>NC_139225.1:130652557-131217557 GCF_055691185.1 Crinia signifera
TAACCATGGCAACAACATAAACAATGCACTACTACAGAGGTGACTGTGTAACCATGGCAACAACTTAAACAATGCAATTCTAAAGAGTTGACTGTGTAACCATGGCAACAACATAAACAATGCACTTCTACAGAGTTGACTGTGTAACCATGGCAACAACATAAACAATGCACTACTTCAGAGTTGACTGTGTAACCATGGCAACAACATAAACAATGCATTACTAAACAGGTGGCTGTGTAACCATGGCAACAACATAAACAATGCACTACTACAGAGGTGACTGTGTAACCATGGCAACAGCATAAACAATGCACTACTACAGAGTTGACTGTGTAACCATGGCAACATCATAAACAATGCACTACTACACAGGTGGCTGTGTAACCATGGCAACAGCATAAACAATGCACTACTACAGAGTTGACTGTGTAACCATGGCAACAACATAAAAAAGCACTACTACACAGGTGGCTGTGTAACCATGGCAACAACATAAACAATGCACTACTACACAGGTGGCTGTGTAACCATGGCAACAACATAAACAATGCAATTCTACAGAGTTGACTGTGTAACCATGGCAACAACATAAACAATGCACTTCTACAGAGGTGAATGTGTAACCATGGCAACAACATAAACAATGCACTTGTACAGAGGTGACTGTGTAACCATGGCAACAACATAAACAATGCACTACTACAGAGGTGAATGTGTAACCATGGCAACAACATAAACAATGCAATTCTACAGAGTTGACTGTGTAACCATGGCAACAACATAAACAATGCACTACTACAGAGGTTAATGTGTAACCATGGCAACAACATAAACAATGCACTTGTACAGTGGTGACTGTGTAACCATGGGAACAACATAAACAATGCACTACTACAGAGGTGAATGTGTAACCATGGCAACAACATAAACAATGCAATTCTACAGAGTTGACTGTGTAACCATGGCAACAACATAAACAATGCACTACTACAGAGTTGACTGTGTAACCATGGCAACAACATAAACAATGCACTACTACAGAGGTGACTGTGTAACCATGGCAACACCATAAACAATGCACTACTACAGAGTTGACTGTGTAACCATGGCAACAACATAAACAATGCACTACTACACAGGTGGCTGTGTAACCATGGCAACAACATAAACAATGCATTGCTACACAGGTGGATGTGTAACCATGGCAACAACATAAACAATGCAATTCTACAGAGTTGACTGTGTAACCATGGCAACAACATAAACAATGCACTTCTACAGAGGTGAATGTGTAACAATGGCAACAACATAAACAATGCACTTGTACAGAGTGACTGTGTAACCATGGCAACAACATAAACAATGCACTACTACAGAGGTGAATATGTAACCATGGCAACAACATAAACAATGCAATTCTACAGAGTTGACTGTGTAACCATGGCAACAACATAAACAATGCACTTCTACAGAGTTGACTGTGTAACCATGGCAACAACATAAACAATGCACTACTTCAGAGTTGACTGTGTAACCATGGCAACAACATAAACAATGCATTACTAAACAGGTGGCTGTGTAACCATGGCAACAACATAAACAATGCAATTCTACAGAGGTGACTGTGTAACCATGGCAAAAACATAAACCATGCACTACTACAGAGTTGACTGTGTAACCATGGCAACAGCATAAACAATGCACTACTACAGAGTTGACTGTGTAACCATGGCAACATCATAAACAATGCACTACTACACAGGTGGCTGTGTAACCATGGCAACAACATAAACAATGCACTACTACACAGGTGTCTGTGTAACCATGGCAACAACATAAACAATGCACTACTACACAGGTGGCTGTGTAACCATGGCAACAACATAAACAATGCAATTCTACAGAGGTGACTGTGTAACCATGGCAAAAACATAAACCATGCACTACTACAGAGTTGACTGTGTAACCATGGCAACAACATAAACATTGCACTACTACACAGGTGGCTGTGTAACCATGGCAACAACATAAACAATGCATTACTACACAGTTGGCTGTGTAACCATGGCAACAACATAAACAATGCACTACTACACAGGTGGCTGTGTAACCATGGCAACAACATAAACAATGCAATTCTACAGAGTTGACTGTGTAACCATGGCAACAACATAAACAATGCACTTCTACAGAGTTGACTGTGTAACCATGGCAACAACATAAACAATGCATTACTAAATAGCTGGCTGTGTAACCATGGCAACAACATAAACAATGCATTACTACACAGGTGGCTGTGTAATTATGGCAACAACATAAACAATGCACTACTACAGAGGTGAATGTGTAACCATGGCAAAAACATAAACAATGCAATTCTACAGAGTTGACTGTGTAACCATGGCAACAACATAAACAATGCACTACTACAGAGTTGACGGTGTAACCATGGCAACAACATAAAAAATCCACTACTACAGAGGTGACTGTGTTACCCTGGCAACAACATAAAGAATGCAATTCTACAGAGTTGACTGTGTAACCATGGCAACAACATAAACAATGCAATTCTACAGAGTTGACTGTGTAACCATGGCAACAACATAAACAATGCACTTCTACAGAGGTGAATGTGTAACAATGGCAACAACATAAACAATGCACTTGTACAGAGGTGACTGTGTAACCATGGCAACAACATAAACAATGCACTACTACAGAGGTGAATATGTAACCATGGCAACAACATAAACAATGCAATTCTACAGAGTTGACTGTGTAACCATGGCAACAACATAAACAATGCACTTCTACAGAGTTGACTGTGTAACCATGGCAACAACATAAACAATGCACTACTTCAGAGTTGACTGTGTAACCATGGCAACAACATAAACAATGCATTACTAAACAGGTGGCTGTGTAACCATGGCAACAACATAAACAATGCAATTCTACAGAGGTGACTGTGTAACCATGGCAAAAACATAAACCATGCACTACTACAGAGTTGACTGTGTAACCATGGCAACAGCATAAACAATGCACTACTACAGAGTTGACTGTGTAACCATGGCAACATCATAAACAATGCACTACTACACAGGTGGCTGTGTAACCATGGCAACAACATAAACAATGCACTACTACACAGGTGTCTGTGTAACCATGGCAACAACATAAACAATGCACTACTACACAGGTGGCTGTGTAACCATGGCAACAACATAAACAATGCAATTCTACAGAGGTGACTGTGTAACCATGGCAAAAACATAAACCATGCACTACTACAGAGTTGACTGTGTAACCATGGCAACAACATAAACATTGCACTACTACACAGGTGGCTGTGTAACCATGGCAACAACATAAACAATGCATTACTACACAGGTGGCTGTGTAACCATGGCAACAACATAAACAATGCACTACTACACAGGTGGCTGTGTAACCATGGCAACAACATAAACAATGCAATTCTACAGAGTTGACTGTGTAACCATGGCAACAACATAAACAATGCACTTCTACAGAGTTGACTGTGTAACCATGGCAACAACATAAACAATGCATTACTAAATAGCTGGCTGTGTAACCATGGCAACAACATAAACAATGCATTACTACACAGGTGGCTGTGTAATTATGGCAACAACATAAACAATGCACTACTACAGAGGTGAATGTGTAACCATGGCAAAAACATAAACAATGCAATTCTACAGAGTTGACTGTGTAACCATGGCAACAACATAAACAATGCACTACTACAGAGTTGACGGTGTAACCATGGCAACAACATAAAAAATCCACTACTACAGAGGTGACTGTGTTACCCTGGCAACAACATAAAGAATGCAATTCTACAGAGTTGACTGTGTAACCATGGCAACAACATAAACAATGCAATTCTACAGAGTTGACTGTGTAACCATGGCAACAACATAAACAATGCACTTCTACAGAGTTGACTGTGTAACCATGGCAACAACATAAACAATGCACTTCTACAGAGTTGACTGTGTAACCATGGCAACAACATAAACAATGCACTACTACAGAGTTGACTGTGTAACCATGGCAACAGCATAAACAATGCACTACTACAGAGTTGACTGTGTAACCATGGCAACAACATAAACAATGCATTACTAAACAGGTGGCTGTGTAACCATGGCAACAGCATAAACAATGCACTACTACACAGGTGGCTGTGTAACCATGGCAACAACATAAACAATGCACTACTACACAGGTGGCTGTGTAACCATGGCAACAACATAAACAATGCAATTCTACAGAGTTGACTGTGTAACCATGGCAACAACATAAACAATGCACTACTACAGAGTTGACTGTGTAACCATGGCAAAAACATAAACAATGCACTACTACAGAGGTGACTGTGTAACCATGGCAACAGCATAAACAATGCACTACTACAGAGTTGACTGTGTAACCATGGCAACATCATAAACAATGCACTACTACACAGGTGGCTGTGTAACCATGGCAACAACATAAACAATGCACTACTACACAGGTGGCTGTGTAACCATGGCAACAACATAAACAATGCAATTCTACAGAGTTGACTGTGTAACCATGGCAACAACATAAACAATGCACTTCTACAGAGTTGACTGTGTAACCATGGCAACAACATAAACAATGCACTACTACAGAATTGACTGTGTAACCATGGCAACAACATAAACAATGCATTACTAAACAGCTGGCTGTGTAACCATGACAACAACATAAACAATGCATTACTACACAGGTGGCTGTGTAACCATGGCAACAACATAAACAATGCACTACTACAGAGGTGAATGTGTAACCATGGCAAAAACATAAACAATGCAATTCTACAGAGTTGACTGTGTAACCATGGCAACAACATAAACAATGCACTACTACAGAGTTGACGGTGTAACCATGGCAACAACATAAACAATCCACTACTACAGAGGTGACTGTGTTACCATGGCAACAACATAAAGAATGCAATTCTACAGAGTTGACTGTGTAACCATGGCAACAACATAAACAATGCAATTCTACAGAGTTGACTGTGTAACCATGGCAACAACATAAACAATGCACTTCTACAGAGGTGAATGTGTAACCATGGCAACAACATAAACAATGCACTTCTACAGAGGTGAATGTGTAACCATGGCAACAACATAAACAATGCACTTCTACAGAGGTGACTGTGTAACCATGGCAACAACATAAACAATGCACTACTACAGAGGTGAATGTGTAACCATGGAAACAACATAAACAATGCACTTGTACAGAGTTGACTGCGTAACCATGGCAACAACATAAACAATGCAATACTACAGAGTTGACTGTGTAACCATGGCAACAACATAAACAATGCACTTCTACACAGGTGGCTGTGTAACCATGGCAACAACATAAACAATGCACTACTACACAGGTGGCTGTGTAACCATGGCAACAACATAAACAATGCACTACTACACAGGTGACTGTGTAACCATGGCAACAACATAAACAATGCACTACTACAGAGTTGACTGTGTAACCATGGCAACAACATAAACAATGCACTACTACAGAGTTGACTGTGTAACCATGGCAACAACATAAACAATGCACTACTACAGAGGTGACTGTGTAACCATGGCAACAGCATAAACAATGCACTACTACACAGGTGGCTGTGTAACCATGGCAACATCATAAACAATGCACTACTACACAGGTGGCTGTGTAACCATGGCAACAACAGAAACAATGCACTACTACACAGGTGGCTGTGTAACCATGGCAACAACATAAACAATGCAATTCTACAGAGTTAACTGTGTAACCATGGCAATAACATAAACAATGCATTACTACACAGGTGGCTGTGCAACCATGGCAACAACATAAACAATGCATTACTACACAGGTGGCTGTTTAACCGTGGCAACAACATAAACATTGCACTACTACACATGTGGCTGTGCAAGCAAGGCAACAACATAAACAATGCATTACTACACAGGTGGCTGTGTAACCATGGCAACAACATAAACAATGCATTACTACACAGGTGGCTGTGTAACCATGGCAACAACATAAACAATGCATTACTACACAGGTGGCTGTGTAACCATGGCAACAACATAAACATTGCACTACTACACATGTGGCTGTGCAACCATGGCAACAACATAAACAATGCAATTCTACAGAGTTGACTGTGTAACCATGGCAATAACATAAACATTGCACTACTACACATGTGGCTGTGCAACCATGGCAACAACATAAACAATGCATTACTACACAGGTGGCTGTGTAACCATGGCAACAACATAAACAATGCATTACTACACAGGTGGCTGTGTAACCATGGCAACAACATAAACAATGCACTACTACAGAGGTGACTGTGTAACCATGGCAACAGCATAAACATTGCACTAATACAGAGTTGACTGTGTAACCATGGCAACAACATAAACAATGCACTACTACAGAGGTGACTGTGTAACCATGGCAACAACATAAACAATGCACTACTACACAGGTGGCTGTGTAACCATGGCAACAACATAAACAATGCACTACTACACAGGTGGCTGTGTAACCATGGCAACAACATAAACCATGCACTACTACAGAGTTGACTGTGTAACCATGGCAACAACATAAACATTGCACTACTACACAGGTGGCTGTGTAACCATGGCAACAACATAAACAATGCATTACTACACAGGTGGCTGTGTAACCATGGCAACAACATAAACAATGCACTACTACAGAGTTGACTGTGTAACCATGGCAACAACATAAACAATGCACTACTACAGAGGTGACTGTGTAACCATGGCAACAGCATAAACAATGCACTACTACCGAGTTGACTGTGTAACCATGGCAACATCATAAACAATGCACTACTACACAGGTGGCTGTGTAACCATGGGAACAACATAAACAATGCACTACTACACAGGTGGCTGTGTAACCATGGCAACAACATAAACAATGCACTACTACACAGGTGGCTGTGTAACCATGGCAACAACATAAACAATGCAATTCTACAGAGGTGACTGTGTAACCATGGCAACAACATAAACAATGCACTACTACAGAGTTGACTGTGTAACCATGGCAACAACATAAACATTGCACTACTACACAGGTGGCTGTGTAACCATGGCAACAACATAAACAATGCACTACTACACAGGTGGCTGTGTAACCATGGCAACAACATAAACAATGCACTACTACAGAGGTGACTGTGTAACCATGGCAACAACTTAAACAATGCAATTCTACAGAGTTGACTGTGTAACCATGGCAACAACATAAACAATGCACTTCTACAGAGTTGACTGTGTAACCATGGCAACAACATAAACAATGCACTACTACAGAGTTGACTGTGTAACCATGGCAACAGCATAAACAATGCACTACTACAGAGTTGACTGTGTAACCATGGCAACAACATAAACAATGCATTACTAAACAGGTGGCTGTGTAACCATGGCAACAGCATAAACAATGCACTACTACACAGGTGGCTGTATAACCATGGCAACAACATAAACAATGCACTACTACACAGGTGGCTGTGTAACCATGGCAACAACATAAACAATGCAATTCTACAGAGTTGACTGTGTAACCATGGCAACAACATAAACAATGCACTACTACAGAGTTGACTGTGTAACCATGGCAACAACATAAACAATGCACTACTACAGAGGTGACTGTGTAACCATGGCAACAGCATAAACAATGCACTACTACAGAGTTGACTGTGTAACCATGGCAACATCATAAACAATGCACTACTACACAGGTGGCTGTGTAACCATGGCAACAACATAAACAATGCACTACTACACAGGTGGCTGTGTAACCATGGCAACAACATAAACAATGCAATTCTACAGAGGTGACTGTGTAACCATGGCAAAAACATAAACCATGCACTACTACAGAGTTGACTGTGTAACCATGGCAACAACATAAACATTGCACTACTACACAGGTGGCTGTGTAACCATGGCAACAACATAAACAATGCATTACTACACAGGTGGCTGTATAACCATGGCAACAACATAAACAATGCACTACTACAGAGGTGAATGTGTAACCATGGCAAAAACATAAACAATGCAATTCTACAGAGTTGACTGTGTAACCATGGCAACAACATAAACAATGCACTACTACAGAGTTGACGGTGTAACCATGGCAAAAACATAAACAATGCACTACTACAGAGGTGACTGTGTAACCATGGCAACAGCATAAACAATGCACTACTACAGAGTTGACTGTGTAACCATGGCAACAACATAAAAAAGCACTACTACACAGGTGGCTGTGTAACCATGGCAACAACATAAACAATGCACTACTACACAGGTGGCTGTGTAACCATGGCAACAACATAAACAATGCAATTCTACAGAGTTGACTGTGTAACCATGGCAACAACATAAACAATGCACTTCTACAGAGGTGAATGTGTAACCATGGCAACAACATAAACAATGCACTTGTACAGAGGTGACTGTGTAACCATGGCAACAACATAAACAATGCACTACTACAGAGGTGAATGTGTAACCATGGCAACAACATAAACAATGCAATTCTACAGAGTTGACTGTGTAACCATGGCAACAACATAAACAATGCACTACTACAGAGGTTAATGTGTAACCATGGCAACAACATAAACAATGCACTTGTACAGTGGTGACTGTGTAACCATGGGAACAACATAAACAATGCACTACTACAGAGGTGAATGTGTAACCATGGCAACAACATAAACAATGCAATTCTACAGAGTTGACTGTGTAACCATGGCAACAACATAAACAATGCACTACTACAGAGTTGACTGTGTAACCATGGCAACAACATAAACAATGCACTACTACAGAGGTGACTGTGTAACCATGGCAACAGCATAAACAATGCACTACTACAGAGTTGACTGTGTAACCATGGCAACAACATAAACAATGCACTACTACACAGGTGGCTGTGTAACCATGGCAACAACATAAACAATGCATTGCTACACAGGTGGATGTGTAACCATGGCAACAACATAAACAATGCAATTCTACAGAGTTGACTGTGTAACCATGGCAACAACATAAACAATGCACTTCTACAGAGGTGAATGTGTAACAATGGCAACAACATAAACAATGCACTTGTACAGAGGTGACTGTGTAACCATGGCAACAACATAAACAATGCACTACTACAGAGGTGAATATGTAACCATGGCAACAACATAAACAATGCAATTCTACAGAGTTGACTGTGTAACCATGGCAACAACATAAACAATGCACTTCTACAGAGGTGAATGTGTAACCATGGCAACAACATAAACAATGCATTTGTACAGAGGTGACTGTGTAACCATGGCAACAACATAAACAATGCACTACTACAGAGGTGAATGTGTAACCATGGCAACAACATAAGGAATGCAATTCTACAGAGTTGACTGTGTAACCATGGCAACAACATAAACAATGCACTACTACAGAGTTGACTGTGTAACAATGGCAACAACATAAACAATGCACTACTACAGAGGTGACTGTGTAACCATGGCAACAGCATAAACAATGCAATTCTACAGAGTTGACTATGTAACCATGGCAACAACATAAACAATGCACTTCTACAGAGGTGAATGTGTAACCATGGCAACAACATAAACAATGCACTTGTACAGAGGTGACTGTGTAACCATGGCAACAACATAAACAATGCACTACTACAGAGGTGACTGTGTAACCATGGCAACAACTTAAACAATGCAATTCTACAGAGTTGACTGTGTAACCATGACAACAACATAAACAATGCACTTCTACAGAGTTGACTGTGTAACCATGGCAACAACATAAACAATGCACTACTACAGAGTTGACTGTGTAACCATGGCAACAACATAAACAATGCATTACTAAACAGGCGGCTGTGTAACCATGGCAACAACATAAACAATGCACTACTACACAGGTGGCTGTGTAACCATGGCAACAACATAAACAATGCACTACTACAGAGGTGACTGTGTAACCATGGCAACAGCATAAACAATGCACTACTACAGAGTTGACTGTGTAACCATGGCAACGTCATAAACAATGCACTACTACACAGGTGGCTGTGTAACCATGGCAACAACATAAACAATGCACTACTACACAGGTGGCTGTGTAACCATGGCAACAACATAAACAATGCACTACTACACAGGTGGCTGTGTAACCATGGCAACAACATAAACAATGCAATTCTACAGAGGTGAATGTGTAACCATGGCAACAACATAAACAATGCACTTGTACAGAGTTGACTGTGTAACCATGGCAACAACATAAACAATGCACTTCTACAGAGGTGAATGTGTAACCATGGCAACAACATAAACAATGCACTTGTACAGAGGTGACTGTGTAACCATGGCAACAACATAAACAATGCACTACTACAGAGGTGACTGTGTAACCATGGCAACAACTTAAACAATGCAATTCTAAAGAGTTGACTGTGTAACCATGGCAACAACATAAACAATGCACTTCTACAGAGTTGACTGTGTAACCATGGCAACAACATAAACAATGCACTACTTCAGAGTTGACTGTGTAACCATGGCAACAACATAAACAATGCATTACTAAACAGGTGGCTGTGTAACCATGGCAACAACATAAACAATGCACTACTACAGAGGTAACTGTGTAACCATGGCAACAGCATAAACAATGCACTACTACAGAGTTGACTGTGTAACCATGGCAACATCATAAACAATGCACTACTACACAGGTGGCTGTGTAACCATGGCAACAGCATAAACAATGCACTACTACAGAGTTGACTGTGTAACCATGGCAACAACATAAAAAAGCACTACTACACAGGTGGCTGTGTAACCATGGCAACAACATAAACAATGCACTACTACACAGGTGGCTGTGTAACCATGGCAACAACATAAACAATGCAATTCTACAGAGTTGACTGTGTAACCATGGCAACAACATAAACAATGCACTTCTACAGAGGTGAATGTGTAACCATGGCAACAACATAAACAATGCACTTGTACAGAGGTGACTGTGTAACCATGGCAACAACATAAACAATGCACTACTACAGAGGTGAATGTGTAACCATGGCAACAACATAAACAATGCAATTCTACAGAGTTGACTGTGTAACCATGGCAACAACATAAACAATGCACTACTACAGAGGTTAATGTGTAACCATGGCAACAACATAAACAATGCACTTGTACAGTGGTGACTGTGTAACCATGGGAACAACATAAACAATGCACTACTACAGAGGTGAATGTGTAACCATGGCAACAACATAAACAATGCAATTCTACAGAGTTGACTGTGTAACCATGGCAACAACATAAACAATGCACTACTACAGAGTTGACTGTGTAACCATGGCAACAACATAAACAATGCACTACTACAGAGGTGACTGTGTAACCATGGCAACACCATAAACAATGCACTACTACAGAGTTGACTGTGTAACCATGGCAACAACATAAACAATGCACTACTACACAGGTGGCTGTGTAACCATGGCAACAACATAAACAATGCATTGCTACACAGGTGGATGTGTAACCATGGCAACAACATAAACAATGCAATTCTACAGAGTTGACTGTGTAACCATGGCAACAACATAAACAATGCACTTCTACAGAGGTGAATGTGTAACAATGGCAACAACATAAACAATGCACTTGTACAGAGGTGACTGTGTAACCATGGCAACAACATAAACAATGCACTACTACAGAGGTGAATATGTAACCATGGCAACAACATAAACAATGCAATTCTACAGAGTTGACTGTGTAACCATGGCAACAACATAAACAATGCACTTCTACAGAGTTGACTGTGTAACCATGGCAACAACATAAACAATGCACTACTTCAGAGTTGACTGTGTAACCATGGCAACAACATAAACAATGCATTACTAAACAGGTGGCTGTGTAACCATGGCAACAACATAAACAATGCAATTCTACAGAGGTGACTGTGTAACCATGGCAAAAACATAAACCATGCACTACTACAGAGTTGACTGTGTAACCATGGCAACAGCATAAACAATGCACTACTACAGAGTTGACTGTGTAACCATGGCAACATCATAAACAATGCACTACTACACAGGTGGCTGTGTAACCATGGCAACAACATAAACAATGCACTACTACACAGGTGTCTGTGTAACCATGGCAACAACATAAACAATGCACTACTACACAGGTGGCTGTGTAACCATGGCAACAACATAAACAATGCAATTCTACAGAGGTGACTGTGTAACCATGGCAAAAACATAAACCATGCACTACTACAGAGTTGACTGTGTAACCATGGCAACAACATAAACATTGCACTACTACACAGGTGGCTGTGTAACCATGGCAACAACATAAACAATGCATTACTACACAGTTGGCTGTGTAACCATGGCAACAACATAAACAATGCACTACTACACAGGTGGCTGTGTAACCATGGCAACAACATAAACAATGCAATTCTACAGAGTTGACTGTGTAACCATGGCAACAACATAAACAATGCACTTCTACAGAGTTGACTGTGTAACCATGGCAACAACATAAACAATGCATTACTAAATAGCTGGCTGTGTAACCATGGCAACAACATAAACAATGCATTACTACACAGGTGGCTGTGTAATTATGGCAACAACATAAACAATGCACTACTACAGAGGTGAATGTGTAACCATGGCAAAAACATAAACAATGCAATTCTACAGAGTTGACTGTGTAACCATGGCAACAACATAAACAATGCACTACTACAGAGTTGACGGTGTAACCATGGCAACAACATAAAAAATCCACTACTACAGAGGTGACTGTGTTACCCTGGCAACAACATAAAGAATGCAATTCTACAGAGTTGACTGTGTAACCATGGCAACAACATAAACAATGCAATTCTACAGAGTTGACTGTGTAACCATGGCAACAACATAAACAATGCACTTCTACAGAGTTGACTGTGTAACCATGGCAACAACATAAACAATGCATTACTAAACAGCTGGCTGTGTAACCATGGCAACAACATAAACAATGCACTACTACACAGGTGGCTGTGTAACCATGGCAACAACATAAACAATGCACTACTACAGAGGTGACTGTGTAACCATGGCAACAGCATAAACAATGCACTACTACAGAGGTGACTATGTAACCATGGCAACAGCATAAACAATGCACTACTACAGAGGTGACTGTGTAACCATGGCAACAGCATAAACAATGCACTACTACAGAGTTGACTGTGTAACCATGGCAACAGCATAAACAATGCACTACTACAGAGTTGACTGTGTAACCATGGCAACAACATAAATAATGCACTACTACACAGGTGGCTGTGTAACCATGGCAACAACATAAACAATGCACCACTACACAGGTGGCTGTGTAACCATGGCAACAACATAAATAATGCACTTGTACAGAGGTGACTGTGTAACCATGGCAACAACATAAACAATGCACTACTACAGAGGTGAATGTGTAACCATGGAAACAACATAAACAATGCAATTCTACAGAGTTGACTTTGTAACCATGGCAACAACATAAACAATGCACTACTACAAAGTTGACTGTGTAACCATGGCAACAACATAAACAATGCACTACTACAGAGGTGACTGTGTAACCATGGCAACAGCATAAACAATGCACTACTACAGAGTTGACTGTGTAACCATGGCAACAACATAAACAATGCACTACTACAGAGATGGCTGTGTAACCATGGCAACAGCATAAACAATGCACTGCTACAGAGGTGACTGTGTAACCATGGCAACAACATAAACAATGCACTTCTACAGAGGTGAATGTGTAACCATGGCAACAACATAAACAATGCACTTGTACAGAGGTGACTGTGTAACCATGGCAACAACATAAACAATGCACTACTACAGAGGTGACTGTGTAACCATGGCAACAACTTAAACAATGCAATTCTACAGAGTTGACTGTGTAACTATGACAACAACATAAACAATGCACTTCTACAGAGTTGACTGTGTAACCATGGCAACAACATAAACAATGCACTACTACAGAGTTGACTGTGTAACCATGGCAACAACATAAACAATGCATTACTAAACAGGCGGCTGTGTAACCATGGCAACAACATAAACAATGCACTACTACACAGGTGGCTGTGTAACCATGGCAACAACATAAACAATGCACTACTACAGAGGTGACTGTGTAACCATGGCAACAGCATAAACAATGCACTACGACAGAGTTGACTGTGTAACCATGGCAACATCATAAATAATGCACTACTACACAGGTGGCTGTGTAACCATGGCAACAACATAAACAATGCACTACTACACAGGTGGCTGTGTAACCATGGCAACAACATAAACAATGCACTACTACACAGGTGGCTGTGTAACCATGGCAACAACATAAACTATGCAATTCTACAGAGGTGAATGTGTAACCATGGCAACAACATAAACAATGCACTTGTACAGAGTTGACTGTGTAACCATGGCAACAACATAAACAATGCACTTCTACAGAGGTGAATGTGTAACCATGGCAACAACATAAACAATGCACTTGTACAGAGGTGACTGTGTAACCATGGCAACAACATAAACAATGCACTACTACAGAGGTGACTGTGTAACCATGGCAACAACTTAAACAATGCAATTCTAAAGAGTTGACTGTGTAACCATGGCAACAACATAAACAATGCACTTCTACAGAGTTGACTGTGTAACCATGGCAACAACATAAACAATGCACTACTTCAGAGTTGACTGTGTAACCATGGCAACAACATAAACAATGCATTACTAAACAGGTGGCTGTGTAACCATGGCAACAACATAAACAATGCACTACTACAGAGGTGACTGTGTAACCATGGCAACAGCATAAACAATGCACTACTACAGAGTTGACTGTGTAACCATGGCAACATCATAAACAATGCACTACTACACAGGTGGCTGTGTAACCATGGCAACAACATAAACAATGCACTACTACACAGGTGTCTGTGTAACCATGGCAACAACATAAACAATGCACTACTACACAGGTGGCTGTGTAACCATGGCAACAACATAAACAATGCAATTCTACAGAGGTGACTGTGTAACCATGGCAAAAACATAAACCATGCACTACTACAGAGTTGACTGTGTAACCATGGCAACAACATAAACATTGCACTACTACACAGGTGGCTGTGTAACCCTGGCAACAACATAAACAATGCATTACTACACAGGTGGCTGTGTAACCATGGCAACAACATAAACAATGCACTACTACACAGGTGGCTGTGTAACCATGGCAACAACATAAACAATGCAATTCTACAGAGTTGACTGTGTAACCATGGCAACAACATAAACAATGCACTTCTACAGAGTTGACTGTGTAACCATGGCAACAACATAAACAATGCACTACTACAGAATTGACTGTGTAACCATGGCAACAACATAAACAATGCATTACTAAACAGCTGGCTGTGTAACCATGGCAACAACATAAACAATGCATTACTACACAGGTGGCTGTGTAACCATGGCAACAACATAAACAATGCACTACTACAGAGGTGAATGTGTAACCATGGCAAAAACATAAACAATGCAATTCTACAGAGTTGACGGTGTAACCATGGCAACAACATAAACAATCCACTACTACAGAGGTGACTGTGTTACCCTGGCAACAACATAAAGAATGCAATTCTACAGAGTTGACTGTGTAACCATGGCAACAACATAAACAATGCAATTCTACAGAGTTGACTGTGTAACCATGGCAACAACATAAACAATGCACTTCTACAGAGTTGACTGTGTAACCATGGCAACAACATAAACAATGCATTACTAAACAGCTGGCTGTGTAACCATGGCAACAACATAAACAATGCACTACTACACAGGTGGCTGTGTAACCATGGCAACAACATAAACAATGCACTACTACAGAGGTGACTGTGTAACCATGGCAACAGCATAAACAATGCACTACTACAGAGGTGACTATGTAACCATGGCAACAGCATAAACAATGCACTACTACAGAGGTGACTGTGTAACCATGGCAACAGCATAAACAATGCACTACTACAGAGTTGACTGTGTAACCATGGCAACAGCATAAACAATGCACTACTACCGAGTTGACTGTGTAACCATGGCAACAACATAAACAATGCACTACTACACAGGTGGCTGTGTAACCATGGCAACAACATAAACAATGCACCACTACACAGGTGGCTGTGTAACCATGGCAACAACATAAATAATGCACTTGTACAGAGGTGACTGTGTAACCATGGCAACAACATAAACAATGCACTACTACAGAGGTGAATGTGTAACCATGGAAACAACATAAACAATGCAATTCTACAGAGTTGACTTTGTAACCATGGCAACAACATAAACAATGCACTACTACAAAGTTGACTGTGTAACCATGGCAACAACATAAACAATGCACTACTACAGAGGTGACTGTGTAACCATGGCAACAGCATAAACAATGCACTACTACAGAGTTGACTGTGTAACCATGGCAACAACATAAACAATGCACTACTACAGAGATGGCTGTGTAACCATGGCAACAGCATAAACAATGCACTGCTACAGAGGTGACTGTGTAACCATGGCAACAACATAAACAATGCACTTCTACAGAGGTGAATGTGTAACCATGGCAACAACATAAACAATGCACTTGTACAGAGGTGACTGTGTAACCATGGCAACAACATAAACAATGCACTACTACAGAGGTGACTGTGTAACCATGGCAACAACTTAAACAATGCAATGCTACAGAGTTGACTGTGTAACCATGACAACAACATAAACAATGCACTTCTACAGAGTTGACTGTGTAACCATGGCAACAACATAAACAATGCATTACTAAACAGGCGGCTGTGTAACCATGGCAACAACATAAACAATGCACTACTACACAGGTGGCTGTGTAACCATGGCAACAACATAAACAATGCACTACTACAGAGGTGGCTGTGTAACCATGGCAACAACATAAACAATGCACTACTACAGAGGTGACTGTGTAACCATGGCAACAGCATAAACAATGCACTACTACAGAGTTGACTGTGTAACCATGGCAACATCATAAACAATGCACTACTACACAGGTGGCTGTGTAACCATGGCAACAACATAAACAATGCACTACTACACAGGTGGCTGTGTAACCATGGCAACAACATAAACAATGCACTACTACACAGGTGGCTGTGTAACCATGGCAACAACATAAACAATGCAATTCTACAGAGGTGAATGTGTAACCATGGCAACAACATAAACAATGCACTTGTACAGAGTTGACTGTGTAACCATGGCAACAACATAAACAATGCACTTCTACAGAGGTGAATGTGTAACCATGGCAACAACATAAACAATGCACTTGTACAGAGGTGACTGTGTAACCATGGCAACAACATAAACAATGCACTACTACAGAGGTGACTGTGTAACCATGGCAACAACTTAAACAATGCAATTCTAAAGAGTTGACTGTGTAACCATGGCAACAACATAAACAATGCACTTCTACAGAGTTGACTGTGTAACCATGGCAACAACATAAACAATGCACTACTTCAGAGTAGACTGTGTAACCATGGCAACAACATAAACAATGCATTACTAAACAGGTGGCTGTGTAACCATGGCAACAACATAAACAATGCACTACTACAGAGGTGACTGTGTAACCATGGCAACAGCATAAACAATGCACTACTACAGAGTTGACTGTGTAACCATGGCAACATCATAAACAATGCACTACTACACAGGTGGCTGTGTAACCATGGCAACAACATAAACAATGCACTACTACACAGGTGTCTGTGTAACCATGGCAACAACATAAACAATGCACTACTACACAGGTGGCTGTGTAACCATGGCAACAACATAAACAATGCAATTCTACAGAGGTGACTGTGTAACCATGGCAAAAACATAAACCATGCACTACTACAGAGTTGACTGTGTAACCATGGCAACAACATAAACATTGCACTACTACACAGGTGGCTGTGTAACCATGGCAACAACATAAACAATGCATTACTACACAGGTGGCTGTGTAACCATGGCAACAACATAAACAATGCACTACTACACAGGTGGCTGTGTAACCATGGCAACAACATAAACAATGCAATTCTACAGAGTTGACTGTGTAACCATGGCAACAACATAAACAATGCACTTCTACAGAGTTGACTGTGTAACCATGGCAACAACATAAACAATGCACTACTACAGAATTGACTGTGTAACCATGGCAACAACATAAACAATGCATTACTAAACAGCTGGCTGTGTAACCATGGCAACAACATAAACAATGCATTACTACACAGGTGGCTGTGTAACCATGGCAACAACATAAACAATGCACTACTACAGAGGTGAATGTGTAACCATGGCAAAAACATAAACAATGCAATTCTACAGAGTTGACTGTGTAACCATGGCAACAACATAAACAATGCACTACTACAGAGTTGACGGTGTAACCATGGCAACAACATAAACAATCCACTACTACAGAGGTGACTGTGTTACCCTGGCAACAACATAAAGAATGCAATTCTACAGAGTTGACTGTGTAACCATGGCAACAACATAAACAATGCAATTCTACAGAGTTGACTGTGTAACCATGGCAACAACATAAACAATGCACTTCTACAGAGTTGACTGTGTAACCATGGCAACAACATAAACAATGCATTACTAAACAGCTGGCTGTGTAACCATGGCAACAACATAAACAATGCACTACTACACAGGTGGCTGTGTAACCATGGCAACAACATAAACAATGCACTACTACAGAGGTGACTGTGTAACCATGGCAACAGCATAAACAATGCACTACTACAGAGGTGACTATGTAACCATGGCAACAGCATAAACAATGCACTACTACAGAGGTGACTGTGTAACCATGGCAACAGCATAAACAATGCACTACTACAGAGTTGACTGTGTAACCATGGCAACAACATAAACAATGCACTACTACACAGGTGGCTGTGTAACCATGGCAACAACATAAACAATGCACCTCTACACAGGTGGCTGTGTAACCATGGCAACAACATAAATAATGCACTTGTACAGAGGTGACTGTGTAACCATGGCAACAACATAAACAGTGCACTACTACAGAGGTGAATGTGTAACCATGGAAACAACATAAACAATGCAATTCTACAGAGTTGACTTTGTAACCATGGCAACAACATAAACAATGCACTACTACAAAGTTGACTGTGTAACCATGGCAACAACATAAACAATGCACTACTACAGAGGTGACTGTGTAACCATGGCAACAGCATAAACAATGCACTACTACAGAGTTGACTGTGTAACCATGGCAACAACATAAACAATGCACTACTACAGAGATGGCTGTGTAACCATGGCAACAGCATAAACAATGCACTGCTACAGAGGTGACTGTGTAACCATGGCAACAACATAAACAATGCACTACTACAGAGGTGAATATGTAACCATGGCAACAACATAAACAATGCAATTCTACAGAGTTGACTGTGTAACCATGGCAACAACATAAACAATGCACTTCTACAGAGGTGACTGTGTAACCATGGCAACAACATACATAATGCACTGAGCAATACTTCAGAGTTGACTGTGTAACCATGGCAACAACATAAACAATGCACTACTACAGAGTTGACTGTGTAACCATGGCAACAACATAAACAATGCACTACTACACAGGTGGCTGTGTAACCATGGCAACAACATAAACAATGCACTACTACAAAGGTGGCTGTGTAACCATGGCAACAACATAAACAATGCAATTCTACAGAGTTGACTGTTTAACCATGGCAACAACATAAACAATGCACTTCTACAGAGGTGAATGTGTAACCATGGCAACAACATAGACAATGCACTTGTACTGAGTTGACTGCGTAACCATGGCAACAACATAAACAATGCACTACTACAGAGGTGAATATGTAACCATGGCAACAACATAAACAATGCAATTCTACAGAGTTGACTGTGTAACCATGGCAACAACATAAACAATGCACTACTACAGTGGTGACTGTGTAACCATGGCAACAGCATAAACAATGCACTACTACAGAGGTGACTGTGTAACAATTGCAACAACATAAACCATGCACTGAGCACTACTACAGAGTTGACTGTGTAACCATGGCAACAACATAAACAATGCACTACTACACAGGTGGCTGTGTAACCATGGCAACAACATAAACAATGCACTTCTACAGAGTTGAATGTGTAACCATGGCAACAACATAAACAATGCACTTCTACAGAGGTGAATGTGTAACCATGGCAACAACATAAACAATGCACTTCTACAGAGTTGAATGTGTAACCATGGCAACAACATAAACAATGCACTTCTACAGAGTTGACTGTGTAACCATATCAACAACATAAACATTGCACTACTACAGAGGTGTTGTGTAACCATGGCAACAAATTAAACAATGCACTGCTACAGAGGTGACTGTGTAACCATGGCAACAACATTAAAAATACACTACAGAGGTGACTGTGTAACCATGGCAACAACATAAACCATGCACTACTACAGAGGTGACTGTGTAACCATGGCAACAACATAAACAATGCACTACTACAGAGGTGAATGTGTACCCATGGCAACAACATAAACAATGCAATTCTACAGAGTAGACTGTGTAACCATGGCAACAACATAAACAATGCACTTCTACAGAGGTGAATGTGTAACCATGGCATCAACATAAACAATGCACTTGTACAGAGTTGACTGTGTAACCATGGCAACAACATAAACAATGCACTTCTACAGAGTTGACTGTGTAACCATGGCAACAACATAAACAATGCACCTCTACAGAGTTGACTGTGTAACCATGGCAATAACATAAACAATGCACTACTACAGAGTTGACTGTGTAACCATGGCAACAACATAAACAATGCACTACTACAGAGGTGACTGTGTAACCATGGCAACAGCATAACAAAGCACTACTACAGAGTTGACTGTGTAACCATGGCAACAACATAAACAATGCACTACTACACAGGTGGCTGTGTAACCATGGCAACAACATAAACAATGCACTACTACACAGGTGGCTGTGTAACCATGGCAACAGCATAACAAAGCACTACTACAGAGTTGACTGTGTAACCATGGCAACAACATAAACAATGCACTACTACACAGGTGGCTGTGTAACCATGGCAACAACATAAACAATGCACTACTACACAGGTGGCTGTGTAACCATGGCAACAACATAAACAATGCAATTCTACAGATGTGACTGTGTAACCATGGCAACAACATAAACCATGCACTACTACAGAGTTGACTGTGTAACCATGGCAACAACATAAACAATGCACTACTACACAGGTGGCTGTGTAACCATGGCAACAACATAAACAATGCACTACTACACAGGTGGCTGTGTAACCATGGCAACAACATAAACAATGCATTACTACACAGGTGGCTGTGTAACCATGGCAACAACATAAACAATGCACTACTACAGAGTTGACTATGTAACCATGGCAACAACATAAACAATGCACTACTACAGAGGTGACTGTGTAACCATGGCAACAGCATAAACAATGCACTACTACAGAGTTGACTGTGTAACCATGGCAACAACATAAACAATGCACTACTACACAGGTGGCTGTGTAACCATGGCAACAACATAAACAATGCACTACTACAGAGTTGACTGTGTAACCATGGCAACAACATAAACAATGCACTACTACAGAGGTGACTGTGTAACCATGGCAACAACATAAACAATGCAATTCTACAGAGTAGACTGTGTAACCATGGCAACAACATAAACAATGCACTTCTACAGAGGTGAATGTGTAACCATGGCAACAACATAAACAATGCACTTGTACAGAGTTGACTGTGTAACCATGGCAACAACATAAACAATGAACGTCTACAGAGTTGACTGTGTAACCATGGCAACAACATAAACAATGCACTACTACACAGGTGGCTGTGTAACCATGGCAACAACATAAACAATGCACTACTACAGAGTTGACTGTGTAACCATGGCAACAACATAAACAATGCACTACTACAGAGGTGAATGTGTAACCATGGCAACAACATAAACAATGCACTACTACAGAGGTGACTGTGTAACCATGGCAACAGCATAAACAATGCACTTCTACAGAGTTGACTGTGTAACCATGGCAACAACATAAACAATGCACTACTACACAGGTGGCTGTGTAACCATGGCAACAACATAAACAATGCACTACTACAGAGTTGACTGTGTAACCATGGCAACAACATAAACAATGCACTACTACAGAGGTGACTGTGTAACCATGGCAACAACATAAACAATGCAATTCTACAGAGTAGACTGTGTAACCATGGCAACAACATAAACAATGCACTTCTACAGAGGTGAATGTGTAACCATGGCAACAACATAAACAATGCACTTGTACAGAGTTGACTGTGTAACCATGGCAACAACATAAACAATGAACTTCTACAGAGTTGACTGTGTAACCATGGCAACAACATAAACAATGCACTTCTACAGAGTTGACTGTGTAACCATGGCAACAACATAAACAATGCACTACTACAGAGTTGACTGTGTAACCATGGCAACAACATAAACAATGCACTACTACAGAGGTGACTGTGTAACCATGGCAACAGCATAAACAATGCACTACTACAGAGTTGACTGTGTAACCATGGCAACAACATAAACAATGCACTACTACACAGGTGGCTGTGTAACCATGGCAACAACATAAACAATGCACTACTACACAGGTGGCTGTGTAACCATGGCAACAACATAAACAATGCAATTCTACAGAGGTGACTGTGTAACCATGGCAACAACATAAACCATGCACTACTACAGAGTTGACTGTGTAACCATGGCAACAACATAAACAATGCACTACTACACAGGTGGCTGTGTAACCATGGCAACAACATAAACAATGCACTACTACACAGGTGGCTGTGTAACCATGGCACCAACATAAACAATGCATTACTACACAGGTGACTGTGTAACCATGGCAACAACATAAACAATGCACTACTACAGAGTTGACTGTGTAACCATGGCAACAACATAAACAATGCACTACTACAGAGCTGACTGTGTAACCATGGCAACAGCATAAACAATGCACTACTACAGAGTTGACTGTGTAACCATGGCAACAACATAAACAATGCACTACTACACAGGTGGCTGTGTAACCATGGCAACAACATAAACAATGCACTACTACAGAGGTGACTGTGTAACCATGGCAACAGCATAAACAATGCACTTCTACAGAGGTGAATGTGTAACCATGGCAACAACATAAACAATGCACTTCTACAGAGTTGACTGTGTAACCATGGCAACAACATAAACAATGCACTACTACAGAGTTGACTGTGTAACCATGGCAACAACATAAACAATGCACTACTACAGAGGTGACTGTGTAACCATGGCAACAGCATAAACAATGCACTACTACAGAGTTGACTGTGTAACCATGGCAACAACATAAACAATGCACTACTACACAGGTGGCTGTGTAACCATGGCAACAACATAAACAATGCACTACTACACAGGTGGCTGTGTAACCATGGCAACAACATAAACAATGCAATTCTACAGAGGTGACTGTGTAACCATGGCAACAACATAAACCATGCACTACTACAGAGTTGACTGTGTAACCATGGCAACAACATAAACAATGCACTACTACACAGGTGGCTGTGTAACCATGGCAACAACATAAACAATGCACTACTACACAGGTGGCTGTGTAACCATGGCACCAACATAAACAATGCATTACTACACAGGTGACTGTGTAACCATGGCAACAACATAAACAATGCACTACTACAGAGTTGACTGTGTAACCATGGCAACAACATAAACAATGCACTACTACAGAGCTGACTGTGTAACCATGGCAACAGCATAAACAATGCACTACTACAGAGTTGACTGTGTAACCATGGCAACAACATAAACAATGCACTACTACACAGGTGGCTGTGTAACCATGGCAACAACATAAACAATGCACTACTACAGAGGTGACTGTGTAACCATGGCAACAGCATAAACAATGCACTTCTACAGAGGTGAATGTGTAACCATGGCAACAACATAAACAATGCACTTGTACAGAGTTGACTGTGTAACCATGGCAACAACATAAACAATGCACTACGACAGAGGTGAATATGTAACCATGGCAACAACATAAACAATGCAATTCTACAGAGTTGACTGTGTAACCATGGCAGCAACATAAACAATGCACTTGTACAGAGTTGACTGTGTAACCATGGCAACAACATAAACAATGCACTTCTACAGAGGTGAATGTGTAACCATGGCAACAACATAAACAATGCACTTGTACAGAGGTGACTGTGTAACCATGGCAACAACATAAACAATGCACTACTACAGAGGTGACTGTGTAACCATTGCAACAACATAAACAATGCACTTCTACAGAGTTGACTGTGTAACCATGGCAACAGCATTAACAATGCACTACTACAGAGTTGACTGTGTAACCATGGCAACAACATAAACAATGCACTACTACAGAGTTGACTGTGTAACTATGGCAACAACATAAAAAATGCACTACTACACAGGTGGCTGTGTAACCATGGCAACAACATCAACAGCATAAACAATGCACTGCTAAATTCTACAGAGTTGACTGTGTAACCATGGCAACAACATAAGCAATGCACTTCTACAGATGTGAATGTGTAACCATGGCAACAACATAAACAATGCACTTGTACAGAGTTGACTGTGTAACCATGGCAACAACATAAACAATGCACTACTACACATGTGGCTGTGTAACCATGGCAACAACATAAACAATGCACTACTACAGAGATGGCTATGTAACCATGGTAACAACATAAACAATGCACTTTTACAAAATTGACTGTGTAACCATGGCAACAACATAAACAATCCACTACTACAGAGGTGACTGTGTTACCATGGCAACAACATAAACAATCCACTACTACAGAGGTGACTGTGTTACCATGGCAACAACATAAACAATGCACTTCTACAGAGTTGAATGTGTAACCATGGCAACAACATAAACAATGCACTTCTACAGAGTTGAATGTGTAACCATGGCAACAACATAAACAATGCACTTCTACAGAGTTGACTGTGTAACCATATCAACAACATAAACATTGCACTACTACAGAGGTGTTGTGTAACCATGGCAACAAAATAAACAATGCACTACTACAGAGGTGACTGTGTAACCATGGCAACATTAAAAATACACTACAGAGGTGACTGTGTAACCATGGCAACAACATAAACCATGCACTGAGCACTACTACAGAGTTGACTGTGTAACCATGGCAACAACATAAACAATGCACTACTACACAGGTGGCTGTGTAACCATGGCAACAACATAAACAATGCACCACTACACAGGTGGCTGTGTAACCATGGCAACAACATAAATAATGCACTTGTACAGAGGTGACTGTGTAACCATGGCAACAACATAAACAGTGCACTACTACAGAGGTGAATGTGTAACCATGGAAACAACATAAACAATGCAATTCTACAGAGTTGACTTTGTAACCATGGCAACAACATAAACAATGCACTACTACAAAGTTGACTGTGTAACCATGGCAACAACATAAACAATGCACTACTACAGAGGTGACTGTGTAACCATGGCAACAGCATAAACAATGCACTACTACAGAGTTGACTGTGTAACCATGGCAACAACATAAACAATGCACTACTACAGAGATGGCTGTGTAACCATGGCAACAGCATAAACAATGCACTGCTACAGAGGTGACTGTGTTACCATGGCAACAACATAAACAATGCACTACTACAGAGGTGAATATGTAACCATGGCAACAACATAAACAATGCAATTCTACAGAGTTGACTGTGTAACCATGGCAACAACATAAACAATGCACTTCTACAGAGGTGACTGTGTAACCATGGCAACAACATACATAATGCACTGAGCAATACTTCAGAGTTGACTGTGTAACCATGGCAACAACATAAACAATGCACTACTACAGAGTTGACTGTGTAACCATGGCAACAACATAAACAATGCACTACTACACAGGTGGCTGTGTAACCATGGCAACAACATAAACAATGCACTACTACAAAGGTGGCTGTGTAACCATGGCAACAACATAAACAATGCAATTCTACAGAGTTGACTGTTTAACCATGGCAACAACATAAACAATGCACTTCTACAGAGGTGAATGTGTAACCATGGCAACAACATAGACAATGCACTTGTACTGAGTTGACTGCGTAACCATGGCAACAACATAAACAATGCACTACTACAGAGGTGAATATGTAACCATGGCAACAACATAAACAATGCAATTCTACAGAGTTGACTGTGTAACCATGGCAACAACATAAACAATGCACTACTACAGTGGTGACTGTGTAACCATGGCAACAGCATAAACAATGCACTACTACAGAGGTGACTGTGTAACAATTGCAACAACATAAACCATGCACTGAGCACTACTACAGAGTTGACTGTGTAACCATGGCAACAACATAAACAATGCACTACTACACAGGTGGCTGTGTAACCATGGCAACAACATAAACAATGCACTTCTACAGAGTTGAATGTGTAACCATGGCAACAACATAAACAATGCACTTCTACAGAGGTGAATGTGTAACCATGGCAACAACATAAACAATGCACTTCTACAGAGTTGAATGTGTAACCATGGCAACAACATAAACAATGCACTTCTACAGAGTTGACTGTGTAACCATATCAACAACATAAACATTGCACTACTACAGAGGTGTTGTGTAACCATGGCAACAAATTAAACAATGCACTGCTACAGAGGTGACTGTGTAACCATGGCAACAACATTAAAAATACACTACAGAGGTGACTGTGTAACCATGGCAACAACATAAACCATGCACTACTACAGAGGTGACTGTGTAACCATGGCAACAACATAAACAATGCACTACTACAGAGGTGAATGTGTACCCATGGCAACAACATAAACAATGCAATTCTACAGAGTAGACTGTGTAACCATGGCAACAACATAAACAATGCACTTCTACAGAGGTGAATGTGTAACCATGGCATCAACATAAACAATGCACTTGTACAGAGTTGACTGTGTAACCATGGCAACAACATAAACAATGCACTTCTACAGAGTTGACTGTGTAACCATGGCAACAACATAAACAATGCACCTCTACAGAGTTGACTGTGTAACCATGGCAATAACATAAACAATGCACTACTACAGAGTTGACTGTGTAACCATGGCAACAACATAAACAATGCACTACTACAGAGGTGACTGTGTAACCATGGCAACAGCATAACAAAGCACTACTACAGAGTTGACTGTGTAACCATGGCAACAACATAAACAATGCACTACTACACAGGTGGCTGTGTAACCATGGCAACAACATAAACAATGCACTACTACACAGGTGGCTGTGTAACCATGGCAACAGCATAACAAAGCACTACTACAGAGTTGACTGTGTAACCATGGCAACAACATAAACAATGCACTACTACACAGGTGGCTGTGTAACCATGGCAACAACATAAACAATGCACTACTACACAGGTGGCTGTGTAACCATGGCAACAACATAAACAATGCAATTCTACAGATGTGACTGTGTAACCATGGCAACAACATAAACCATGCACTACTACAGAGTTGACTGTGTAACCATGGCAACAACATAAACAATGCACTACTACACAGGTGGCTGTGTAACCATGGCAACAACATAAACAATGCACTACTACACAGGTGGCTGTGTAACCATGGCAACAACATAAACAATGCATTACTACACAGGTGGCTGTGTAACCATGGCAACAACATAAACAATGCACTACTACAGAGTTGACCATGTAACCATGGCAACAACATAAACAATGCACTACTACAGAGGTGACTGTGTAACCATGGCAACAGCATAAACAATGCACTACTACAGAGTTGACTGTGTAACCATGGCAACAACATAAACAATGCACTACTACACAGGTGGCTGTGTAACCATGGCAACAACATAAACAATGCACTACTACAGAGGTGACTGTGTAACCATGGCAACAACATAAACAATGCACTACTACAGAGGTGACTGTGTAACCATGGCAACAACATAAACAATGCAATTCTACAGAGTAGACTGTGTAACCATGGCAACAACAAAAAACAATGCACTTCTACAGAGGTGAATGTGTAACCATGGCAACAACATAAACAATGCACTTGTACAGAGTTGACTGTGTAACCATGGCAACAACATAAACAATGAACGTCTACAGAGTTGACTGTGTAACCATGGCAACAACATAAACAATGCACTACTACACAGGTGGCTGTGTAACCATGGCAACAACATAAACAATGCACTACTACAGAGTTGACTGTGTAACCATGGCAACAACATAAACAATGCACTACTACAGAGGTGAATGTGTAACCATGGCAACAACATAAACAATGCACTACTACAGAGGTGACTGTGTAACCATGGCAACAGCATAAACAATGCACTTCTACAGAGTTGACTGTGTAACCATGGCAACAACATAAACAATGCACTACTACACAGGTGGCTGTGTAACCATGGCAACAACATAAACAATGCACTACTACAGAGTTGACTGTGTAACCATGGCAACAACATAAACAATGCACTACTACAGAGGTGACTGTGTAACCATGGCAACAACATAAACAATGCAATTCTACAGAGTAGACTGTGTAACCATGGCAACAACATAAACAATGCACTTCTACAGAGGTGAATGTGTAACCATGGCAACAACATAAACAATGCACTTGTACAGAGTTGACTGTGTAACCATGGCAACAACATAAACAATGAACTTCTACAGAGTTGACTGTGTAACCATGGCAACAACATAAACAATGCACTTCTACAGAGTTGACTGTGTAACCTTGGCAACAACATAAACAATGCACTACTACACAGGTGGCTGTGTAACCATGGCAACAACATAAACCATGCACTACTACATAGTTGACTGTGTAACCATGGCAACAACATAAACAATGCACTTCTACAGAGTTGACTGTGTAACCTTGGCAACAACATAAACAATGCAATTCTACAGAGGTGACTGTGTAACCATGGCAACAACATAAACCATGCACTACTACATAGTTGACTGTGTAACCATGGCAACAACATAAACAATGCACTACTACACAGGTGGCTGTGTAACCATGGCAACAACATAAACAATGCACTACTACACAGGTGGCTGTGTAACCATGGCACCAACATAAACAATGCATTACTACACAGGTGACTGTGTAACCATGGCAACAACATAAACAATGCACTACTACAGAGTTGACTGTGTAACCATGGCAACAACATAAACAATGCACTACTACAGAGCTGACTGTGTAACCATGGCAACAGCATAAACAATGCACTACTACAGAGTTGACTGTGTAACCATGGCAACAACATAAACAATGCACTACTACACAGGTGGCTGTGTAACCATGGCAACAACATAAACAATGCACTACTACAGAGGTGACTGTGTAACCATGGCAACAGCATAAACAATGCACTTCTACAGAGGTGAATGTGTAACCATGGCAACAACATAAACAATGCACTTGTACAGAGTTGACTGTGTAACCATGGCAACAACATAAACAATGCACTACGACAGAGGTGAATATGTAACCATGGCAACAACATAAACAATGCAATTCTACAGAGTTGACTGTGTAACCATGGCAGCAACATAAACAATGCACTTGTACAGAGTTGACTGTGTAACCATGGCAACAACATAAACAATGCACTTCTACAGAGGTGAATGTGTAACCATGGCAACAACATAAACAATGCACTTGTACAGAGGTGACTGTGTAACCATGGCAACAACATAAACAATGCACTACTACAGAGGTGGCTGTGTAACCATTGCAACAACATAAACAATGCACTTCTACAGAGTTGACTGTGTAACCATGGCAACAGCATTAACAATGCACTACTACAGAGTTGACTGTGTAACCATGGCAACAACATAAACAATGCACTACTACAGAGTTGACTGTGTAACTATGGCAACAACATAAAAAATGCACTACTACACAGGTGGCTGTGTAACCATGGCAACAACATCAACAGCATAAACAATGCACTGCTAAATTCTACAGAGTTGACTGTGTAACCATGGCAACAACATAAGCAATGCACTTCTACAGATGTGAATGTGTAACCATGGCAACAACATAAACAATGCACTTGTACAGAGTTGACTGTGTAACCATGGCAACAACATAAACAATGCACTACTACACAGGTGGCTGTGTAACCATGGCAACAACATAAACAATGCACTACTACAGAGATGGCTATGTAACCATGGTAACAACATAAACAATGCACTTTTACAAAATTGACTGTGTAACCATGGCAACAACATAAACAATCCACTACTACAGAGGTGACTGTGTTACCATGGCAACAACATAAACAATCCACTACTACAGAGGTGACTGTGTTACCATGGCAACAACATAAACAATGCACTTCTACAGAGTTGAATGTGTAACCATGGCAACAACATAAACAATGCACTTCTACAGAGTTGAATGTGTAACCATGGCAACAACATAAACAATGCACTTCTACAGAGTTGACTGTGTAACCATATCAACAACATAAACATTGCACTACTACAGAGGTGTTGTGTAACCATGGCAACAAAATAAACAATGCACTACTACAGAGGTGACTGTGTAACCATGGCAACATTAAAAATACACTACAAAGGTGACTGTGTAACCATGGCAACAACATAAACCATGCACTGAGCACTACTACAGAGTTGACTGTGTAACCATGGCAACAACATAAACAATGCACTACTACACAGGTGGCTGTGTAACCATGGCAACAACATAAACAATGCACTACTACAGAGGTGAATGTGTAACCATGGCAACAACATAAACAATGCAATTCTACAGAGTAGACTGTGTAACCATGGCAACAACATAAACAATGCACTACTACACAGGTGGCTGTGTAACCATGGCAACAATATAAACAATGCACTACTACAGAGGTGACTGTGTAACCATGGCAACAACATAAACAATGCACTACTACAGAGGTGACTGTGTAACCATGGCAACAACATTAAAAATACACTACACAGGTGGCTGTGTAACCATGGCAACAACATAAACAATGCACTACTACAGAGGTGAATGTGTAACCATGGCAACAACATAAACAATGCAATTCTACAGAGTAGACTGTGTAACCATGGCAACAACATAAACAATGCACTACTACAGAGATGGCTGTGTAACCATGGCAACAATATAAACAATGCACCACTACAGAGGTGACTGTGTAACCATGGCAACAACATAAACAATGTACTAATACAGAGGTGAATGTGTAACCATGGCAACAACATAAACAATGCAATTCTATAGAGTAGACTGTGTAACCATGGCAACAACATAAACAATGCACTTCTACAGAGGTGAATGTGTAACCATGGCAACAACATAAACAATGCACTTGTACAGAGTTGAATGTGTAACCATGGCAACAACATAAACAATGCACTTGTACAGAGTTGACTGTGTAACCATGGCAACAACATAAACAATGCACTTCTACAGAGTTGACTGTGTAACCATGGCAACAACATAAACAATGCACTACTACAGAGTTGACTGTGTAACCATGGCAACAACATAAACAATGCACTACTACAGAGGTGACTGTGTAACCATGGCAACAGCATAAACAATGCACTACTACAGAGTTGACTGTGTAACCATGGCAACAACATAAACAATGCACTACTACACAGGTGGTTGTGTAACCATGGCAACAACATAAACAATGCACTACTACACAGGTGGCTGTGTAACCATGGCAACAACATAAACAATGCAATTCTACAGAGATGACTGTGTAACCATGGCAACAACATAAACCATGCACTACTACAGAGTTGACTGTGTAACCATGGCAACAACATAAACAATGCACTACTACACAGGTGGCTGTGTAACCATGGCAACAACATAAACAATGCACTACTACACAGGTGGCTGTGTAACCATGGCAACAACATAAACAATGCATTACTACACAGGTGGCTGTGTAACCATGGCAACAACATAAACAATACACTACTACAGAGTTGACTATGTAACCATGGCAACAACATAAACAATGCACTACTACAGAGGTGACTGTGTAACCATGGCAACAGCATAAACAATGCACTACTACAGAGTTGACTGTGTAACCATGGCAACAACATAAACAATGCACTACTACACAGGTGGCTGTGTAACCATGGCAACAACATAAACAATGCACTACTACAGAGTTGACTGTGTAAACATGGCAACAACATAAACAATGCACTTCTACAGAGGTGAATGTGTAACCATGGCAACAACATAAACAATGAACTTGTACAGAGTTGACTGTGTAACCATGGCAACAACATAAACAATGCACTACTACAGAGGTGAATGTGTAACCATGGCAACAACATAAACAATGCAATTCTACAGAGTTGACTGTGTAACCATGGCAACAAAATAAACAATGCACTACTACAGAGTTGACTGTGTAACCATGGCAACAACATAAACAATGCACTACTACAGAGTTGACTGTGTAACCATGGCAACAACATAAACAATGCACTACTACACAGGTGGCTGTGTAACCATGGCAACAACATAAACAATGCACTACTGCACAGGTGGCTGTGTAACCATGGCAACAACATAAACAATGCAATTCTACAGAGTTGACTGTGTAACCATGGCAACAACATAAACAATGCACTTCTACAGAGGTGAATGTGTAACCATGGCAACAACATAAACAATGCACTTGTACAGAGGTGACTGTGTAACCATGGCAACAACATAAACAATGCACTACTACAGAGGTGAATATGTAACCATGGCAACAACATAAACAATGCACTACTACAGAGTTGACTGTGTAACCATGGCAACAACATAAACAATGCACTACTACACAGGTGGCTGTGTAACCATGGCAACAACATAAACAATGCACTTGTACAGAGGTGAATGTGTAACCATGGCAACAACACAAACAATGCACTACTACAGAGGTGAATGTGTAACCATGGCAACAACATAAATAATGCAATTCTACAGAGTTGACTGTGTAACCATGTCAACAACATAAACAATGCACTACTACAGATTTGACTGCGTAACCATGGCAACAACATAAACAATGCACTACTACAGAGGTGAATATGTAACCATGGCAACAACATAAACAATGCAATTCTACAGAGTTGACTGTGTAACCATGGCAACAACATAAACAATGCACTACTACAGTGGTGACTGTGTAACCATGGCAACAGCATAAACAATGCACTACTACAGAGGTGACTGTGTAACAATTGCAACAACATAAACCATGCACTGAAAACTACTACAGAGTTGACTGTGTAACCATGGCAACAACATAAACAATGCACTACTACACAGGTGGCTGTGTAACCATGGCAACAACATAAACAATGCACTACTACACAGGTGGCTGTGTAACCATGGCAACAACATAAACAATGCACTTCTACAGAGGTGAATGTGTAACCATGGCAACAACATAAACAATGCACTTCTACAGAGTTGAATCTGTAACCATGGCAACAACATAAACAATGCACTTCTACAGAGTTGACTGTGTAACCATATCAACAACATAAACATTGCACTATTACAGAGGTGTTGTGTAACCATGGCAATAAAATAAACAATGCACTACTACAGAGGTGACTGTGTAACCATGGCAACAACATTAAAAATACACTACAGAGGTGACTGTGTAACCATGGCAACAACATAAACCATGCACTAAGCACTACTACAGAGTTGACTGTGTAACCATGGCAACAACATAAACAATGCACTACTACACAGGTGGCTGTGTAACCATGGCAACAACATAAACAATGCACTACTACAGAGATGGCTGTGTAACCATGGCAACAATATAAACAATGCACTACTACAGAGGTGACTGTGTAACCATGGCAACAACATAAACAATGCACTACTACAGAGGTGAATGTGTAACCATGGCAACAACATAAACAATGCAATTCTACAGAGTAGACTGTGTAACCATGGCAACAACATAAACAATGCACTTCTACAGAGGTGAATGTGTAACCATGGCATCAACATAAACAATGCACTTGTACAGAGTTGACTGTGTAACCATGGCAACAACATAAACAATGCACTTCTACAGAGTTGACTGTGTAACCATGGCAACAACATAAACAATGCACTACTACAGAGTTGACTGTGTAACCATGGCAACAACATAAACAATGCACTACTACAGAGGTGACTGTGTAACCATGGCAACAGCATAACAAAGCACTACTACAGAGTTGACTGTGTAACCATGGCAACAACATAAACAATGCACTACTACACAGGTGGCTGTGTAACCATGGCAACAACATAAACAATGCACTACTACACAGGTGGCTGTGTAACCATGGCAACAACATAAACAATGCAATTCTACAGAGGTGACTGTGTAACCATGGCAACAACATAAACCATGCACTACTACAGAGTTGACTGTGTAACCATGGCAACAACATAAACAATGCATTACTACACAGGTGGCTGTGTAACCATGGCAACAACATAAACAATGCACTACTACAGAGTTGACTATGTAACCATGGCAACAACATAAACAATGCACTACTACAGAGGTGACTGTGTAACCATGGCAACAGCATAAACAATGCACTACTACAGAGTTGACTGTGTAACCATGGCAACAACATAAACAATGCACTACTACACAGTTGGCTGTGTAACCATGGCAACAACAGAAACAATGCACTACTACAGAGTTGACTGTGTAACCATGGCAACAACATAAACAATGCACTACTACAGTGGTGACTGTGTAACCATGGCAACAACATAAACAATGCAATTCTACAGAGTAGACTGTGTAACCATGGCAACAACATAAACAATGCACTTCTACAGAGGTGAATGTGTAACCATGGCAACAACATAAACAATGCACTTCTACAGAGTTGACTGTGTAACCATGGCAACAACATAAACAATGCACTACTACAGAGTTGACTGTGTAACCATGGCAACAACATAAACAATGCACTACTACAGAGGTGACTGTGTAACCATGGCAACAGCATAAACAATGCACTACTACAGAGTTGACTGTGTAACCATGGCAACAACATAAACAATGCACTACTACACAGGTGGTTGTGTAACCATGGCAACAACATAAACAATGCACTACTACACAGGTGGCTGTGTAACCATGGCAACAACATAAACAATGCAATTCTACAGAGGTGACTGTGTAACCATGGCAACAACATAAACCATGCACTACTACAGAGTTGACTGTGTAACCATGGCAACAACATAAACAATGCACTACTACACAGGTGGCTGTGTAACCATGGCAACAACATAAACAATGCACTACTACACAGGTGGCTGTGTAACCATGGCAACAACATAAACAATGCATTACTACACAGGTGCCTGTGTAACCATGGCAACAACATAAACAATGCACTACTACAGAGTTGACTGTGTAACCATGGCAACAACATAAACAATGCACTACTACAAAGCTGACTGTGTAACCATGGCAACAGCATAAACAATGCACTACTACAGAGTTGACTGTGTAACCATGGCAACAACATAAACAATGCACTACTACAGAGTTGACTGTGTAACCATGGCAACAACATAAACAATGCACTACTACAGAGTTGACTGTGTAACCATGGCAACAACATAAACAATGCACTACTGCACAGGTGGCTGTGTAACCATGGCAACAACATAAACAATGCAATTCTACAGAGTTGACTGCATAACCATGGCAACAACATAAACAATGCACTTCTACAGAGGTGATTGTGTAACCATGGCAACAACATAAACAATGCACTTGTACAGAGGTGACTGTGTAACCATGGCAACAACATAAACCATGCACTACTACAGAGTTGACTGTGTAACCATGGCAACAACATAAACAATGCACTACTACACAGGTGGCTGTGTAACCATGGCAACAACATAAACAATGCACTACTACACAGGTGGCTGTGTAACCATGGCAACAACATAAACAATGCATTACTACACAGGTGGCTGTGTAACCATGGCAACAACATAAACAATGCACTACTACAGAGTTGACTGTGTAACCATGGCAACAACATAAACAATGCACTACTACAAAGCTGACTGTGTAACCATGGCAACAGCATAAATAATGCACTACTACAGAGTTGACTGTGTAACCATGGCAACAACATAAACAATGCACTACTACAGAGTTGACTGTGTAACCATGGCAACAACATAAACAATGCACTACTACAGAGTTGACTGTGTAACCATGGCAACAACATAAACAATGCACTACTGCACAGGTGGCTGTGTAACCATGGCAACAACATAAACAATGCAATTCTACAGAGTTGACTGTGTAACCATGGCAACAACATAAACAATGCACTTCTACAGAGGTGAATGTGTAACCATGGCAACAACATAAACAATGCACTTGTACAGAGGTGACTGTGTAACCATGGCAACAACATAAACAATGCACTACTACAGAGGTGAATATGTGACCATGGCAACAACATAAACAATGCAATTCTACAGAGTTGACTGTGTAACCATGGCAACAACATAAACAATGCACTTCTACAGAGGAGAATGTGTAACCATGGCAACAACATAAACAATGCACTTGTACAGAGGTGAATGTGTAACCATGGCAACAACATAAACAATGCACTACTACAGAGGTGAATGTGTAACCATGGCAACAACATAAATAATGCAATTCTACAGAGTTGACTGTGTAACCATGTCAACAACATAAACAATGCACTACTACAGATTTGACTGCGTAACCATGGCAACAACATAAACAATGCACTACTACAGAGGTGAATATGTAACCATGGCAACAACATAAACAATGCAATTCTACAGAGTTGACTGTGTAACCATGGCAACAACATAAACAATGCACTACTACAGTGGTGACTGTGTAACCATGGCAACAGCATAAACAATGCACTACTACAGAGGTGACTGTGTAACAATTGCAACAACATAAACCATGCACTGAGCACTACTACAGAGTTGACTGTGTAACCATGGCAACAACATAAACAATGCACTACTACACAGGTGGCTGTGTAACCATGGCAACAACATAAACAATGCACTACTACACAGGTGGCTGTGTAACCATGGCAACAACATAAACAATGCACTTCTACAGAGGTGAATGTGTAACCATGGCAACAACATAAACAATGCACTTCTACAGAGTTGAATGTGTAACCATGGCAACAACATAAACAATGCACTTCTACAGAGTTGACTGTGTAACCATATCAACAACATAAACATTGCACTACTACAGAGGTGTTGTGTAACCATGGCAACAAAATAAACAATGCACTACTACAGAGGTGACTGTGTAACCATGGCAACAACATTAAAAATACACTACAGAGGTGACTGTGTAACCATGGCAACAACATAAACCATGCACTAAGCACTACTACAGAGTTGACTGTGTAACCATGGCAACAACATAAACAATGCACTACTACACAGGTGGCTGTGTAACCATGGCAACAACATAAACAATGCACTACTACAGAGATGGCTGTGTAACCATGGCAACAATATAAACAATGCACTACTACAGAGGTGACTGTGTAACCATGGCAACAACATAAACAATGCACTACTACAGAGGTGAATGTGTAACCATGGTAACAACATAAACAATGCAATTCTACAGAGTAGACTGTGTAACCATGGCAACAACATAAACAATGCACTTCTACAGAGGTGAATGTGTAACCATGGCATCAACATAAACAATGCACTTGTACAGAGTTGACTGTGTAACCATGGCAACAACATAAACAATGCACTTCTACAGAGTTGACTGTGTAACCATGGCAACAACATAAACAATGCACTTCTACAGAGTTGACTGTGTAACCATGGCAACAACATAAACAATGCACTACTACAGAGTTGACTGTGTAACCATGGCAACAACATAAACAATGCACTACTACAGAGGTGACTGTGTAACCATGGCAACAGCATAACAAAGCACTACTACAGAGTTGACTGTGTAACCATGGCAACAACATAAACAATGCACTACTACACAGGTGGCTGTGTAACCATGGCAACAACATAAACAATGCACTACTACACAGGTGGCTGTGTAACCATGGCAACAACATAAACAATGCAATTCTACAGAGGTGACTGTGTAACCATGGCAACAACATAAACCATGCACTACTACAGAGTTGACTGTGTAACCATGGCAACAACATAAACAATGCACTACTACACAGGTGGCTGTGTAACCATGGCAACAACATAAACAATGCACTACTACACAGGTGGCTGTGTAACCATGGCAACAACATAAACAATGCATTACTACACAGGTGGCTGTGTAACCATGGCAACAACATAAACAATGCACTACTACAGAGGTGACTGTGTAACAATTGCAACAACATAAACCATGCACTGAGCACTACTACAGAGTTGACTATGTAACCATGGCAACAACATAAACAATGCACTACTACAGTGGTGACTGTGTAACCATGGCAACAGCATAAACAATGCACTACTACAGAGGTGACTGTGTAACAATTGCAACAACATAAACCATGCACTGAGCACTACTACAGAGTTGACTGTGTAACCATGGCAACAACATAAACAATGCACTACTACACAGGTGGCTGTGTAACCATGGCAACAATATAAACAATGCACTACTACAGAGGTGACTGTGTAACCATGGCAACAACATAAACAATCCACTACTACAGAGGTGACTGTGTAACCATGGCAACAACATTAAAAATACACAACAGAGGTGACTGTGTAACCATGGCAACAACATAAACCATGCACTGAGCACTACTACAGAGTTGACTGTGTAACCATGGCAACAACATAAACAATGCACTACTACAGAGATGGCTGTGTAACCATGGCAACAATATAAACAATGCACTACTACAGAGGTGACTGTGTAACCATGGCAACAACATAAACAATGCACTACTACAAAGGTGAATGTGTAACCATGGCAACAACATAAACAATGCAATTCTACAGAGTAGACTGTGTAACCATGGCAACAACATAAACAATGCACTTCTACAGAGGTGAATGTGTAACCATGGCAACAACATAAACAATGCACTTGTACAGAGTTGAATGTGTAACCATGGCAACAACATAAACAATGCACTTCTACAGAGTTGACTGTGTAACCATGGCAACAACATAAACAATGCACTTCTACAGAGTTGACTGTGTAACCATGGCAACAACATAAACAATGCACTACTACAGAGTTGACTGTGTAACCATGGCAACAACATAAACAATGCACTACTACACAGGTGACTGTGTAACCATGGCAACAGCATAAACAATGCACTACTACAGAGTTGACTGTGTAACCATGGCAACAACATAAACAATGCACTACTACACAGGTGGTTGTGTAACCATGGCAACAACATAAACAATGCACTACTACACAGGTGGCTGTGTAACCATGGCAACAACATAAACAATGCAATTCTACAGAGGTGACTGTGTAACCATGGCAACAACATAAACCATGCACTACTACAGAGTTGACTGTGTAACCATGGCAACAACATAAACCATGCACTACTACAGAGTTGACTGTGTAACCATGGCAACAACATAAACAATGCACTACTACACAGGTGGCTGTGTAACCATGGCAACAACATAAACAATGCACTACTACACAGGTGACTGTGTAACCATGGCAACAGCATAAACAATGCACTACTACAGAGTTGACTATGTAACCATGGCAACAACATAAACAATGCACTACTACAGAGGTGAATGTGTAACCATGGCAACAACATAAACAATGAACTTGTACAGAGGTGACTGTGTAACCATGGCAACAACATAAACAATGCACTACTACAGAGGTGAATGTGTAACCATGGCAACAACATAAACAATGCAATTCTACAGAGTTGACTGTGTAACCATGGCAACAACATAAACAATGCACTACTACAGAGTTGACTGTGTAACCATGGCAACAACATAAACAATGCACTACTACAGAGATGACTGTGTAACCATGGCAACAACATAAACAATGCACTACTACACAGGTGGCTGTGTAACCATGGCAACAACATAAACAATGCACTACTGCACAGGTGGCTGTGTAACCATGGCAACAACATAAACAATGCAATTCTACAGAGTTGACTGTGTAACCATGGCAACAACATAAACAATGCACTTCTACAGAGGAGAATGTGTAACCATGGCAACAACATAAACAATGCACTTGTACAGAGGTGAATGTGTAACCATGGCAACAACATAAACAAAGCACTACTACAGAGGTGAATGTGTAACCATGGCAACAACATAAATAATGCAATTCTACAGAGTTGACTGTGTAACCATGTCAACAACATAAACAATGCACTACTACAGATTTGACTGTGTAACCATGGCAACAACATAAACAATGCAATTCTACAGAGTTGACTGTGTAACCATGGCAACATCATAAACAATGCACTTCTACAGAGTTGACTGTGTAACCATGGCAACAACATAAACAATGCACTACTACAGAGTTGACTGTGTAACCATGGCAACAACATAAACAATGCACTTCTACAGAGGTGAATGTGTAACCATGGCAACAACATAAACATTGCACTTGTACAGAGGTGACTGTGTAACCATGGCAACAACATAAACAATGCACTACTACAGAGGTGAATATTTAACCATGGCAACAACATAAACAATGCAATTCTACAGAGTTGACTGTGTAACCATGGCAACAACATAAACAATGCACTTCTACAGAGGAGAATGTGTAACCATGGCAACAACATAAACAATGCACTTGTACAGAGGTGAATGTGTAACCATGGCAACAACATAAACAATGCACTACTACAGAGTTGACTGTGTAACCATGGCAACAACATAAACAATGCACTTCTACAGAGGAGAATGTGTAACCATGGCAACAACATAAACAATGCACTTGTACAGAGGTGAATGTGTAACCATGGCAACAACATAAACAATGCACTACTACAGAGTTGAATGTGTAACCATGGCAACAACATAAACAATGCACTTGTACAGAGGTGACTGTGTAACCATGGCAACAACATAAACAATGCACTACTACAGAGGTGAATATGTAACCATGGCAACAACATAAACAATGCAATTCTACAGAGTTGACTGTGTAACCATGGCAACAACATAAACAATGCACTTCTACAGAGGAGAATGTGTAACCATGGCAACAACATAAACAATGCACTTGTACAGAGGTGAATGTGTAACCATGGCAACAACATAAAGAATGCAATTCTACAGAGTTGACTGTGTAAACATGGCAACAACATAAACAATGCACTACTACAGATTTGACTGTGTAACCATGACAACAACATAAACAATGCACTACTACAGAGGTGACTATGTAACCATGGCAACAGCATAAACAATGCACTACTACAGAGTTGACTGTGTAACCATGGCAACAACATAAACAATGCACTTCTACAGAGGTGAATGTGTAACCATGGCAACAACATAAACAATGCACTTGTACAGAGGTGACTGTGTAACCATGGCAACAACATAAACAATGCACTACTACAGAGTTGACTGTGTAACCATGGCAACAACATAAACAATGCACTACTACAGAGGTGACTGTGTAACCATGGCAACAGCATAAACAATGCACTACTACAGAGTTGACTGTGTAACCATGGCAACAACATAAACAATGCACTACTACACAGGTGGTTGTGTAACCATGGCAACAACATAAACAATGCACTACTACACAGGTGGCTGTGTAACCATGGCAACAACATAAACAATGCAATTCTACAGAGGTGACTGTGTAACCATGGCAACAACATAAACCATGCACTACTACAGAGTTGACTGTGTAACCATGGCAACAACATAAACAATGCACTACTACACAGGTGGCTGTGTAACCATGGCAACAACATAAACAATGCACTACTACACAGGTGGCTGTGTAACCATGGCAACAACATAAACAATGCATAACTACACAGGTGCCTGTGTAACCATGGCAACAACATAAACAATGCACTACTACAGAGTTGACTGTGTAACCATGGCAACAACATAAACAATGCACTACTACAAAGCTGACTGTGTAACCATGGCAACAGCATAAACAATGCACTACTACAGAGTTGACTGTGTAACCATGGCAACAACATAAACAATGCACTACTACAGAGTTGACTGTGTAACCATGGCAACAACATAAACAATGCACTACTACAGAGTTGACTGTGTAACCATGGCAACAACATAAACAATGCACTACTGCACAGGTGGCTGTGTAACCATGGCAACAACATAAACAATGCAATTCTACAGAGTTGACTGCATAACCATGGCAACAACATAAACAATGCACTTCTACAGAGGTGATTGTGTAACCATGGCAACAACATAAACAATGCACTTGTACAGAGGTGACTGTGTAACCATGGCAACAACATAAACCATGCACTACTACAGAGTTGACTGTGTAACCATGGCAACAACATAAACAATGCACTACTACACAGGTGGCTGTGTAACCATGGCAACAACATAAACAATGCACTACTACACAGGTGGCTGTGTAACCATGGCAACAACATAAACAATGCATTACTACACAGGTGGCTGTGTAACCATGGCAACAACATAAACAATGCACTACTACAGAGTTGACTGTGTAACCATGGCAACAACATAAACAATGCACTACTACAAAGCTGACTGTGTAACCATGGCAACAGCATAAATAATGCACTACTACAGAGTTGACTGTGTAACCATGGCAACAACATAAACAATGCACTACTACAGAGTTGACTGTGTAACCATGGCAACAACATAAACAATGCACTACTACAGAGTTGACTGTGTAACCATGGCAACAACATAAACAATGCACTACTGCACAGGTGGCTGTGTAACCATGGCAACAACATAAACAATTCAATTCTACAGAGTTGACTGTGTAACCATGGCAACAACATAAACAATGCACTTCTACAGAGGTGAATGTGTAACCATGGCAACAACATAAACAATGCACTTGTACAGAGGTGACTGTGTAACCATGGCAACAACATAAACAATGCACTACTACAGAGGTGAATATGTGACCATGGCAACAACATAAACAATGCAATTCTACAGAGTTGACTGTGTAACCATGGCAACAACATAAACAATGCACTTCTACAGAGGAGAATGTGTAACCATGGCAACAACATAAACAATGCACTTGTACAGAGGTGAATGTGTAACCATGGCAACAACATAAACAATGCACTACTACAGAGGTGAATGTGTAACCATGGCAACAACATAAATAATGCAATTCTACAGAGTTGACTGTGTAACCATGTCAACAACATAAACAATGCACTACTACAGATTTGACTGCGTAACCATGGCAACAACATAAACAATGCACTACTACAGAGGTGAATATGTAACCATGGCAACAACATAAACAATGCAATTCTACAGAGTTGACTGTGTAACCATGGCAACAACATAAACAATGCACTACTACAGTGGTGACTGTGTAACCATGGCAACAGCATAAACAATGCACTACTACAGAGGTGACTGTGTAACAATTGCAACAACATAAACCATGCACTGAGCACTACTACAGAGTTGACTGTGTAACCATGGCAACAACATAAACAATGCACTACTACACAGGTGGCTGTGTAACCATGGCAACAACATAAACAATGCACTACTACACAGGTGGCTGTGTAACCATGGCAACAACATAAACAATGCACTTCTACAGAGGTGAATGTGTAACCATGGCAACAACATAAACAATGCACTTCTACAGAGTTGAATGTGTAACCATGGCAACAACATAAACAATGCACTTCTACAGAGTTGACTGTGTAACCATATCAACAACATAAACATTGCACTACTACAGAGGTGTTGTGTAACCATGGCAACAAAATAAACAATGCACTACTACAGAGGTGACTGTGTAACCATGGCAACAACATTAAAAATACACTACAGAGGTGACTGTGTAACCATGGCAACAACATAAACCATGCACTAAGCACTACTACAGAGTTGACTGTGTAACCATGGCAACAACATAAACAATGCACTACTACACAGGTGGCTGTGTAACCATGGCAACAACATAAACAATGCACTACTACAGAGATGGCTGTGTAACCATGGCAACAATATAAACAATGCACTACTACAGAGGTGACTGTGTAACCATGGCAACAACATAAACAATGCACTACTACAGAGGTGAATGTGTAACCATGGCAACAACATAAACAATGCAATTCTACAGAGTAGACTGTGTAACCATGGCAACAACATAAACAATGCACTTCTACAGAGTTGACTGTGTAACCATGGCAACAACATAAACAATGCACTTCTACAGAGTTGACTGTGTAACCATGGCAACAACATAAACAATGCACTACTACAGAGTTGACTGTGTAACCATGGCAACAACATAAACAATGCACTACTACAGAGGTGACTGTGTAACCATGGCAACAGCATAACAAAGCACTACTACAGAGTTGACTGTGTAACCATGGCAACAACATAAACAATGCACTACTACACAGGTGGCTGTGTAACCATGGCAACAACATAAACAATGCACTACTACACAGGTGGCTGTGTAACCATGGCAACAACATAAACAATGCAATTCTACAGAGGTGACTGTGTAACCATGGCAACAACATAAACCATGCACTACTACAGAGTTGACTGTGTAACCATGGCAACAACATAAACAATGCACTACTACACAGGTGGCTGTGTAACCATGGCAACAACATAAACAATGCACTACTACACAGGTGGCTGTGTAACCATGGCAACAACATAAACAATGCATTACTACACAGGTGGCTGTGTAACCATGGCAACAACCTAAACAATGCACTACTACAGAGTTGACTATGTAACCATGGCAACAACATAAACAATGCACTACTACAGAGGTGACTGTGTAACCATGGCAACAGCATAAACAATGCACTACTACAGAGGTGAATATGTAACCATGGCAACAACATTAACAATGCAATTCTACAGAGTTGACTGTGTAACCATGGCAACAACATAAACAATGCACTACTACAGTGGTGACTGTGTAACCATGGCAACAGCATAAACAATGCACTACTACAGAGGTGACTGTGTAACAATTGCAACAACATAAACCATGCACTGAGCACTACTACAGAGTTGACTGTGTAACCATGGCAACAACATAAACAATGCACTACTACACAGGTGGCTGTGTAACCATGGCAACAACATAAACAATGCACTACTACACAGGTGGCTGTGTAACCATGGCAACAACATAAACAATGCACTTCTACAGAGGTGAATGTGTAACCATGGCAACAACATAAACAATGCACTTCTACAGAGTTGAATGTGTAACCATGGCAACAACATAAACAATGCACTTCTACAGAGTTGACTGTGTAACCATATCAACAACATAAACATTGCACTACTACAGAGGTGTTGTGTAACCATGGCAACAAAATAAACAATGCACTACTACAGAGGTGACTGTGTAACCATGGCAACAACATTAAAAATACACTACAGAGGTGACTGTGTAACCATGGCAACAACATAAACCATGCACTAAGCACTACTACAGAGTTGACTGTGTAACCATGGCAACAACATAAACAATGCACTACTACACAGGTGGCTGTGTAACCATGGCAACAACATAAACAATGCACTACTACAGAGATGGCTGTGTAACCATGGCAACAATATAAACAATGCACTACTACAGAGGTGACTGTGTAACCATGGCAACAACATAAACAATGCACTACTACAGAGGTGAATGTGTAACCATGGCAACAACATAAACAATGCAATTCTACAGAGTAGACTGTGTAACCATGGCAACAACATAAACAATGCACTTCTACAGAGGTGAATGTGTAACCATGGCATCAACATAAACAATGCACTTGTACAGAGTTGACTGTGTAACCATGGCAACAACATAAACAATGCACTTCTACAGAGTTGACTGTGTAACCATGGCAACAACATAAACAATGCACTTCTACAGAGTTGACTGTGTAACCATGGCAACAACATAAACAATGCACTACTACAGAGTTGACTGTGTAACCATGGCAACAACATAAACAATGCACTACTACAGAGGTGAATGTGTAACCATGGCAACAACATAAACAATGCAATTCTACAGAGTAGACTGTGTAACCATGGCAACAACATAAACAATGCACTTCTACAGAGGTGAATGTGTAACCATGGCATCAACATAAACAATGCACTTGTACAGAGTTGACTGTGTAACCATGGCAACAACATAAACAATGCACTTCTACAGAGTTGACTGTGTAACCATGGCAACAACATAAACAATGCACTTCTACAGAGTTGACTGTGTAACCATGGCAACAACATAAACAATGCACTACTACAGAGTTGACTGTGTAACCATGGCAACAACATAAACAATGCACTACTACAGAGGTGACTGTGTAACCATGGCAACAGCATAACAAAGCACTACTACAGAGTTGACTGTGTAACCATGGCAACAACATAAACAATGCACTACTACACAGGTGGCTGTGTAACCATGGCAACAACATAAACAATGCACTACTACACAGGTGGCTGTGTAACCATGGCAACAACATAAACAATGCAATTCTACAGAGGTGACTGTGTAACCATGGCAACAACATAAACCATGCACTACTACAGAGTTGACTGTGTAACCATGGCAACAACATAAACAATGCACTACTACACAGGTGGCTGTGTAACCATGGCAACAACATAAACAATGCACTACTACACAGGTGGCTGTGTAACCATGGCAACAACATAAACAATGCATTACTACACAGGTGGCTGTCTAACCATGGCAACAACATAAACAATGCACTTCTACAGAGTTGACTATGTAACCATGGCAACAACATAAACAATGCACTACTACAGTGGTGACTGTGTAACCATGGCAACAGCATAAACAATGCACTACTACAGAGGTGACTGTGTAACAATTGCAACAACATAAACCATGCACTGAGCACTACTACAGAGTTGACTGTGTAACCATGGCAACAACATAAACAATGCACTACTACACAGGTGGCTGTGTAACCATGGCAACAATATAAACAATGCACTACTACAGAGGTGACTGTGTAACCATGGCAACAACATAAACAATCCACTACTACAGAGGTGACTGTGTAACCATGGCAACAACATTAAAAATACACAACAGAGGTGACTGTGTAACCATGGCAACAACATAAACCATGCACTGAGCACTACTACAGAGTTGACTGTGTAACCATGGCAACAACATAAACAATGCACTACTACAGAGATGGCTGTGTAACCATGGCAACAATATAAACAATGCACTACTACAGAGGTGACTGTGTAACCATGGCAACAACATAAACAATGCACTACTACAAAGGTGAATGTGTAACCATGGCAACAACATAAACAATGCAATTCTACAGAGTAGACTGTGTAACCATGGCAACAACATAAACAATGCACTTGTACAGAGTTGAATGTGTAACCATGGCAACAACATAAACAATGCACTTCTACAGAGTTGACTGTGTAACCATGGCAACAACATAAACAATGCACTTCTACAGAGTTGACTGTGTAACCATGGCAACAACATAAACAATGCACTACTACAGAGTTGACTGTGTAACCATGGCAACAACATAAACAATGCACTACTACAGAGTTGACTGTGTAACCATGGCAACAACATAAACAATGCATTACTACACAGGTGCCTGTGTAACCATGGCAACAACATAAACAATGCACTACTACAGAGTTGACTGTGTAACCATGGCAACAACATAAACAATGCACTACTACAAAGCTGACTGTGTAACCATGGCAACAGCATAAACAATGCACTACTACAGAGTTGACTGTGTAACCATGGCAACAACATAAACAATGCACTACTACAGAGTTGACTGTGTAACCATGGCAACAACATAAACAATGCACTACTACAGAGTTGACTGTGTAACCATGGCAACAACATAAACAATGCACTACTGCACAGGTGGCTGTGTAACCATGGCAACAACATAAACAATGCAATTCTACAGAGTTGACTGCATAACCATGGCAACAACATAAACAATGCACTTCTACAGAGGTGATTGTGTAACCATGGCAACAACATAAACAATGCACTTGTACAGAGGTGACTGTGTAACCATGGCAACAACATAAACCATGCACTACTACAGAGTTGACTGTGTAACCATGGCAACAACATAAACAATGCACTACTACACAGGTGGCTGTGTAACCATGGCAACAACATAAACAATGCACTACTACACAGGTGGCTGTGTAACCATGGCAACAACATAAACAATGCATTACTACACAGGTGGCTGTGTAACCATGGCAACAACATAAACAATGCACTACTACAGAGTTGACTGTGTAACCATGGCAACAACATAAACAATGCACTACTACAAAGCTGACTGTGTAACCATGGCAACAGCATAAATAATGCACTACTACAGAGTTGACTGTGTAACCATGGCAACAACATAAACAATGCACTACTACAGAGTTGACTGTGTAACCATGGCAACAACATAAACAATGCACTACTACAGAGTTGACTGTGTAACCATGGCAACAACATAAACAATGCACTACTGCACAGGTGGCTGTGTAACCATGGCAACAACATAAACAATGCAATTCTACAGAGTTGACTGTGTAACCATGGCAACAACATAAACAATGCACTTCTACAGAGGTGAATGTGTAACCATGGCAACAACATAAACAATGCACTTGTACAGAGGTGACTGTGTAACCATGGCAACAACATAAACAATGCACTACTACAGAGGTGAATATGTGACCATGGCAACAACATAAACAATGCAATTCTACAGAGTTGACTGTGTAACCATGGCAACAACATAAACAATGCACTTCTACAGAGGAGAATGTGTAACCATGGCAACAACATAAACAATGCACTTGTACAGAGGTGAATGTGTAACCATGGCAACAACATAAACAATGCACTACTACAGAGGTGAATGTGTAACCATGGCAACAACATAAATAATGCAATTCTACAGAGTTGACTGTGTAACCATGTCAACAACATAAACAATGCACTACTACAGATTTGACTGCGTAACCATGGCAACAACATAAACAATGCACTACTACAGAGGTGAATATGTAACCATGGCAACAACATAAACAATGCAATTCTACAGAGTTGACTGTGTAACCATGGCAACAACATAAACAATGCACTACTACAGTGGTGACTATGTAACCATGGCAACAGCATAAACAATGCACTACTACAGTGGTGACTGTGTAACAATTGCAACAACATAAACCATGCACTGAGCACTACTACAGAGTTGACTGTGTAACCATGGCAACAACATAAACAATGCACTACTACACAGGTGGCTGTGTAACCATGGCAACAACATAAACAATGCACTACTACACAGGTGGCTGTGTAACCATGGCAACAACATAAACAATGCACTTCTACAGAGGTGAATGTGTAACCATGGCAACAACATAAACAATGCACTTCTACAGAGTTGAATGTGTAACCATGGCAACAACATAAACAATGCACTTCTACAGAGTTGACTGTGTAACCATATCAACAACATAAACATTGCACTACTACAGAGGTGTTGTGTAACCATGGCAACAAAATAAACAATGCACTACTACAGAGGTGACTGTGTAACCATGGCAACAACATTAAAAATACACTACAGAGGTGACTGTGTAACCATGGCAACAACATAAACCATGCACTAAGCACTACTACAGAGTTGACTGTGTAACCATGGCAACAACATAAACAATGCACTACTACACAGGTGGCTGTGTAACCATGGCAACAACATAAACAATGCACTACTACAGAGATGGCTGTGTAACCATGGCAACAATATAAACAATGCACTACTACAGAGGTGACTGTGTAACCATGGCAACAACATAAACAATGCACTACTACAGAGGTGAATGTGTAACCATGGCAACAACATAAACAATGCAATTCTACAGAGTAGACTGTGTAACCATGGCAACAACATAAACAATGCACTTCTACAGAGGTGAATGTGTAACCATGGCATCAACATAAACAACGCACTTGTACAGAGTTGACTGTGTAACCATGGCAACAACATAAACAATGCACTTCTACAGAGTTGACTGTGTAACCATGGCAACAACATAAACAATGCACTTCTACAGAGTTGACTGTGTAACCATGGCAACAACATAAACAATGCACTACTACAGAGTTGACTGTGTAACCATGGCAACAACATAAACAATGCACTACTACAGAGGTGACTGTGTAACCATGGCAACAGCATAACAAAGCACTACTACAGAGTTGACTGTGTAACCATGGCAACAACATAAACAATGCACTACTACACAGGTGGCTGTGTAACCATGGCAACAACATAAACAATGCACTACTACACAGGTGGCTGTGTAACCATGGCAACAACATAAACAATGCAATTCTACAGAGGTGACTGTGTAACCATGGCAACAACATAAACCATGCACTACTACAGAGTTGACTGTGTAACCATGGCAACAACATAAACAATGCACTACTACACAGGTGGCTGTGTAACCATGGCAACAACATAAACAATGCACTACTACACAGGTGGCTGTGTAACCATGGCAACAACATAAACAATGCATTACTACACAGGTGGCTGTGTAACCATGGCAACAACCTAAACAATGCACTACTACAGAGTTGACTATGTAACCATGGCAACAACATAAACAATGCACTACTACAGAGGTGACTGTGTAACCATGGCAACAGCATAAACAATGCACTACTACAGAGGTGAATATGTAACCATGGCAACAACATTAACAATGCAATTCTACAGAGTTGACTGTGTAACCATGGCAACAACATAAACAATGCACTACTACAGTGGTGACTGTGTAACCATGGCAACAGCATAAACAATGCACTACTACAGAGGTGACTGTGTAACAATTGCAACAACATAAACCATGCACTGAGCACTACTACAGAGTTGACTGTGTAACCATGGCAACAACATAAACAATGCACTACTACACAGGTGGCTGTGTAACCATGGCAACAACATAAACAATGCACTACTACACAGGTGGCTGTGTAACCATGGCAACAACATAAACAATGCACTTCTACAGAGGTGAATGTGTAACCATGGCAACAACATAAACAATGCACTTCTACAGAGTTGAATGTGTAACCATGGCAACAACATAAACAATGCACTTCTACAGAGTTGACTGTGTAACCATATCAACAACATAAACATTGCACTACTACAGAGGTGTTGTGTAACCATGGCAACAAAATAAACAATGCACTACTACAGAGGTGACTGTGTAACCATGGCAACAACATTAAAAATACACTACAGAGGTGACTGTGTAACCATGGCAACAACATAAACCATGCACTAAGCACTACTACAGAGTTGACTGTGTAACCATGGCAACAACATAAACAATGCACTACTACACAGGTGGCTGTGTAACCATGGCAACAACATAAACAATGCACTACTACAGAGATGGCTGTGTAACCATGGCAACAATATAAACAATGCACTACTACAGAGGTGACTGTGTAACCATGGCAACAACATAAACAATGCACTACTACAGAGGTGAATGTGTAACCATGGCAACAACATAAACAATGCAATTCTACAGAGTAGACTGTGTAACCATGGCAACAACATAAACAATGCACTTCTACAGAGGTGAATGTGTAACCATGGCATCAACATAAACAATGCACTTGTACAGAGTTGACTGTGTAACCATGGCAACAACATAAACAATGCACTTCTACAGAGTTGACTGTGTAACCATGGCAACAACATAAACAATGCACTTCTACAGAGTTGACTGTGTAACCATGGCAACAACATAAACAATGCACTACTACAGAGTTGACTGTGTAACCATGGCAACAACATAAACAATGCACTACTACAGAGGTGAATGTGTAACCATGGCAACAACATAAACAATGCAATTCTACAGAGTAGACTGTGTAACCATGGCAACAACATAAACAATGCACTTCTACAGAGGTGAATGTGTAACCATGGCATCAACATAAACAATGCACTTGTACAGAGTTGACTGTGTAACCATGGCAACAACATAAACAATGCACTTCTACAGAGTTGACTGTGTAACCATGGCAACAACATAAACAATGCACTTCTACAGAGTTGACTGTGTAACCATGGCAACAACATAAACAATGCACTACTACAGAGTTGACTGTGTAACCATGGCAACAACATAAACAATGCACTACTACAGAGGTGACTGTGTAACCATGGCAACAGCATAACAAAGCACTACTACAGAGTTGACTGTGTAACCATGGCAACAACATAAACAATGCACTACTACACAGGTGGCTGTGTAACCATGGCAACAACATAAACAATGCACTACTACACAGGTGGCTGTGTAACCATGGCAACAACATAAACAATGCAATTCTACAGAGGTGACTGTGTAACCATGGCAACAACATAAACCATGCACTACTACAGAGTTGACTGTGTAACCATGGCAACAACATAAACAATGCACTACTACACAGGTGGCTGTGTAACCATGGCAACAACATAAACAATGCACTACTACACAGGTGGCTGTGTAACCATGGCAACAACATAAACAATGCATTACTACACAGGTGGCTGTGTAACCATGGCAACAACATAAACAATGCACTTCTACAGAGTTGACTATGTAACCATGGCAACAACATAAACAATGCACTACTACAGTGGTGACTGTGTAACCATGGCAACAGCATAAACAATGCACTACTACAGAGGTGACTGTGTAACAATTGCAACAACATAAACCATGCACTGAGCACTACTACAGAGTTGACTGTGTAACCATGGCAACAACATAAACAATGCACTACTACACAGGTGGCTGTGTAACCATGGCAACAATATAAACAATGCACTACTACAGAGGTGACTGTGTAACCATGGCAACAACATAAAAAATCCACTACTACAGAGGTGACTGTGTAACCATGGCAACAACATTAAAAATACACAACAGAGGTGACTGTGTAACCATGGCAACAACATAAACCATGCACTGAGCACTACTACAGAGTTGACTGTGTAACCATGGCAACAACATAAACAATGCACTACTACAGAGATGGCTGTGTAACCATGGCAACAATATAAACAATGCACTACTACAGAGGTGACTGTGTAACCATGGCAACAACATAAACAATGCACTACTACAAAGGTGAATGTGTAACCATGGCAACAACATAAACAATGCAATTCTACAGAGTAGACTGTGTAACCATGGCAACAACATAAACAATGCACTTCTACAGAGGTGAATGTGTAACCATGGCAACAACATAAACAATGCACTTGTACAGAGTTGAATGTGTAACCATGGCAACAACATAAACAATGCACTTCTACAGAGTTGACTGTGTAACCATGGCAACAACATAAACAATGCACTTCTACAGAGTTGACTGTGTAACCATGGCAACAACATAAACAATGCACTACTACAGAGTTGACTGTGTAACCATGGCAACAACATAAACAATGCACTACTACACAGGTGACTGTGTAACCATGGCAACAGCATAAACAATGCACTACTACAGAGTTGACTGTGTAACCATGGCAACAACATAAACAATGCACTACTACACAGGTGGTTGTGTAACCATGGCAACAACATAAACAATGCACTACTACACAGGTGGCTGTGTAACCATGGCAACAACATAAACAATGCAATTCTACAGAGGTGACTGTGTAACCATGGCAACAACATAAACCATGCACTACTACAGAGTTGACTGTGTAACCATGGCAACAACATAAACCATGCACTACTACAGAGTTGACTGTGTAACCATGGCAACAACATAAACAATGCACTACTACACAGGTGGCTGTGTAACCATGGCAACAACATAAACAATGCACTACTACACAGGTGACTGTGTAACCATGGCAACAGCATAAACAATGCACTACTACAGAGTTGACTATGTTACCATGGCAACAACATAAACAATGCACTACTACAGAGGTGAATGTGTAACCATGGCAACAACATAAACAATGAACTTGTACAGAGGTGACTGTGTAACCATGGCAACAACATAAACAATGCACTACTACAGAGGTGAATGTGTAACCATGGCAACAACATAAACAATGCAATTCTACAGAGTTGACTGTGTAACCAGGGCAACAACATAAACAATGCACTACTACAGAGTTGACTGTGTAACCATGGCAACAACATAAACAATGCACTTCTACAGAGGAGAATGTGTAACCATGGCAACAACATAAACAATGCACTTGTACAGAGGTGAATGTGTAACCATGGCAACAACATAAACAATGCACTACTACAGAGGTGAATGTGTAACCATGGCAACAACATAAATAATGCAATTCTACAGAGTTGACTGTGTAACCATGTCAACAACATAAACAATGCACTACTACAGATTTGACTGCGTAACCATGGCAACAACATAAACAATGCACTACTACAGAGGTGAATATGTAACCATGGCAACAACATAAACAATGCAATTCTACAGAGTTGACTGTGTAACCATGGCAACAACATAAACAATGCACTACTACAGTGGTGACTATGTAACCATGGCAACAGCATAAACAATGCACTACTACAGTGGTGACTGTGTAACAATTGCAACAACATAAACCATGCACTGAGCACTACTACAGAGTTGACTGTGTAACCATGGCAACAACATAAACAATGCACTACTACACAGGTGGCTGTGTAACCATGGCAACAACATAAACAATGCACTACTACACAGGTGGCTGTGTAACCATGGCAACAACATAAACAATGCACTTCTACAGAGGTGAATGTGTAACCATGGCAACAACATAAACAATGCACTTCTACAGAGTTGAATGTGTAACCATGGCAACAACATAAACAATGCACTTCTACAGAGTTGACTGTGTAACCATATCAACAACATAAACATTGCACTACTACAGAGGTGTTGTGTAACCATGGCAACAAAATAAACAATGCACTACTACAGAGGTGACTGTGTAACCATGGCAACAACATTAAAAATACACTACAGAGGTGACTGTGTAACCATGGCAACAACATAAACCATGCACTAAGCACTACTACAGAGTTGACTGTGTAACCATGGCAACAACATAAACAATGCACTACTACACAGGTGGCTGTGTAACCATGGCAACAACATAAACAATGCACTACTACAGAGATGGCTGTGTAACCATGGCAACAATATAAACAATGCACTACTACAGAGGTGACTGTGTAACCATGGCAACAACATAAACAATGCACTACTACAGAGGTGAATGTGTAACCATGGCAACAACATAAACAATGCAATTCTACAGAGTAGACTGTGTAACCATGGCAACAACATAAACAATGCACTTCTACAGAGGTGAATGTGTAACCATGGCATCAACATAAACAACGCACTTGTACAGAGTTGACTGTGTAACCATGGCAACAACATAAACAATGCACTTCTACAGAGTTGACTGTGTAACCATGGCAACAACATAAACAATGCACTTCTACAGAGTTGACTGTGTAACCATGGCAACAACATAAACAATGCACTACTACAGAGTTGACTGTGTAACCATGGCAACAACATAAACAATGCACTACTACAGAGGTGACTGTGTAACCATGGCAACAGCATAACAAAGCACTACTACAGAGTTGACTGTGTAACCATGGCAACAACATAAACAATGCACTACTACACAGGTGGCTGTGTAACCATGGCAACAACATAAACAATGCACTACTACACAGGTGGCTGTGTAACCATGGCAACAACATAAACAATGCAATTCTACAGAGGTGACTGTGTAACCATGGCAACAACATAAACCATGCACTACTACAGAGTTGACTGTGTAACCATGGCAACAACATAAACAATGCACTACTACACAGGTGGCTGTGTAACCATGGCAACAACATAAACAATGCACTACTACACAGGTGGCTGTGTAACCATGGCAACAACATAAACAATGCATTACTACACAGGTGGCTGTGTAACCATGGCAACAACCTAAACAATGCACTACTACAGAGTTGACTATGTAACCATGGCAACAACATAAACAATGCACTACTACAGAGGTGACTGTGTAACCATGGCAACAGCATAAACAATGCACTACTACAGAGGTGAATATGTAACCATGGCAACAACATTAACAATGCAATTCTACAGAGTTGACTGTGTAACCATGGCAACAACATAAACAATGCACTACTACAGTGGTGACTGTGTAACCATGGCAACAGCATAAACAATGCACTACTACAGAGGTGACTGTGTAACAATTGCAACAACATAAACCATGCACTGAGCACTACTACAGAGTTGACTGTGTAACCATGGCAACAACATAAACAATGCACTACTACACAGGTGGCTGTGTAACCATGGCAACAACATAAACAATGCACTACTACACAGGTGGCTGTGTAACCATGGCAACAACATAAACAATGCACTTCTACAGAGGTGAATGTGTAACCATGGCAACAACATAAACAATGCACTTCTACAGAGTTGAATGTGTAACCATGGCAACAACATAAACAATGCACTTCTACAGAGTTGACTGTGTAACCATATCAACAACATAAACATTGCACTACTACAGAGGTGTTGTGTAACCATGGCAACAAAATAAACAATGCACTACTACAGAGGTGACTGTGTAACCATGGCAACAACATTAAAAATACACTACAGAGGTGACTGTGTAACCATGGCAACAACATAAACCATGCACTAAGCACTACTACAGAGTTGACTGTGTAACCATGGCAACAACATAAACAATGCACTACTACAGAGATGGCTGTGTAACCATGGCAACAATATAAACAATGCACTACTACAGAGGTGACTGTGTAACCATGGCAACAACATAAACAATGCACTACTACAGAGGTGAATGTGTAACCATGGCAACAACATAAACAATGCAATTCTACAGAGTTGACTGTGTAACCATGGCAACAACATAAACAATGCACTTCTACAGAGTTGACTGTGTAACCATGGCAACAACATAAACAATGCACTTCTACAGAGTTGACTGTGTAACCATGGCAACAACATAAACAATGCACTACTACAGAGTTGACTGTGTAACCATGGCAACAACATAAACAATGCACTACTACAGAGGTGACTGTGTAACCATGGCAACAGCATAACAAAGCACTACTACAGAGTTGACTGTGTAACCATGGCAACAACATAAACAATGCACTACTACACAGGTGGCTGTGTAACCATGGCAACAACATAAACAATGCACTACTACACAGGTGGCTGTGTAACCATGGCAACAACATAAACAATGCAATTCTACAGAGGTGACTGTGTAACCATGGCAACAACATAAACCATGCACTACTACAGAGTTGACTGTGTAACCATGGCAACAACATAAACAATGCACTACTACACAGGTGGCTGTGTAACCATGGCAACAACATAAACAATGCACTACTACACAGGTGGCTGTGTAACCATGGCAACAACATAAACAATGCATTACTACACAGGTGGCTGTGTAACCATGGCAACAACATAAACAATGCACTTCTACAGAGTTGACTATGTAACCATGGCAACAACATAAACAATGCACTACTACAGTGGTGACTGTGTAACCATGGCAACAGCATAAACAATGCACTACTACAGAGGTGACTGTGTAACAATTGCAACAACATAAACCATGCACTGAGCACTACTACAGAGTTGACTGTGTAACCATGGCAACAACATAAACAATGCACTACTACACAGGTGGCTGTGTAACCATGGCAACAATATAAACAATGCACTACTACAGAGGTGACTGTGTAACCATGGCAACAACATAAACAATCCACTACTACAGAGGTGACTGTGTAACCATGGCAACAACATTAAAAATACACAACAGAGGTGACTGTGTAACCATGGCAACAACATAAACCATGCACTGAGCACTACTACAGAGTTGACTGTGTAACCATGGCAACAACATAAACAATGCACTACTACAGAGATGGCTGTGTAACCATGGCAACAATATAAACAATGCACTACTACAGAGGTGACTGTGTAACCATGGCAACAACATAAACAATGCACTACTACAAAGGTGAATGTGTAACCATGGCAACAACATAAACAATGCAATTCTACAGAGTAGACTGTGTAACCATGGCAACAACATAAACAATGCACTTCTACAGAGGTGAATGTGTAACCATGGCAACAACATAAACAATGCACTTGTACAGAGTTGAATGTGTAACCATGGCAACAACATAAACAATGCACTTCTACAGAGTTGACTGTGTAACCATAGCAACAACATAAACAATGCACTTCTACAGAGTTGACTGTGTAACCATGGCAACAACATAAACAATGCACTACTACAGAGTTGACTGTGTAACCATGGCAACAACATAAACAATGCACTACTACACAGGTGACTGTGTAACCATGGCAACAGCATAAACAATGCACTACTACAGAGTTGACTGTGTAACCATGGCAACAACATAAACAATGCACTACTACACAGGTGGTTGTGTAACCATGGCAACAACATAAACAATGCACTACTACACAGGTGGCTGTGTAACCATGGCAACAACATAAACAATGCAATTCTACAGAGGTGACTGTGTAACCATGGCAACAACATAAACCATGCACTACTACAGAGTTGACTGTGTAACCATGGCAACAACATAAACCATGCACTACTACAGAGTTGACTGTGTAACCATGGCAACAACATAAACAATGCACTACTACACAGGTGGCTGTGTAACCATGGCAACAACATAAACAATGCACTACTACACAGGTGACTGTGTAACCATGGCAACAGCATAAACAATGCACTACTACAGAGTTGACTATGTAACCATGGCAACAACATAAACAATGCACTACTACAGAGCTGAATGTGTAACCATGGCAACAACATAAACAATGAACTTGTACAGAGGTGACTGTGTAACCATGGCAACAACATAAACAATGCACTACTACAGAGGTGAATGTGTAACCATGGCAACAACATAAACAATGCAATTCTACAGAGTTGACTGTGTAACCAGGGCAACAACATAAACAATGCACTACTACAGAGTTGACTGTGTAACCATGGCAACAACATAAACAATGCACTACTACAGAGATGACTGTGTAACCATGGCAACAACATAAACAATGCACTACTACACAGGTGGCTGTGTAACCATGGCAACAACATAAACAATGCACTACTGCACAGGTGGCTGTGTAACCATGGCAACAACATAAACAATGCAATTCTACAGAGTTGACTGTGTAACCATGGCAACAACATAAACAATGCACTTCTACAGAGGAGAATGTGTAACCATGGCAACAACATAAACAATGCACTTGTACAGAGGTGAATGTGTAACCATGGCAACAACATAAACAAAGCACTACTACAGAGGTGAATGTGTAACCATGGCAACAACATAAATAATGCAATTCTACAGAGTTGACTGTGTAACCATGTCAACAACATAAACAATGCACTACTACAGATTTGACTGTGTAACCATGGCAACAACATAAACAATGCAATTCTACAGAGTTGACTGTGTAACCATGGCAACATCATAAACAATGCACTTCTACAGAGTTGACTGTGTAACCATGGCAACAACATAAACAATGCACTACTACAGAGTTGACTGTGTAACCATGGCAACAACATAAACAATGCACTTCTACAGAGGTGAATGTGTAACCATGGCAACAACATAAACATTGCACTTGTACAGAGGTGACTGTGTAACCATGGCAACAACATAAACAATGCACTACTACAGAGGTGAATATTTAACCATGGCAACAACATAAACAATGCAATTCTACAGAGTTGACTGTGTAACCATGGCAACAACATAAACAATGCACTTCTACAGAGGAGAATGTGTAACCATGGCAACAACATAAACAATGCACTTGTACAGAGGTGAATGTGTAACCATGGCAACAACATAAACAATGCACTACTACAGAGTTGACTGTGTAACCATGGCAACAACATAAACAATGCACTTCTACAGAGGAGAATGTGTAACCATGGCAACAACATAAACAATGCACTTGTACAGAGGTGAATGTGTAACCATGGCAACAACATAAACAATGCACTACTACAGAGTTGAATGTGTAACCATGGCAACAACATAAACAATGCACTTGTACAGAGGTGACTGTGTAACCATGGCAACAACATAAACAATGCACTACTACAGAGGTGAATATGTAACCATGGCAACAACATAAACAATGCAATTCTACAGAGTTGACTGTGTAACCATGGCAACAACATAAACAATGCACTTCTACAGAGGAGAATGTGTAACCATGGCAACAACATAAACAATGCACTTGTACAGAGGTGAATGTGTAACCATGGCAACAACATAAAGAATGCAATTCTACAGAGTTGACTGTGTAAACATGGCAACAACATAAACAATGCACTACTACAGATTTGACTGTGTAACCATGACAACAACATAAACAATGCACTACTACAGAGGTGACTATGTAACCATGGCAACAGCATAAACAATGCACTACTACAGAGTTGACTGTGTAACCATGGCAACAACATAAACAATGCACTTCTACAGAGGTGAATGTGTAACCATGGCAACAACATAAACAATGCACTTGTACAGAGGTGACTGTGTAACCATGGCAACAACATAAACAATGCACTACTACAGAGGTGACTGTGTAACCATGGCAACAACATAAACAATGCAATTCTACAGAGTTGACTGCGTAACCATGGCAACAACATAAACAATGCACTTCTACAGAGTTGACTGTGTATCCATGGCAACAACATAAACAATGCACTACTGCAGAGTTGACTGTGTAACCATGGCAACAACATAAACAATGCACTACTACAGAGGTGACTGTGTAACCATGGCAACAGCATAAACAATGCACTACTACAGAGTTGACTGTGTAACCATGGCAACAACATAAACAATGCACTACTACACAGGTGGCTGTGTAACCATGGCAACAACATAAACAATGCACCACTACACAGGTGGCTGTGTAGTATGGCAACAACATAAACAATGCAATTCTACAGAGTTGACTGTGTAACCATGGCAACAACATAAATAATGCACTTCTACAGAGGTGAATGTGTAACCATGGCAACAACATAAATAATGCACTTGTACAGAGGTGACTGTGTAACCATGGCAACAGCATAAACAATGCACTACTACAGAGTTGACTGTGTAACCATGGCAACAACATAAACAATGCACTACTACAGAGATGGCTGTGTAACCATGGCAACAGCATAAACAATGCACTGCTACAGAGGTGACTGTGTAACCATGGCAACAACATAAACAATGCACTACTACAGAGGTGAATATGTAACCATGGCAACAACATAAACAATGCAATTCTACAGAGTTGACTGTGTAACCATGTCAACAACATAAACAATGCACTTCTACAGAGGTAACTGTATAACCATGGCAACAACATACATAATGCACTGAGCAATACTACAGAGTTGACTGTGTAACCATGGCAACAACATAAACAATGCACTACTACAGAGTTGACTGTGTAACCATGGCAACAACATAAACAATGCACTACTACACAGGTGGCTGTGTAACCATGGCAACAACATAAACAATGCACTACTACACAGGTGGCTGTGTAACCATGGCAACAACATAAACAATGCAATTCTACAGAGTTGACTGTTTAACCATGGCAACAACATAAACAATGCACTTCTACAGAGGTGAATGTGTAACCATGGCAACAACATAGACAATGCACTTGTACAGAGTTGACTGCGTAACCATGGCAACAACATAAACAATGCACTACTACAGAGGTAAATATGTAACCATGGCAACAACATAAACAATGCAATTCTACAGAGTTGACTGTGTAACCATGGCAACAACATAAACAATGCACTACTACAGTGGTGACTGTGTAACCATGGCAACAGCATAAACAATGCACTACTACAGAGGTGACTGTGTAACAATTGCAACAACATAAACCATGCACTGAGCACTACTACAGAGTTGACTGTGTAACCATGGCAACAACATAAACAATGCACTACTACACAGGTGGCTGTGTAACCATGGCAACAACATAAACAATGCACTACTACACAGGTGGCTGTGTAACCATGGCAACAACATAAACAATGCACTTCTACAGAGGTGAATGTGTAACCATGGCAACAACATAAACAATGCACTTCTACAGAGTTGAATGTGTAACCATGGCAACAACATAAACAATGCACTTCTACAGAGTTGACTGTGTAACCATATCAACAACATAAACATTGCACTACTACAGAGGTGTTGTGTAACCATGGCAACAAAATAAACAATGCACTACTACAGAGGTGACTGTGTAACCATGGCAACAACATTAAAAATACACTACAGAGGTGACTGTGTAACCATGGCAACAACATAAACCATGCACTAAGCACTACTACAGAGTTGACTGTGTAACCATGGCAACAACATAAACAATGCACTACTACACAGGTGGCTGTGTAACCATGGCAACAACATAAACAATGCACTACTACAGAGATGGCTGTGTAACCATGGCAACAATATAAACAATGCACTACTACAGAGGTGACTGTGTAACCATGGCAACAACATAAACAATGCACTACTACAGAGGTGAATGTGTAACCATGGCAACAACATAAACAATGCAATTCTACAGAGTAGACTGTGTAACCATGGCAACAACATAAACAATGCACTTCTACAGAGGTGAATGTGTAACCATGGCATCAACATAAACAATGCACTTGTACAGAGTTGACTGTGTAACCATGGCAACAACATAAACAATGCACTTCTACAGAGTTGACTGTGTAACCATGGCAACAACATAAACAATGCACTTCTACAGAGTTGACTGTGTAACCATGGCAACAACATAAACAATGCAATACTACAGAGTTGACTGTGTAACCATGGCAACAACATAAACAATGCACTACTACAGAGGTGACTGTGTAACCATGGCAACAGCATAACAAAGCACTACTACAGAGTTGACTGTGTAACCATGGCAACAACATAAACAATGCACTACTACACAGGTGGCTGTGTAACCATGGCAACAACATAAACAATGCACTACTACACAGGTGGCTGTGTAACCATGGCAACAACATAAACAATGCAATTCTACAGAGGTGACTGTGTAACCATGGCAACAACATAAACCATGCACTACTACAGAGTTGACTGTGTAACCATGGCAACAACATAAACAATGCACTACTACACAGGTGGCTGTGTAACCATGGCAACAACATAAACAATGCACTACTACACAGGTGGCTGTGTAACCATGGCAACAACATAAACAATGCATTACTACACAGGTGGCTGTGTAACCATGGCAACAACATAAACAATGCACTTCTACAGAGTTGACTATGTAACCATGGCAACAACATAAACAATGCACTACTACAGAGGTGACTGTGTAACCATGGCAACAGCATAAACAATGCACTACTACAGAGTTGACTGTGTAACCATGGCAACAACATAAACAATGCACTACTACACAGGTGGCTGTGTAACCATGGCAACAACATAAACAATGCACTACTACAGAGTTGACTGTGTAACCATGGTAACAACATAAACAATGCACTACTACAGAGGTGACTGTGTAACCATGGCAACAGCATAAACAATGCACTTCTACAGAGGTGAATGTGTAACCATGGCAACAACATAAAGAATGCACTTGTACAGAGTTGACTGTGTAACCATGGCAACAACATAAAGAATGCACTACTACAGAGGTGAATATGTAACCATGGCAACAACATAAACAATGCAATTCTACAGAGTTGACTGTGTAACCATGGCAACAACATAAACAATGCACTTCTACAGAGGTGAATGTGTAACCATGGCAACAACATAAACAATGCACTTGTACAGAGGTGACTGTGTAACCATGGCAACAACATAAACAATGCAATTCTACAGAGATGACTGTGTAACCATGGCAACAACATAAACAATGCACTACTACAGAGTTGACTGTGTAACCATGGCAACAACATAAACAATGCACTACTACAGAGGTGACTGTGTAACCATGGCAACAGCATAAACAATGCACTACTACAGATTTGACTGTGTAACCATGGCAATAACATAAACAATGCACTACTGACTTCCGGTGGGTGGCGCATCCAAGATGGCCACATCTTAGCCGAGCTCCGCTCACACAGGCTCCAATCCAACCCCATCCACCCGAAAACAGCCACAAGTTGGTATCCAAAACGCACCCAGTGGACTCCTAATCCTCTGGAGATCACACTGATACCAAACTCGTGGACCTGTACCCAGGGGGAGCCTTCCTCCACCGAAGTCTGGCCCGTGATAGGGCCCTCACGTGGGACGCCGCCTGAGCAAACAACTGCCCCTGATCAGGCATCAAACCCCTTGAACCCTCCATCGAGCCCCCTTCCCCGTACCTCCTGCGGGGGTGCAGCTCCTAGTGATCCCTGCGAGCAGCGGCTGCTGAAGCCTGCAGACGCCCCTGAAGCTGCACAGAAATCTGCCGTTCTGGTTCATCGGAGCGTGAGCGGCGGGGAGTGGAGAGAAGTGTGCACTGACACCCTGAAAGCCGGAGCTGTGTGCCGCTGTGCAGGGAGCTGAGAGACGGAGACACCAACACCCTGACGGCAGAAGCTGTGCGCCGCTATGCCCGCGACCCTCCGCAGCGCAGCAAAGGAGAAGCCCCTGCAGACGAACGGAGGGGACCGGAGGCGGGAGCCGCTGACCCCGCTGAACACCAGCGACATCCCCGGAGCCGCACTGACACCTGTTCCCTGGAGTGTCGGACGGCCTGCGACTCCCCTGGACGGCCAGAGGGAGAGTGGACGCGCCGACAACCTCTGCCACTTGGGCTACACCCGGACCAGCGGACAGGCGCACCGGAGACTCCACACAGCCATACCGCTGCCCGGAGGTCCGCGGCCTCTCCGACGCCGTTACATCAGTCCCGGTTGCTGCTGTGGGGACACGAGGTGAGCGACATCCCCCGCACCTGCCACTCTCCCTTGCCCCTTGCCCCTACTGCCTAAAACCTCCCACCTTGCCCCAGAGCCCTCATGGCAATATACACGCTGAACTGCACTCCCAGCTAAGCCAGCAGCTCAACACTGAAACCTGCACTTGTCCCTGACATCCCCCCTGAAGTGCCATTTCTGACATTGACTCTATTCCTGGCACAACCTAAGAGGCATCCAACCTCTATAAAAATCAGAAACCCACCGCCCATCATCAGCACCTTGTCCCTCACCTCCCTCCTCCTCAGCCCCCCGTGCTATTTAAAACCCGGCTAAAAGTCCTACCAACTGACTACCCGGAGCTGGCAGGCCCCACGAGCCCCCATACTCTGCTGCTAATAAAGAGGCACTGAAGCACTCATAAAGGGGGTAGCTGAGATCTCTCCCCCACTCTGCCACTGAACGGACTGAGAAACTGACACGCAGTGCTTAACCCCAAGGAACCTGCACCGGACAAGATGCCTGATAACCTATACCACACAGAGGCCTGAAACTTTTGCCACTGGGATTTATGCCAACAGCTAAATCTGGCATTGCCGTACCCTGTTAAACTCTCCTGGTCTGCTCACACCCTACCCCTGACCTCATCTCTCCCCTTCTCCAACCCCCTGGCGACACCCCAACTTGAACGCCCCTAAAGGGACATACTCACTGGAAGATATATCTCTTACAACTCTGTGACTTGACGCTATCTGGTAACGGATGAAAATCCACTCATGATACATAATTGTTTGATGTTATAATATATGTTCACAGCTGCCTAAATATACTGAGACTGCTTAGTATTGTACTAAATAGCATAACTAACTAGCAAGAAATAGCAGCAGAATTGTTCAGCACCTTACAGGTTAAAAATTCATTCTCTTATACCTTTACATCAAAACACTGTATATCTGACACGTTTGTTGAGCACACGCTGCCATCTTGTGGCAGAAACTGAAATTACTTCAGGTTACTAAATTTAGCAGCTTATACTCAATACTTTGAAAATTACTGTAAAAACCTGTAGCTTTCTATAATCTCTATATATTAATACCTCGCAGTTGCCCTAAAGGGAAACAGGGGTTTTAGCCTCTCTAGCGCTGTCGGGAGCAAAAGGTGTGAGACACAAAGCGCCCATTACTCTACAATCATACGCTGCTACATAGATATAATGTAGACCATAACCCTTGATAGGGGGAAACACTCACTTGCTATAATGTAATAATGTGATATTTGTCTATTCTCACATTTGACTTCCACTGGTGAGCTTGATTCTATTTTAGACTACTGCTGTCCGATCTTAAATATCCAAGAAACAGGGGAGATAGCCTGAACCCAGGAACAGCGCACCACTCGGTACATCCAAACTATTGTTAATACAACAGTCTACTTGTCACCCGCCCTGACCACTGCTTAACCTTATACTCAAGGCGATACCCTACCCCCTGCTCTTCATATCTCCCCCCCATACCTAATCTGGTTGATGGACAGATTCTTGTCCCCGCCACGCTCACGCCCTACCACATCACTTGACGAGCATAGAATGGGCCGCAATAGAACCACTAAACAGACACCTTTAACCCCCCACTCCTCGCAATCCACCATGGAAGCGAACCCCCCACCCAACGACGAATCCCCCTCAGATAGTCAGACAGGCTTCTCGTCTACAGCCCAGGAAATATTGTCAGTCCTGATGCCACATATTGACAAAAAACTAGACGAATTCAAAGCCTCTTTCCAGACTACAGTCAGGGAAGTTGCATCTAACACCTCCCGTATTGCCGACCTTGAACAAAGAGTGAGTGACGCGGAAGACGCTATTACCAGTGCACAATCCTCCTCTGACGCCTCAACCATGATGATACAAGAACTCCAAGACAAGATTGAGGATTTAGAAAACAGAAATCGGAGGAACAACCTCCGATTTATAGGCATCCCAGAAAGCGTTAAACCAAACATGCTATCAGACTATCTTACCTCCAAATTGCTACTAGCTTTAGATGTATCGGACACAGTTGACTTCCCACATATAGAACGAGTACATAGAATCGGACCTGAAAAATCAGATCCTAACTCGCGCCCCAGACCAGTAATAGCACGGTATCTTGATTTCAGAACAAAAGAACTAATACTACGTGCTTATAAAAAAATGGAACAACTTACAATTGATGGCATACGTGTACTCATTTTCCAAGATTTCTCTGTGGCAGTAGCCCAGAAACGTAAGGCATTCTCCCCAATATGTAAATTCTTGGTGGACTCCCATAGGAGATTTGCCTTATTGTACCCGGCTAAGTTACGGGTGACAGACAACGGACGCACCCTATTATTTGATGACCCCGAAGCTGCAAGAGCGCACTTTATGCCATCAATGGGTTCACCTGGCTCACTAGTGATTACCTGAACCTATTCACAACACCACCACTCTTCACTGTTTCTCCCTATACTAGATTTTGATTAATGATAAGTTTATCACTGTTTTGTATATTGTTACTGTTGTAAAATACACATCCGGTCGGTTCTGGTACCCCAATCAGAACACACCGGGAAAGTTTGGTTCGGAAAATATGGAAAATGTTGTCAAGGCTTCACATGTTATTTACCTCATACGTTCTTTTAGTTATTAATGTTCGAAATATATTGCCACACCAGGCATGCTTAACCTACTTGATATGGGATTTATCACTTACCAAGATACGGTCCCACACTCGCTGGGATGGAGGACCGTCTTGTATGTTTAATCTCTGTTCTAGTATCTTTGCCAGGGCTGGAGTAGGATGACACCGCACATCCCCACGACCCTACCATACTCACCCCCCCCACAATCTATTAACGTATTATCTTGGAATGTGTGCGGCCTAAATTCTCCAATCAAAAGGAGAAGAATAATAACTCACATAAAACACCACGACCCAGATATTACCTTATTACAAGAGACCCACTGGAAGGCTGGTGAGGACTCAACACTCAGAGCACCATGGATTGCAGAGTGCATATCCGCCCCTTATGTCACCAAAACAAGAGGAGTAGCCATACTTTTTTCCAAAAAATTGGTTTATTCCATTACAGACTCAATTTTAGACCCTGAGGGCAGATTCCTACTATTAGATGTCCGGATAGGGGACTCGCCATACACTATCTTAAATATATACGCCCCCAACACCCAGACCTCAGATTTCCTATGCCAAATCTCCCAACTACTAGCACAACGATCACACTCCTCGTTAATTATAGGAGGAGATTTTAACGTAGTCAAAGACCCCACATTGGATAAACTACCTCCCCCGCGAACTACCTCTTCCAACATTTGGACAGCATTCAACACATTCTCGGCCCAAACACACGTGACAGATGCATGGAGACTATTCCACCCTACGGACAAATCGTACACATTCCACTCTGGAGTCCATCACTCACTCTCACGGATAGACTACATCCTAGTAGCGGACCACCTTATCTCTTCTGTCACCTCAGCTAACATAGGAGACATACTAATCTCGGATCACGCTCCCATAACCATATCCCTCAACATATCTACCACGGACCCGTCACACAGATCTTGGAGATTCCCCTCCTATTTATTTCACTCAGAAAACTTTCGCCAATACCTAAAACACCACTGGCTAGATTATGTAGACACCAACATAGAACACTGGGACACGCCAGTATTATTTTGGGAAGCTGCAAAATCCGTAATGAGGGGACACATAATAGCATATGTGGCCAAACGAAACAAAGCCTCCAGAACACAATACGACTCCCTTCATACCAATATGAACTCCTGCCTCAATGCCTATATTTCTAACCCCACCGATGATAACCATACAGTTTACCAGCAGGCGAAACACCTTCTTGAAGACTTCCTGCTTTCACAAGCTCAAAGACACCTTGATTTCACGAAGAATAGGTATTATAGATGGGGGAATCGCACCGGACGCCTGTTAGCAAATTTAACTAAACCCTTTCACCGCAGAAGCCACATCACATCCATAAAACAAACTAGTGACTCCCCACCTTTGACAAAGACGCATGACATAGTCAATGCATTCCAAAACTTTTACACCACGCTGTACTCGGCTGACCCACCAGATTATACACAAATGGACCAACTACTTAGAAACTCTAGACTACCATCCCTCTCCCAATCCCAAATAGAAATGCTAGACAAAGACATTACAGCTGAGGAAGTGGCTCAGGCCATTTCGTCCCTTCAAACAAATAAATCCCCGGGGCCGGACGGATTTTCCGGGGAATATTACAAAATACTGCAACCAGACATCATCCCGGCATTGTTAGAAATATTCCAGACTATCCATAAGTCCCAACCCCCCTATCCCACATTCAACGCAGCGTACACAACCTTAATCCTCAAGCCCGGACGTGACTCCACGAAGCTGGACTCATATCGCCCCATTACCCTTTTAAATGTGGATTTTAAGCTCCTATCTAAAATCATGGCCACTAGAATACAATCCTTCTTCTCGGAAATCATCTCACCCACCCAAATGGGATTTGTTGCGGGACGACAATCCGTCAAGGGTATACGCACTGCTATTGCCTCGGTAATTACTTCTAATCTCCACCCCAATGCCCCACATATGTTATTGAGTTTAGATGCTCACAAAGCATTTGATACCGTTTCATGGCCCTTCTTATTCCTAACACTATCAGCATACTCATTTGGACCCCATTTCATAAACTTGGTTAAATTCTTCTATGACACTCCTAACACCTCCTTACTTATTAACGGAACCAAAAGCACACCTATCCAGATGCACAGAGGAACTAGGCAGGGATGCCCTCTCTCCCCAATTCTGTTTAATCTCTCCCTAGACCCCATACTCAGATTAATCGACTCCTGGCCCACCCTACAGGGAATACGAGTAGGCGATATGGAAATCAAAACAACCGCATTCGCGGACGACGTCTTAATCTACATAGCAAATCCCAAAACCTCTTTACGCCCACTATTAGACCTACTACACAGTTCAGGCCGACTATCTGGCTTCCAGATTAATCTGGAAAAGTCAGAAATTCTATATCTAAAGCAGGGGTTCACGCGCCCCAAGTGGGCTGCACAGCTACCCATGAGATGGGCTAAGGGCCGCCTGACTTATCTAGGCATAACCCTGCCCAAAAATATACAAAACCTATATACCTATAACATAAGCAAAACTATCAAAAATCTAGCAAGAGACCTAAATGGAATGGGCCATCTCCAGCTGTCCTACTTGGGAAGGGCGAACCTCCTGCGAATGATATATTTCCCTAAACTCTTATACCAAATTCAAGTTTTGCCCCTTCTACTTACCAAATCTGATACCCTCACTATCACGAAATTATTCCGAACTTTTATTTGGAACAAGGGGAGAGCAAGGATAGGAATGATAAAATTAACTCAACCCAAATGGAATGGCGGCATCAATTTCCCAGATATAGTGGTATACAACCAAGCGGCGGTATTTAGATACCTCAAAGACTGGTTACTTATAAATAATACCTATGCCAACACCACCCTAGAACAAAATTTCATACCCCATACTTCCCTAACCGCCTTTTTACACCTAGAAGACAGAGACATCCCCCCAGAAATACACCTCAACCCCCTCTTAATGTCTGTCCGTAAATTGTGGCTGACCCTGCGCCACACTTTTAAATTGAACCCAAACCACTCCATACATTTGCCTTTCTTACGAAACCCTCAATTCCACGATGGTAATGCCCCACCCCTCTTCACGAGCTGGAATAATGCAGGACTTCATAGAGTAGGACAACTAATAGACACCCACACTCACAAACCACTCACTTTCATGGAAGCCTCAAGAGATTACCCAATCATAACCACCCTCAACTTAAATTTTATCCAAGCCCAATCATACGCCGACAAAATCTCAAAACTCATCCCGGAAAAAGATTGGAATAATGATCTTGACAATGTACTCTTGGCTCCCCCCCTACCTAAAAAAGCGATCTCCACTTACTATAAATTTCTCCGAAAACCTTTGGATTACACTTCACAGCGCACAGGCCTTAACCAATGGCTAGAACACTTCCCCTCCCTAACAACAGACACTTTGTTAAAGACCCTACAGACCTCAATAACGATATTCCCAATGGCCAAATTCTCGGAAATGTATCTAAACATTTTCCACAGATCATATATCTCTCCCTCACAAGGATACCAGATGCAAATTCTAGAATCCCCAAGATGCCCTAAATGTAATAACCCTCAAGCAGACCTATATCACTGTTTTTGGGCCTGCCCGTCAGTTAAAAAATTCTGGACAGATGTTCGTAACTTTGCCAATGAAAACTTGGTTAATTACACCCCACTCACCCCGGAATGGGCCATATTTGGCATCCTACCAGAGGAAATTAGAGTCCCTAAACCCATCAAAAAATTAATGCTGGCGATCTCATCGGCTGCCCGCAAAACGATCCTTCAAGTATGGATCCAAACCTCCCCTCCAGCCCTGGCAATGTTCAAAGATAAATTGTTTTTCATTTTTCACATGGATTGGTTGGAGGCCTCCCTCCAAAAGGACTCACGTACCAAACAGTTCTTCGCCACCTGGAACAGCTACATGGAAACTTTACCCATGTCAACCAAGCAAACTCTTCGTCAATGTTTCCAAAGTACTCGCTGGTATGAAGAACGAATGCTACTTAATGATCCTCCGCTAATCCTAGAATAAAGTGTTCTTCTCTTCTGTTAAGATAGACATACTGTACACATGTTCTAATAATACGGAATCTTATGTCTAAAATGTAACCCAATCTAATCTCATATACTTGAATATATATTGTATTTGATTCAAATGCCTGAATGCTCAGCAATGTATCTTGTTATGCAATGAAGCTTTGACTTAATAAAAAAGTTGATAAAAAAAAAACAATGCACTACTACACAGGTGGCTGTGTAACCATGGCAACAACATAAACAATGCACTTCTACAGAGGTGAATGTGTAACCATGGCAACAACATAAACACTGCACTTGTACAGAGTTGACTGCGTAACCATGGCAACAACATAAACAATGCACTACTACAGAGGTGAATATGTAACCATGGCAACAACATAAACAATGCAATTCTACAGAGGTGGCTGTGTAACCATGGCAACAACATAAACAATGCACTACTGCACAGGTGGCTGTGTAACCATGGCAACAACATAACAATGCAATTCTACAGAGTTGACTGTGTAACCATGGCAACAACATAAACAATGCACTTCTACAGAGGTGAATGTGTAACCATGGCAACAACATAAACAATGCACTTGTACAGAGGTGACTGTGTAACCATGGCAACAACATAAACAATGCACTACTACAGAGGTGAATATGTAACCATGGCAACAACATAAACAATGCAATTCTACAGAGTTGACTGTGTAACCATGGCAACAACATAAACAATGCACTTCTACAGAGGAGAATGTGTAACCATGGCAAGAACATAAACAATGCACTTGTACGGAGGTGAATGTGTAACCATGGCAACAACATAAACAATGCACTACTACAGAGGTGAATGTGTAACCATGGCAACAACATAAATAATGCAATTCTACAGAGTTGACTGTGTAACCATGTCAACAACATAAACAATGCACTACTACAGATTTGACTGTGTAACCATGGCAACAACATAAACAATGCACTACTACAGAGGTGACTGTGTAACCATGGCAACAGCATAAACAATGCACTACTACAGAGTTGACTGTGTAACCATGGCAACAACATAAACAATGCAATTCTACAGAGTTCTCTGTGTAACCATGGCAACATCATAAACAATGCACTTCTACAGAGGTGAATGTGTAACCATGGCAACAACATAAACAATGCACTTCTACAGAGGTGAATGTGTAACCATGGCAACAACATAAACAATGCACTTGTACAGAGGTGACTGTGTAACCATGGCAACAACATAAACAATGCACTACTACAGAGGTGAATATGTAACCATGGCAACAACATAAACAATGCAATTTTACAGAGTTGACTGTGTAACCATGGCAACAACATAAACAATGCACTTCTACAGAGGAGAATGTGTAACCATGGCAACAACATAAACAATGCACTTGTACAGAGGTGAATGTGTAACCATGGCAACAACATAAACAATGCACTACTACAGAGTTGACTGTGTAACCATGGCAACAACATAAACAATGCACTTCTACATAGGAGAATGTGTAACCATGGCAACAACATAAACAATGCACTTGTACAGAGGTGAATCTGTAACCATGGCAACAACATAAACAATGCACTACTACAGAGTTGAATGTGTAACCATGGCAACAACATAAACAATGCACTTGTACAGAGGTGACTGTGTAACCATGGCAACAACATAAACAATGCACTACTACAGAGGTGAATATGTAACCATGGCAACAACATAAACAATGCAATTCTACAGAGTTGACTGTGTAACCATGGCAACAACATAAACAATGCACTTCTACAGAGGAGAATGTGTAACCATGGCAACAACATAAACAATGCACTACTACACAGGTGGCTGTGTAACCATGGCAACAACATAAACAATGCACTACTACAAAGTTGACTGTGTAACCATGGCAACAACATAAACAATGCACTTCTACATAGGAGAATGTGTAACCATGGCAACAACATAAACAATGCACTTGTACAGAGGTGAATGTGTAACCATGGCAACAACATAAACAATGCACTACTACAGAGTTGAATGTGTAACCATGGCAACAACATAAACAATGCACTTGTACAGAGGTGACTGTGTAACCATGGCAACAACATAAACAATGCACTACTACGGAGGTGAATATGTAACCATGGCAACAACATAAACAATGCACTTGTACAGAGGTGAATGTGTAACCATGGCAACAACATAAACAATGCACTACTACAGAGTTGAATGTGTAACCATGGCAACAACATAAACAATGCACTTGTACAGAGGTGACTGTGTAACCATGGCAACAACATAAACAATGCACTACTACAGAGGTGAATATGTAACCATGGCAACAACATAAACAATGCAATTCTACAGAGTTGACTGTGTAACCATGGCAACAACATAAACAATGCACTACTACAGAGATGACTGTGTAACCATGGCAACAACATAAACAATGCACTACTACACAGGTGGCTGTGTAACCATGGCAACAACATAAACAATGCACTACTGCACAGGTGGATGTGTAACCATGGCAACAACATAAACAATGCAATTCTACAGAGTTGACTGTGTAACCATGGCAACAACATAAACAATGCACTTCTACAGAGGTGAATGTGTAACCATGGCAACAACATAAACAATGCACTTGTACAGAGGTGACTGTGTAACCATGGCAACAACATAAACAATGCACTACTACAGAGGTGAATATGTAACCATGGCAACATCATAAACAATGCAATTCTACAGAGTTGACTGTGTAACCATGGCAACAACATAAACAATGCACTTCTACAGAGGAGAATGTGTAACCATGGCAACAACATAAACAATGCACTTGTACAGAGGTGAATGTGTAACCATGGCAACAACATAAACAAAGCACTACTACAGAGGTGAATGTGTAACCATGGCAACAACATAAATAATGCAATTCTACAGAGTTGACTGTGTAACCATGTCAACAACATAAACAATGCACTACTACAGATTTGACTGTGTAACCATGGCAACAACATAAACAATGCACTACTACAGAGGTGACTGTGTAACCATAGCAACAGCATAAACAATGCACTACTACAGAGTTGACTGTGTAACCATGGCAACAACATAAACAATGCAATTCTACAGAGTTGACTGTGTAACCATGGCAACATCATAAACAATGCACTTCTACAGAGTTGACTGTGTAACCATGGCAACAACATAAACAATGCACTACTACAGAGTTGACTGTGTAACCATGGCAACAACATAAACAATGCACTTCTACAGAGGTGAATGTGTAACCATGGCAACAACATAAACATTGCACTTGTACAGAGGTGACTGTGTAACCATGGCAACAACATAAACAATGCACTACTACAGAGGTGAATATTTAACCATGGCAACAACATAAACAATGCAATTCTACAGAGTTGACTGTGTAACCATGGCAACAACATAAACAATGCACTTCTACAGAGGAGAATGTGTAACCATGGCAACAACATAAACAATGCACTTGTACAGAGGTGAATGTGTAACCATGGCAACAACATAAACAATGCACTACTACAGAGTTGACTGTGTAACCATGGCAACAACATAAACAATGCACTTCTACAGAGGAGAATGTGTAACCATGGCAACAACATAAACAATGCACTTGTACAGAGGTGAATGTGTAACCATGGCAACAACATAAACAATGCACTACTACAGAGTTGAATGTGTAACCATGGCAACAACATAAACAATGCACTTGTACAGAGGTGACTGTGTAACCATGGCAACAACATAAACAATGCACTACTACAGAGGTGAATATGTAACCATGGCAACAACATAAACAATGCAATTCTACAGAGTTGACTGTGTAACCATGGCAACAACATAAACAATGCACTTCTACAGAGGAGAATGTGTAACCATGGCAACAACATAAACAATGCACTTGTACAGAGGTGAATGTGTAACCATGGCAACAACATAAAGAATGCAATTCTACAGAGTTGACTGTGTAAACATGGCAACAACATAAACAATGCACTACTACAGATTTGACTGTGTAACCATGACAACAACATAAACAATGCACTACTACAGAGGTGACTATGTAACCATGGCAACAGCATAAACAATGCACTACTACAGAGTTGACTGTGTAACCATGGCAACAACATAAACAATGCACTTCTACAGAGGTGAATGTGTAACCATGGCAACAACATAAACAATGCACTTGTACAGAGGTGACTGTGTAACCATGGCAACAACATAAACAATGCACTACTACAGAGGTGACTGTGTAACCATGGCAACAACATAAACAATGCAATTCTACAGAGTTGACTGCGTAACCATGGCAACAACATAAACAATGCACTTCTACAGAGTTGACTGTGTATCCATGGCAACAACATAAACAATGCACTACTGCAGAGTTGACTGTGTAACCATGGCAACAACATAAACAATGCACTACTACAGAGGTGACTGTGTAACCATGGCAACAGCATAAACAATGCACTACTACAGAGTTGACTGTGTAACCATGGCAACAACATAAACAATGCACTACTACACAGGTGGCTGTGTAACCATGGCAACAACATAAACAATGCACCACTACACAGGTGGCTGTGTAGTATGGCAACAACATAAACAATGCAATTCTACAGAGTTGACTGTGTAACCATGGCAACAACATAAATAATGCACTTCTACAGAGGTGAATGTGTATCCATGGCAACAACATAAATAATGCACTTGTACAGAGGTGACTGTGTAACCATGGCAACAGCATAAACAATGCACTACTACAGAGTTGACTGTGTAACCATGGCAACAACATAAACAATGCACTATTACAGAGATGGCTGTGTAACCATGGCAACAGCATAAACAATGCACTGCTACAGAGGTGACTGTGTAACCATGGCAACAACATAAACAATGCACTACTACAGAGGTGAATATGTAACCATGGCAACAACATAAACAATGCAATTCTACAGAGTTGACTGTGTAACCATGTCAACAACATAAACAATGCACTTCTACAGAGGTGACTGTGTAACCATGGCAAAAAACATACATAATGCACTAAGCAATACTACAGAGTTGACTGTGTAACCATGGCAACAACATAAACAATGCACTACTACAGAGTTGACTGTGTAACCATGGCAACAACATAAACAATGCACTACTACACAGGTGGCTGTGTAACCATGGCAACAACATAAACAATGCACTACTACACAGGTGGCTGTGTAACCATGGCAACAACATAAACAATGCAATTCTACAGAGTTGACTGTTTAACCATGGCAACAACATAAACAATGCACTTCTACAGAGGTGAATGTGTAACCATGGCAACAACATAAACAATGCAATTCTACAGAGTTGACTGTGTAACCATGGCAACAACATAAACAATGCACTACTACAGTGGTGACTGTGTAACCATGGCAACAGCATAAACAATGCACTACTACAGAGGTGACTGTGTAACAATTGCAACAACATAAACCATGCACTGAGCACTACTACAGAGTTGACTGTGTAACCATGGCAACAACATAAACAATGCACTACTACACAGGTGGCTGTGTAACCATGGCAACAACATAAACAATGCACTACTACACAGGTGGCTGTGTAACCATGGCAACAACATAAACAATGCACTTCTACAGAGTTGAATGTGTAACCATGGCAACAACATAAACAATGCACTTCTACAGAGTTGACTGTGTAACCATATCAACAACATAAACATTGCACTACTACAGAGGTGTTGTGTAACCATGGCAACAAAATAAACAATGCACTACTACAGAGGTGACTGTGTAACCATGGCAACAACATTAAAAATACACTACAGAGGTGACTGTGTAACCATGGCAACAACATAAACCATGCACTAAGCACTACTACAGAGTTGACTGTGTAACCATGGCAACAACATAAACAATGCACTACTACACAGGTGGCTGTGTAACCATGGCAACAACATAAACAATGCACTACTACAGAGATGGCTGTGTAACCATGGCAACAATATAAACAATGCACTACTACAGAGGTGACTGTGTAACCATGGCAACAACATAAACAATGCAATTCTACAGAGTAGACTGTGTAACCATGGCAACAACATAAACAATGCACTTCTACAGATGTGAATGTGTAACCATGGCATCAACATAAACAATGCACTTGTACAGAGTTGACTGTGTAACCATGGCAACAACATAAACAATGCACTTCTACAGAGTTGACTGTGTAACCATGGCAACAACATAAACAATGCACTTCTACAGAGTTGACTGTGTAACCATGGCAACAACATAAATAATGCAATACTACAGAGTTGACTGTGTAACCATGGCAACAACATAAACAATGCACTACTACAGAGGTGACTGTGTAACCATGGCAACAGCATAACAAAGCACTACTACAGAGTTGACTGTGTAACCATGGCAACAACATAAACAATGCACTACTACACAGGTGGCTGTGTAAACATGGCAACAACATAAACAATGCACTACTACACAGGTGGCTGTGTAACCATGGCAACAACATAAACAATGCAATTCTACAGAGGTGACTGTGTAACCATGGCAACAACATAAACCATGCACTACTACAGAGTTGACTGTGTAACCATGGCAACAACATAAACAATGCACTACTACACAGGTGGCTGTGTAACCATGGCAACAACATAAACAATGCACTACTACACAGGTGGCTGTGTAACCATGGCAACAACATAAACAATGCATTACTACACAGGTGGCTGTGTAACCATGGCAACAACATAAACAATGCACTACTACAGAGTTGACTATGTAACCATGGCAACAACATAAACAATGCACTACTACAGAGGTGACTGTGTAACCATGGCAACAGCATAAACAATGCACTACTACAGAGTTGACTGTGTAACCATGGCAACAACATAAACAATGCACTACTACACAGGTGGCTGTGTAACCATGGCAACAACATAAACAATGCACTACTACAGAGTTGACTGTGTAACCATGGTAACAACATAAACAATGCACTACTACAGAGGTGACTGTGTAACCATGGCAACAGCATAAACAATGCACTTCTACAGAGGTGAATGTGTAACCATGGCAACAACATAAACAATGCACTTGTACAGAGTTGACTGTGTAACCATGGCAACAACATAAAGAATGCACTACTACAGAGGTGAATATGTAACCATGGCAACAACATAAACAATGCAATTCTACAGAGTTGACTGTGTAACCATGGCAACAACATAAACAATGCACTTCTACAGAGGTGAATGTGTAACCATGGCAACAACATAAACAATGCACTTGTACAGAGGTGACTGTGTAACCATGGCAACAACATAAACAATGCAATTCTACAGAGATGACTGTGTAACCATGGCAACAACATAAACAATGCACTACTACAGAGTTGACTGTGTAACCATGGCAACAACATAAACAATGCACTACTACAGAGGTGACTGTGTAACCATGGCAACAGCATAAACAATGCACTACTACAGATTTGACTGTGTAACCATGGCAATAACATAAACAATGCACTACTACACAGGTGGCTGTGTAACCATGGCAACAACATAAACAATGCACTTCTACAGAGGTGAATGTGTAACCATGGCAACAACATAAACACTGCACTTGTACAGAGTTGACTGCGTAACCATGGCAACAACATAAACAATGCACTACTACAGAGGTGAATATGTAACCATGGCAACAACATAAACAATGCAATTCTACAGAGTTGACTGTGTAACCATGGCAACAACATAAACAATGCACTTCTACAGAGGTGAATGTGTAACCATGGCAACAACATAAACAATGAACTTGTACAGAGTTGACTGTGTAACCATGGCAACAACATAAACAATGCACTTCTACAGAGTTGACTGTGTAACCATGGCAACAACATAAATAATGCAATACTACAGAGTTGACTGTGTAACCATGGCAACAACATAAACAATGCACTACTACAGAGGTGACTGTGTAACCATGGCAACAGCATAACAAAGCACTACTACAGAGTTGACTGTGTAACCATGGCAACAACATAAACAATGCACTACTACACAGGTGGCTGTGTAAACATGGCAACAACATAAACAATGCACTACTACACAGGTGGCTGTGTAACCATGGCAACAACATAAACAATGCAATTCTACAGAGGTGACTGTGTAACCATGGCAACAACATAAACCATGCACTACTACAGAGTTGACTGTGTAACCATGGCAACAACATAAACAATGCACTACTACACAGGTGGCTGTGTAACCATGGCAACAACATAAACAATGCACTACTACACAGGTGGCTGTGTAACCATGGCAACAACATAAACAATGCATTACTACACAGGTGGCTGTGTAACCATGGCAACAACATAAACAATGCACTACTACAGAGTTGACTATGTAACCATGGCAACAACATAAACAATGCACTACTACAGAGGTGACTGTGTAACCATGGCAACAGCATAAACAATGCACTACTACAGAGTTGACTGTGTAACCATGGCAACAACATAAACAATGCACTACTACACAGGTGGCTGTGTAACCATGGCAACAACATAAACAATGCACTACTACAGAGTTGACTGTGTAACCATGGTAACAACATAAACAATGCACTACTACAGAGGTGACTGTGTAACCATGGCAACAGCATAAACAATGCACTTCTACAGAGGTGAATGTGTAACCATGGCAACAACATAAACAATGCACTTGTACAGAGTTGACTGTGTAACCATGGCAACAACATAAAGAATGCACTACTACAGAGGTGAATATGTAACCATGGCAACAACATAAACAATGCAATTCTACAGAGTTGACTGTGTAACCATGGCAACAACATAAACAATGCACTTCTACAGAGGTGAATGTGTAACCATGGCAACAACATAAACAATGCACTTGTACAGAGGTGACTGTGTAACCATGGCAACAACATAAACAATGCAATTCTACAGAGATGACTGTGTAACCATGGCAACAACATAAACAATGCACTACTACAGAGTTGACTGTGTAACCATGGCAACAACATAAACAATGCACTACTACAGAGGTGACTGTGTAACCATGGCAACAGCATAAACAATGCACTACTACAGATTTGACTGTGTAACCATGGCAATAACATAAACAATGCACTACTACACAGGTGGCTGTGTAACCATGGCAACAACATAAACAATGCACTTCTACAGAGGTGAATGTGTAACCATGGCAACAACATAAACACTGCACTTGTACAGAGTTGACTGCGTAACCATGGCAACAACATAAACAATGCACTACTACAGAGGTGAATATGTAACCATGGCAACAACATAAACAATGCAATTCTACAGAGTTGACTGTGTAACCATGGCAACAACATAAACAATGCACTTCTACAGAGGTGAATGTGTAACCATGGCAACAACATAAACAATGAACTTGTACAGAGGTGACTGTGTAACCATGGCAACAACATAAACAATGCACTACTACAGAGTTGACTGTGTAACCATGGCAACAACATAAACAATGCACTACTACAGAGGTGACTGTGTAACCATGGCAACAGCATAAACAATGCACTACTACAGAGTTGACTGTGTAACCATGGCAACAACATAAACAATGCACTACTACACAGGTGGCTGTGTAACCATGGCAACAACATAAACAATGCACTACTGCACAGGTGGCTGTGTAACCATGGCAACAACATAACAATGCAATTCTACAGAGTTGACTGTGTAACCATGGCAACAACATAAACAATGCACTTCTACAGAGGTGAATGTGTAACCATGGCAACAACATAAACAATGCACTTGTACAGAGGTGACTGTGTAACCATGGCAACAACATAAACAATGCACTACTACAGAGGTGAATATGTAACCATGGCAACAACATAAACAATGCAATTCTACAGAGTTGACTGTGTAACCATGGCAACAACATAAACAATGCACTTCTACAGAGGAGAATGTGTAACCATGGCAACAACATAAACAATGCACTTGTACGGAGGTGAATGTGTAACCATGGCAACAACATAAACAATGCACTACTACAGAGGTGAATGTGTAACCATGGCAACAACATAAATAATGCAATTCTACAGAGTTGACTGTGTAACCATGTCAACAACATAAACAATGCACTACTACAGATTTGACTGTGTAACCATGGCAACAACATAAACAATGCCCTACTACAGAGGTGACTGTGTAACCATGGCAACAGCATAAACAATGCACTACTACAGAGTTGACTGTGTAACCATGGCAACAACATAAACAATGCAATTCTACAGAGTTGACTGTGTAACCATGGCAACATCATAAACAATGCACTTCTACAGAGGTGAATGTGTAACCATGGCAACAACATAAACAATGCACTTCTACAGAGGTGAATGTGTAACCATGGCAACAACATAAACAATGCACTTGTACAGAGGTGACTGTGTAACCATGGCAACAACATAAACAATGCACTACTACAGAGGTGAATATGTAACCATGGCAACAACATAAACAATGCAATTTTACAGAGTTGACTGTGTAACCATGGCAACAACATAAACAATGCACTTCTACAGAGGAGAATGTGTAACCATGGCAACAACATAAACAATGCACTTGTACAGAGGTGAATGTGTAACCATGGCAACAACATAAACAATGCACTACTACAGAGTTGACTGTGTAACCATGGCAACAACATAAACAATGCACTTCTACATAGGAGAATGTGTAAGCATGGCAACAACATAAACAATGCACTTGTACAGAGGTGAATGTGTAACCATGGCAACAACATAAACAATGCACTACTACAGAGTTGAATGTGTAACCATGGCAACAACATAAACAATGCACTTGTACAGAGGTGACTGTGTAACCATGGCAACAACATAAACAATGCACTACTACAGAGGTGACTGTGTAACCATGGCAACAACATAAACAATGCAATTCTACAGAGTTGACTGTGTAACCATGGCAACAACATAAACAATGCACTTTCTTTAGAGTTGACTGTGTAACCATGGCAACAACATAAACAATGCACTACTACAGAGTTGACTGTGTAACCATGGCAACAACATAAACAATGCACTTGTACAGAGGTGACTGTGTAACCATGGCAACAACATAAACAATGCAATTCTACAGAGGTGAATATGTAACCATGGCAACAACATAAACAATGCAATTCTACAGAGTTGACTGTGTAACCATGGCAACAACATAAACAATGCTCTACTACACAGGTGGCTGTGTAACCATGGCAACAACATAAACAATGCACTATTACAGAGATGGATATGTAACCATGGTAACAACATAAACAATGCACTTCTACAGAATTGACTGTGTAACCATGGCAACAACATAAACAACCCACTACTACAGAGGTGACTGTGTTACCATGGCAACAACATAAACAATCCACTACTACAGAGGTGACTGTGTTACCATGGCAACAACATAAACAATGCACTTCTACAGAGTTGAATGTGTAACCATGGCAACAACATAACAATGCACTACTACAGAGGTGTTGTGTAACCATGGCAACAAAATAAACAATACACTACTACAGAGGTGACTGTGTAACCATGGCAACAACACTAAAAATACACTACAGAGGTGACTGTGTAACCATGGCAACAGCATAAACAATGCACTACTACAGAGGTGACTGTGTAACCATGGCAACAACATAAACCATGCACTGAGCACTACTAAAGAGTTGATTGTGTAACCATGGCAACAACATAAACAATGCACTACTACACAGGTGGCTGTGTAACCATGGCAACAACATAAACAATGCACTACTACACAGGTGGCTGTGTAATCATGGCAACAACATAAACAATGCACTACTACAGATGTGACTGTGTAACCATGGCAACAACATAAACAATGCACTACTACAGAGGTGAATTTGTAACCATGGCAACAACATAAACAATGCAATTCTACAGAGTTGACTGTGTAACCATGGCAACAACATAAACAATGCACTTCTACAGAGGTGAATGTGTAACCATGGCAACACAGGGCAGGCGCCACCACTAGGCAGCTCTAGGCATTTGCCTAGGGCGCCGGCACCTGAAGGGCGGCAGTTCGCCCTCACCCCCAGCATGGAGGGTGAGAGAACTGTGGTACCTGTGAAAAAACTTGCGTCCCCGGTGTCCCTGCTGAGTGCTGGTGCGTGCAGGGGTGTCCGTGCCGCCGGGGGAACCTGCGGCGCTGTTATTGTGTATAAGCTGGCCGCGGCCGGCGGGGTCCCTACAGTGAATAGAAAATAACTAGCGCTATGCGCGCATCAGCACGGGAAGCGCTAGTTATTTTCTATTCACTGTAGGGACCCCGCCGGCCGCGGCCAGCTTATACACAATAACAGCGCCGCAGGCACGGACACCCCAGCACTCAGCAGGGACGCCGGGGACACAAGTATTTTTACACAGGTACCATAACACCCCCACCCCCCCGGCACCCCCCCCCCCGACTCGCCTGGGGCGCTCCGGTGCCTTGCACCGGCCCTGTGGCAACAACATAAACAATGCACTTGTGCAGAGTTGACTGTGTAACCATGGCAACAACATAAACAATGCACTACTACACTGGTGGCTGTATAACCATGGCAACAACATAAACAATGCACTACTACAGAGATGGATATGTAACCATGGTAACAACATAAACAATGCACTTCTACAGCATTGACTGTGTAACCATGGCAACAACATAAACAATCCACTAAAACAGAGGTGACTGTGTTACCATGGCAACAACATAAACAATCCACTACTACAGAGGTGACTGTGTAATCATTGCAACAACATAAACAATGCACTACTACAGAGTTGACTATGTAACCATGGCAACAACATAAACAATGCACTACTACAGAGGTGACTCTGTAACCATGGCAACAACATAAACAATGCACTACTACAGAGGTGACTGTGTAACCATGGCAAAAACATAACCAATGCACTACTACAGAGGTGACTGTGTAACCATGGCAACAACATAAACAATGCACTACTACAGAGGTGACTGTGTAACCAAGGCAACAACATAAACAATGCACTACTACAGAGGTGACTGTGTAACCAAGGCAACAACATAAACAATGCACTACTACAGAGGTGAATGTGTAACCATGGCAACAACTTAAACAATGCACTACTACAAAGGTGAATGTGTAACCATGGCAACAACATAAACAATTCAGTTCTACAGAGTTGACTGTGTAATCATGGCAACAACATAAACAATGCACTACTACAGAGGTGACTGTGTATCTATGGCAACAACATAAACAATGCACTGAGTACTACTATAGAGTTGACTGTGTAACCATGGAAACAACATAAACAATGCACTAAGCACTACTACAGAGTTGACTGTGTAACCATGGCAACAACATAAACAATACACTACTACAGAGGTGACTGTGTAACCATGGCAACAACATAAACAATGCACTACTACACAGGTGACTCTGTAACCATGACAACAACATATACAATGCACTACTACCGAGGTGACTGTGTAACCATGGCAACAACATACATAATGCACTGAGCAATACTACAGAGTTGACTGTGTAACCATGGCAACAACATAAAGAATGCAGTACTACAGAGGTGACTGTGTAACCATGGCAACAGCATAAACAATGCACTACTACAGAGTTGACTCTGTAACCATGGCAACAACATAAACAATGCACTACTACACAGGTGGCTGTGTAACCATGGCAACAACATAAACAATGCACTACTACACAGGTGGCTGTGTAACCATGGCAACAACATAAACAATGCAATTCTACAGAGTTGACTGTGTAACCATGGCAACAACATAAACAATGCACTTCTACAGAGGTGAATATGTAACCATGGCAACAACATAAACAATGCACTTGTACAGAGTTGACTGCGTAACCATGGCAACAACATAAACAATGCACTACTACAGAGGTGAATATGTAACCATGGCAACAACATAAACAATGCAATTCTACAGAGTTGACTGTGTAACCATGGCAACAACATAAACAATGCACTTCTACAGAGGTGAATGTGTAACCATGGCAACAACATAAACAATGCACTTGTACAGAGGTGACTGTGTAACCATGGCAACAATATAAACAATGCAATACTACAGAGGTGAATGTGTTACCATGGCAACAACATAAACAATGCAATTCTACAGAGTTGACTGTGTAACCATGGCAACAGCATAAACAATGCACTACTACAGAGTTGACTGTGTAACCATGGCAACAACATAAACAATGCACTACTACAGAGGTGACTGTGTAACCATGGCAACAGCATAAACAATGCACTACTACAGAGTTGACTGTGTAACCATGGCAACAACATAAACAATGCACTACTACACAGGTGCCTGTGTAACCATGGCAACAACATAAACAATGCACAACTACACAGGTGGCTGTGTAACCATGGCAACAACATAAACAATGCAATTCTACAGAGTTGACTGTGTAACCATGGCAACAACATAAACAATGCACTTCTACAGAGGTGAATGTGTAACCATGGCAACAACATAAACAATGCACTTGTACAGGGGTGACTGTGTAACCATGGCAACAACATAAACAATGCACTACTACACAGGTGGCTGTGTAACCATGGCAACAACATAAACAATGCAATTCTACAGAGTTGACTGTGTAACCATGGCAACAACATAAACAATGCACTTCTACAGAGGTGAATGTGTAACCATGGCAACAACATGAACAATGCACTACTACACAGGTGGCTGTGTAACCATGGCAACAACATAAACAATGCAATTCTACAGAGTTGACTGTGTAATCATTGCAACAACATAAACAATGCACTACTACAGAGGTGAATGTGTAACCATGGCAACAACATAAACAATGCAATTCTGCAGAGTTGACTGTGTAACCATGGCAACAACATAAACAATGCACTTCTACAGAGGTTAATGTGTAACCATGGCAACAACATAAACAATGCACTACTACAGAGGTGAATGTGTAACCATGGCAACAACATAAACAATGCAATTCTACAGAGTTGACTGTGTAACCATGGCAACAGCATAAACAATGCCCTACTACAGAGTTGACTGTGTAACCATGGCAAAAACATAAACAATGCACTACTACAGAGGTGACTGTGTAACCATGGCAACAGCATAAACAATGCACTACAAAAGAGTTGACTGTGTAACCATGGCAACAACATAAACAATGCACTACTACACAGGTGGCTGTGTAACCATGGCAACAACATAAACAATGCACTACTACACAGGTGGCTGTGTAACCATGGCAACAACATAAACAATGCACTACTACACAGGTGGCTGTGTAACCATGGCAACAACATAAACAATGCAATTCTACAGAGTTGACTGTGTAACCATGGCAACAACATAAACAATGAACTTCTACAGAGGTGAATGTGTAACCATGGCAACAACATAAACAATGCACTTGTACAGAGGTGACTGTGTAACCATCGCAACAACATAAACAATGCACTACTACAGAGGTGAATGTGTAACCATGGCAACAACATAAACAATGCAATACTACAGAGTTAACTGTGTAACCATGGCAACAGCATAAACAATGCACTACTACAGAGTTGACTGTGTAACCATGGCAACAACATAAACAATGCACTACTACAGAGGTGACTGTGTAACCATGGCAACAGCATAAACAATGCACTACTACAGAGTTGACTGTGTAACCATGGCAACAACATAAACAATGCACTTCTACAGAGGTGAATGTGTAACCATGCAACAACATAAACAATGCACTTGTACAGAGGTGACTGTGTAACCATGGCAACAGCATAAACAATGCACTACTACAGAGGTGACTGTGTAACCATGGCAACAACATAAACAATGCACTTCTACAGAGTTGACTGTGTAACCATGGCAACAGCATAAACAATGCACTACTACAGAGTTGACTGTGTAACCATGGCAACAACATAAACAATGCACTACTACAGAGGTGACTGTGTAACCATGGCAACAGCATAAACAATGCACTACTACAGAGTTGACTGTGTAACCATGGCAACAACATAAAAAATGCACTACTACACAGGTGGCTGTGTAACCATGGCAACAACATCAACAGCATAAACAATGCACTGCTAAATTCTACAGAGTTGACTGTGTAACCATGGCAACAACATAAACAATGCACTTCTACAGAGGTGAATGTGTAACCATGGCAACAACATAAACAATGCACTTGTACAGAGTTGACTGTGTAACCATGGCAACAACATAAACAATGCACTACTACACAGGTGGCTGTGTAACCATGGCAACAACATAAGCAATGCACTACTACAGAGATGGCTATGTAACCATGGTAACAACATAAACAATGCACTTCTACAGAATTGACTGTGTAACCATGGCAACAACATAAACAATCCACTACTACAGAGGTGACTGTGTTACCATGGCAACAACATAAACAATCCACTACTACAGAGGTGACTGTGTTACCATGGCAACAACATAAACAATGCACTTCTACAGAGTTGAATGTGTAACCATGGCAACAACATAAACAATGCACTTCTACAGAGTTGACTGTGTAACCATGGCAACAACATAAACATTGCACTACTACAGAGGTGACTGTGTAACCATGGCAACAACATTAAAAATACACTACAGAGGTGACTGTGTAACCATGGCAACAGCATAAACAATGCACTACTACAGAGGTGACTGTGTAACCATGGCAACAACATAAACCATGCACTGAGCACTACTACAGAGTTGACTGTGTAACCATGGCAACAACATAAACAATGCACTACTACACAGGTGGCTGTGTAACCATGGCAACAACATAAACAATCCACTACTACAGAGGTGACTGTGTAACCATGGCAACAACATAAACAATCCACTACTACAGAGGTGACTGTGTTACCATGGCAACAACATAAACAATCCACTACTACAGAGGTGACTGTGTTACCATGGCAACAACATAAACAATGCACTTCTACAGAGTTGAATGTGTAACCATGACAACAACATAAACAGTGCACTTCTACAGAGTTGACTGTGTAACCATGGCAACAACATAAACATTGCACTACTACAGAGGTGACTGTGTAATCATTGCAACAACATAAACAATGCACTACTACAGAGTTGACTATGTAACCATGGCAACAACATAAACAATGCACTACTACAGAGGTGACTCTGTAACCATGGCAACAACATATACAATGCACTACTACAGAGGTGACTGTGTAACCATGGCAAAAACATAACCAATGCCCTACTACAGAGGTGACTGTGTAACCATGGCAACAACATAAACAATGCACTACTACAGAGGTGACTGTGTAACCATGGCAACAACATAAACAATGCACTACTACAGAGGTGAATGTGTAACCATGGCAACAACTTAAACAATGCACTACTACAAAGGTGAATGTGTAACCATGGCAACAACATAAACAATTCAGTTTTACAGAGTTGACTGTGTAATCATGGCAACAACATAAACAATGCACTACTACAGAGGTGAATGTGTAACCATGGCAACAACATAAACAATGCAATACTACAGAGTTAACTGTGTAACCATGGCAACAGCATAAACAATGCACTACTACAGAGTTGACTGTGTAACCATGGCAACAACATAAACAATGCACTACTACAGAGGTGACTGTATAACCATGGCAACAGCATAAACAATGCACTACTACAGAGTTGACTGTGTAACCATGGCAACAACATAAACAATGCACTTCTACAGAGGTGAATGTGTAACCATGCAACAACATAAACAATGCACTTGTACAGAGGTGACTGTGTAACCATGGCAACAGCATAAACAATGCACTACTACAGAGGTGACTGTGTAACCATGGCAACAACATAAACAATGCACTTCTACAGAGTTGACTGTGTAACCATGGCAACAGCATAAACAATGCACTACTACAGAGTTGACTGTGTAACCATGGCAACAACATAAACAATGCACTACTACAGAGGTGACTGTGTAACCATGGCAACAGCATAAACAATGCACTACTACAGAGTTGACTGTGTAACCATGGCAACAACATAAAAAATGCACTACTACACAGGTGGCTGTGTAACCATGGCAACAACATCAACAGCATAAACAATGCACTGCTAAATTCTACAGAGTTGACTGTGTAACCATGGCAACAACATAAACAATGCACTTCTACAGAGGTGAATGTGTAACCATGGCAACAACATAAACAATGCACTTGTGCAGAGTTGACTGTGTAACCATGGCAACAACATAAACAATGCACTACTACACAGGTGGCTGTGTAACCATGGCAACAACATAAACAATGCACTACTACAGAGATGGCTATGTAACCATGGTAACAACATAAACAATGCACTTCTACAGAATTGACTGTGTAACCATGGCAACAACATAAACAATCCACTACTACAGAGGTGACTGTGTTACCATGGCAACAACATAAACAATCCACTACTACAGAGGTGACTGTGTTACCATGGCAACAACATAAACAATGCACTTCTACAGAGTTGAATGTGTAACCATGGCAACAACATAAACAATGCACTTCTACAGAGTTGACTGTGTAACCATGGCAACAACATAAACATTGCACTACTACAGAGGTGACTGTGTAACCATGGCAACAACATTAAAAATACACTACAGAGGTGACTGTGTAACCATGGCAACAGCATAAACAATGCACTACTACAGAGGTGACTGTGTAACCATGGCAACAACATAAACCATGCACTGAGCACTACTACAGAGTTGACTGTGTAACCATGGCAACAACATAAACAATGCACTACTACACAGGTGGCTGTGTAACCATGGCAACAACATAAACAATCCACTACTACAGAGGTGACTGTGTAACCATGGCAACAACATAAACAATCCACTACTACAGAGGTGACTGTGTTACCATGGCAACAACATAAACAATCCACTACTACAGAGGTGACTGTGTTACCATGGCAACAACATAAACAATGCACTTCTACAGAGTTGAATGTGTAACCATGACAACAACATAAACAGTGCACTTCTACAGAGTTGACTGTGTAACCATGGCAACAACATAAACATTGCACTACTACAGAGGTGACTGTGTAATCATTGCAACAACATAAACAATGCACTACTACAGAGTTGACTATGTAACCATGGCAACAACATAAACAATGCACTACTACAGAGGTGACTCTGTAACCATGGCAACAACATATACAATGCACTACTACAGAGGTGACTGTGTATCTATGGCAACAACATAAACAATGCACTGAGTACTACTATAGAGTTGACTGTGTAACCATGGAAACAACATAAACAATGCACTAAGCACTACTACAGAGTTGACTGTGTAACCATGGCAACAACATAAACAATACACTACTACAGAGGTGACTGTGTAACCATGGCAACAACATAAACAATGCACTACTACACAGGTGACTCTGTAACCATGACAACAACATATACAATGCACTACTACCGAGGTGACTGTGTAACCATGGCAACAACATACATAATGCACTGAGCAATACTACAGAGTTGACTGTGTAACCATGGCAACAACATAAAGAATGCAGTACTACAGAGGTGACTGTGTAACCATGGCAACAGCATAAACAATGCACTACTACAGAGTTGACTGTGTAACCATGGCAACAACATAAACAATGCACTACTACACAGGTGGCTGTGTAACCATGGCAACAACATAAACAATGCACTACTACACAGGTGGCTGTGTAACCATGGCAACAACATAAACAATGCAATTCTACAGAGTTGACTGTGTAACCATGGCAACAACATAAACAATGCACTTCTACAGAGGTGAATATGTAACCATGGCAACAACATAAACAATGCACTTGTACAGAGTTGACTGCGTAACCATGGCAACAACATAAACAATGCACTACTACAGAGGTGAATATGTAACCATGGCAACAACATAAACAATGCAATTCTACAGAGTTGACTGTGTAACCATGGCAACAACATAAACAATGCACTTCTACAGAGGTGAATGTGTAACCATGGCAACAACATAAACAATGCACTTGTACAGAGGTGACTGTGTAACCATGGCAACAATATAAACAATGCAATACTACAGAGGTGAATGTGTTACCATGGCAACAACATAAACAATGCAATTCTACAGAGTTGACTGTGTAACCATGGCAACAGCATAAACAATGCACTACTACAGAGTTGACTGTGTAACCATGGCAACAACATAAACAATGCACTACTACAGAGGTGACTGTGTAACCATGGCAACAGCATAAACAATGCACTACTACAGAGTTGACTGTGTAACCATGGCAACAACATAAACAATGCACTACTACACAGGTGCCTGTGTAACCATGGCAACAACATAAACAATGCACAACTACACAGGTGGCTGTGTAACCATGGCAACAACATAAACAATGCAATTCTACAGAGTTGACTGTGTAACCATGGCAACAACATAAACAATGCACTTCTACAGAGGTGAATGTGTAACCATGGCAACAACATAAACAATGCACTTGTACAGGGGTGACTGTGTAACCATGGCAACAACATAAACAATGCACTACTACACAGGTGGCTGTGTAACCATGGCAACAACATAAACAATGCAATTCTACAGAGTTGACTGTGTAACCATGGCAACAACATAAACAATGCACTTCTACAGAGGTGAATGTGTAACCATGGCAACAACATGAACAATGCACTACTACACAGGTGGCTGTGTAACCATGGCAACAACATAAACAATGCAATTCTACAGAGTTGACTGTGTAATCATTGCAACAACATAAACAATGCACTACTACAGAGGTGAATGTGTAACCATGGCAACAACATAAACAATGCAATTCTGCAGAGTTGACTGTGTAACCATGGCAACAACATAAACAATGCACTTCTACAGAGGTGAATGTGTAACCATGGCAACAACATAAACAATGCACTACTACAGAGGTGAATGTGTAACCATGGCAACAACATAAACAATGCAATTCTACAGAGTTGACTGTGTAACCATGGCAACAGCATAAACAATGCCCTACTACAGAGTTGACTGTGTAACCATGGCAAAAACATAAACAATGCACTACTACAGAGGTGACTGTGTAACCATGGCAACAGCATAAACAATGCACTACAAAAGAGTTGACTGTGTAACCATGGCAACAACATAAACAATGCACTACTACACAGGTGGCTGTGTAACCATGGCAACAACATAAACAATGCACTACTACACAGGTGGCTGTGTAACCATGGCAACAACATAAACAATGCACTACTACACAGGTGGCTGTGTAACCATGGCAACAACATAAACAATGCAATTCTACAGAGTTGACTGTGTAACCATGGCAACAACATAAACAATGAACTTCTACAGAGGTGAATGTGTAACCATGGCAACAACATAAACAATGCACTTGTACAGAGGTGACTGTGTAACCATCGCAACAACATAAACAATGCACTACTACAGAGGTGAATGTGTAACCATGGCAACAACATAAACAATGCAATACTACAGAGTTAACTGTGTAACCATGGCAACAGCATAAACAATGCACTACTACAGAGTTGACTGTGTAACCATGGCAACAACATAAACAATGCACTACTACAGAGGTGACTGTGTAACCATGGCAACAGCATAAACAATGCACTACTACAGAGTTGACTGTGTAACCATGGCAACAACATAAACAATGCACTTCTACAGAGGTGAATGTGTAACCATGCAACAACATAAACAATGCACTTGTACAGAGGTGACTGTGTAACCATGGCAACAGCATAAACAATGCACTACTACAGAGGTGACTGTGTAACCATGGCAACAACATAAACAATGCACTTCTACAGAGTTGACTGTGTAACCATGGCAACAGCATAAACAATGCACTACTACAGAGTTGACTGTGTAACCATGGCAACAACATAAACAATGCACTACTACAGAGGTGACTGTGTAACCATGGCAACAGCATAAACAATGCACTACTACAGAGTTGACTGTGTAACCATGGCAACAACATAAAAAATGCACTACTACACAGGTGGCTGTGTAACCATGGCAACAACATCAACAGCATAAACAATGCACTGCTAAATTCTACAGAGTTGACTGTGTAACCATGGCAAAAACATAAACAATGCACTTCTACAGAGGTGAATGTGTAACCATGGCAACAACATAAACAATGCACTTGTACAGAGTTGACTGTGTAACCATGGCAACAACATAAACAATGCACTACTACACAGGTGGCTGTGTAACCATGGCAACAACATAAGCAATGCACTACTACAGAGATGGCTATGTAACCATGGTAACAACATAAACAATGCACTTCTACAGAATTGACTGTGTAACCATGGCAACAACATAAACAATCCACTACTACAGAGGTGACTGTGTTACCATGGCAACAACATAAACAATCCACTACTACAGAGGTGACTGTGTTACCATGGCAACAACATAAACAATGCACTTCTACAGAGTTGAATGTGTAACCATGGCAACAACATAAACAATGCACTTCTACAGAGTTGACTGTGTAACCATGGCAACAACATAAACATTGCACTACTACAGAGGTGACTGTGTAACCATGGCAACAACATTAAAAATACACTACAGAGGTGACTGTGTAACCATGGCAACAGCATAAACAATGCACTACTACAGAGGTGACTGTGTAACCATGGCAACAACATAAACCATGCACTGAGCACTACTACAGAGTTGACTGTGTAACCATGGCAACAACATAAACAATGCACTACTACACAGGTGGCTGTGTAACCATGGCAACAACATAAACAATCCACTACTACAGAGGTGACTGTGTAACCATGGCAACAACATAAACAATCCACTACTACAGAGGTGACTGTGTTACCATGGCAACAACATAAACAATCCACTACTACAGAGGTGACTGTGTTACCATGGCAACAACATAAACAATGCACTTCTACAGAGTTGAATGTGTAACCATGACAACAACATAAACAGTGCACTTCTACAGAGTTGACTGTGTAACCATGGCAACAACATAAACATTGCACTACTACAGAGGTGACTGTGTAATCATTGCAACAACATAAACAATGCACTACTACAGAGTTGACTATGTAACCATGGCAACAACATAAACAATGCACTACTACAGAGGTGACTCTGTAACCATGGCAACAACATATACAATGCACTACTACAGAGGTGACTGTGTAACCATGGCAAAAACATAACCAATGCACTACTACAGAGGTGACTGTGTAACCATGGCAACAACATAAACAATGCACTACTACAGAGGTGACTGTGTAACCATGGCAACAACATAAACAATGCACTACTACAGAGGTGAATGTGTAACCATGGCAACAACTTAAACAATGCACTACTACAAAGGTGAATGTGTAACCATGGCAACAACATAAACAATTCAGTTTTACAGAGTTGACTGTGTAATCATGGCAACAACATAAACAATGCACTACTACAGAGGTGAATGTGTAACCATGGCAACAACATAAACAATGCAATACTACAGAGTTAACTGTGTAACCATGGCAACAGCATAAACAATGCACTACTACAGAGTTGACTGTGTAACCATGGCAACAACATAAACAATGCACTACTACAGAGGTGACTGTATAACCATGGCAACAGCATAAACAATGCACTACTACAGAGTTGACTGTGTAACCATGGCAACAACATAAACAATGCACTTCTACAGAGGTGAATGTGTAACCATGCAACAACATAAACAATGCACTTGTACAGAGGTGACTGTGTAACCATGGCAACAGCATAAACAATGCACTACTACAGAGGTGACTGTGTAACCATGGCAACAACATAAACAATGCACTTCTACAGAGTTGACTGTGTAACCATGGCAACAGCATAAACAATGCACTACTACAGAGTTGACTGTGTAACCATGGCAACAACATAAACAATGCACTACTACAGAGGTGACTGTGTAACCATGGCAACAGCATAAACAATGCACTACTACAGAGTTGACTGTGTAACCATGGCAACAACATAAAAAATGCACTACTACACAGGTGGCTGTGTAACCATGGCAACAACATCAACAGCATAAACAATGCACTGCTAAATTCTACAGAGTTGACTGTGTAACCATGGCAACAACATAAACAATGCACTTCTACAGAGGTGAATGTGTAACCATGGCAACAACATAAACAATGCACTTGTGCAGAGTTGACTGTGTAACCATGGCAACAACATAAACAATGCACTACTACACAGGTGGCTGTGTAACCATGGCAACAACATAAACAATGCACTACTACAGAGATGGCTATGTAACCATGGTAACAACATAAACAATGCACTTCTACAGAATTGACTGTGTAACCATGGCAACAACATAAACAATCCACTACTACAGAGGTGACTGTGTTACCATGGCAACAACATAAACAATCCACTACTACAGAGGTGACTGTGTTACCATGGCAACAACATAAACAATGCACTTCTACAGAGTTGAATGTGTAACCATGGCAACAACATAAACAATGCACTTCTACAGAGTTGACTGTGTAACCATGGCAACAACATAAACATTGCACTACTACAGAGGTGACTGTGTAACCATGGCAACAACATTAAAAATACACTACAGAGGTGACTGTGTAACCATGGCAACAGCATAAACAATGCACTACTACAGAGGTGACTGTGTAACCATGGCAACAACATAAACCATGCACTGAGCACTACTACAGAGTTGACTGTGTAACCATGGCAACAACATAAACAATGCACTACTACACAGGTGGCTGTGTAACCATGGCAACAACATAAACAATCCACTACTACAGAGGTGACTGTGTAACCATGGCAACAACATAAACAATCCACTACTACAGAGGTGACTGTGTTACCATGGCAACAACATAAACAATCCACTACTACAGAGGTGACTGTGTTACCATGGCAACAACATAAACAATGCACTTCTACAGAGTTGAATGTGTAACCATGACAACAACATAAACAGTGCACTTCTACAGAGTTGACTGTGTAACCATGGCAACAACATAAACATTGCACTACTACAGAGGTGACTGTGTAATCATTGCAACAACATAAACAATGCACTACTACAGAGTTGACTATGTAACCATGGCAACAACATAAACAATGCACTACTACAGAGGTGACTCTGTAACCATGGCAACAACATATACAATGCACTACTACAGAGGTGACTGTGTAACCATGGCAAAAACATAACCAATGCACTACTACAGAGGTGACTGTGTAACCATGGCAACAACATAAACAATGCACTACTACAGAGGTGACTGTGTAACCATGGCAACAACATAAACAATGCACTACTACAGAGGTGAATGTGTAACCATGGCAACAACTTAAACAATGCACTACTACAAAGGTGAATGTGTAACCATGGCAACAACATAAACAATTCAATTTTACAGAGTTGACTGTGTAATCATGGCAACAACATAAACAATGCACTACTACAGAGGTGACTGTGTTTCTATGGCAACAACATAAGCAATGCACTGAGTACTACTATAGAGATGACTGTGTAACCATCGAAACAACATAAACAATGCACTGAGCACTACTACAGAGTTGACTGTGTAACCATGGCAACAACGTAAACAATACACTACTACAGAGGTGACTGTGTAACCATGGCAACAACATAAACAATGCACTACTACACAGGTGACTGTGTAACCATGACAACAACATAAACAATGCACTACTACCGAGGTGACTGTGTAACCATGGCAACAACATACATAATGCACTGAGCAATACTACAGAGTTGACTGTGTAACCATGGCAACAACATAAAGAATTCACTGAGCACTACTACAGAGTTGACTGAGTAACCATGGCAACAACATAAACAATACACTACAGAGGTGACTGTGTAACCAAGACAACAACATAAACAATGCACTACTACAGAGTTGACTGTGTAACCATGGCAACAACATAAACTATTCAATACTACAGAGGTGACTGTGTAACCATGGCAACAACATAAACAATGCACTGAGCACTACTACAGAGTTGACTGTGTAACCATGGCAACAACATAAACAATGCACTGAGCACTACTACAGAGTTGACTGTGTAACCATGGCAACAACTTAAACAATGCACTGAGCACTACTGCAGAGTTGACTGTTTAACCATGTCAACAACATAAACAATGCACTACTACAGTGGTGACTGCGTAACCATTGTAACAACATAAACAATGCACTACTACAGGGGTGACTGTGTAACCATGGCAACAACATAAACAATGCACTTCTACAGAGTTGACTGTGTAACCATGTCAACAACATAGACACTACACTACTACAGAGGTGACTGTGTAATCATGGCAACAACATAAACAATACACTACAGAGGTGACTGTGTAACCATGGCAACTACATAAACAATGCAGAGGTGACTGTGTAACCATGGCAAAAACATGTCAAAAACATAAACAATCCAATACTACAGAGGTGACTGTGTAACCATGGCAACAACATAAACAATGCACTGAGCACTACTACATAGTTGACTGTGTAACCATGGCAACAACATAAACAATGCACTGAGCACTACTACAGAGTTGACTGTGTAACCATGGCAACAACATAAACAATGCACTTCTACAGACTTGACTGTGTAACCATGTCAACAACATAAACAATGCACTACTACAGTGGTGACTGTGTAACCATTGCAACAACATAAACAATGCACTACTACAGAGGTAACTGTGTAACCATGGCAACAACATAAACAATGCACTACTACAGAGGTGACTGTGTAACCATAGCAACAACATATACAATGCACTACTACAGAGGTGACTGTGTAAACATGGCAACAACAAAAACAGTGCACTACTACAGAGGAGACTGTAACCATAGCAACAATACATACCCTCCAACATGACCCATTCTATTTGGTACAAAATGCTCTGTTCCTGGACTTCCCTGCCAGTGGCAGTTATAGAGGTTGGACTACAGCAGAGACCAAAATTCAAAGAGGGGGTCACCTCAAATGCCAGTGAGTCCAGGGCAGTGATGTTTGGGGTAGCATTAGGTGTAGCCCCTTTTTTAATATTGTACTGTGCCATACTTGCCTACTTTTGAAATCTAGTTTCAGGGAGATTATATTTGGTGATAGCATTTTGCAAAGCGCCCCATTGAGGGGGCTTGTCATTCTCCTCCCAAAGGGCGTGTCTAGTTACATATATTGAATGATTGTGAAAAGAGATTGTGAATTCGGCACCTAGAAGAGTGAGTGTGTACTGCTATATCTGAGAGGAATCTTGTAAATTGACTTATATAGAAATGTACATGAGCCCCAAAGCAGTTAGTAAGAGCTACTATAGTTTCTAAAGTGCTGGGAAATGGTGTTGATGAATCAATGTAAATGTATATATCTCTCATTCCTTTTTACCCCAAAAATGTAACATTGTAATGTGGGCTAGGTGAAATGAGTTAGATTGTCAGACTAATGAGGGAGAGAGGGAGATTTCTGCTATTTCAGGGAGTCTCCTGTAGAATGCAGGAGGGTAGGCAACTATGGTGTACTGCGGCCTGACCTCTGCAACTGCCACTGGTAAGGAAGTCCAGAAACAGAGCATTTTGTACCTAATGCCCCTTTCCCACTGCAGGTCTAAAACGGTAAATTTTTCTCGGCTCCTGATTGGCCAGAAATCATTCTGAGTAGAGACGCAGAAGAAAAAGGATCTCTGCGTCTCTAGTGTACAGCAGAGGCGGAGCGGGTACCACTGCAGCCGGGAGCAGCGCGACTTCAACAGAAGATGCCGGGGTGGTCGCCACAGGAGCAGGTGAGTAGGATTTCTTTCCCCAGGTACCCCTTTGGATTACTACAGATCCAGGATCCCTGACTCTTCAGCCCTGGAGCCCCGGACCCGGACCAGCCCCGGAACCAAGGCCCTGGAACCAAGCCACCGGACCCTGGGACCTACCTACGGGATCAAGATAGGTAAGTATCAGTGTGTTTGTGTAATGTATGTATTAAACTTTTATTTTTCTAATGTGTCAGTGTGTATTTACTTATCTATTTTTTTTACTGTGGAACTACAAGACCCAGCGGGCCCTTTAATGCCCCGCAGGCTGGGACTTGTTGTTCTCCAAGTCCCAGCTTGCGGAGGAGGCTTGCTGGGACTGATAGTTCCACAGTCTAAAACAATAGGTTTTCCATCTATTTTTTTACACAATGATCAGCCCGGTGGCCACCGCACAGGGCCACCGGGGACAGCACCAGGCTTCAGCCTGGTGAGGTAAGTCCTGGAGGGGGGGGACCCTTTTATTGGGGGGTCCTCACTCCCCCAGGGCCCCTGACCAGGCTGACTGGTCGGTAGGGATGAATGCTTTGGCTGGGGGGACTTGTATAAAAAGTCTCCCCCCGGCTGTGGCATTACCCTGCTGGTTGGTTGTGCCTGGGGCTGGTTCTTAAAATACGGGGAAACCCTACTAATTTTGTCCCCCGTATTTTTCGAACCAGCCCCGGACCTGGAGCCTGGGGCTGGTTGTTAAAAATCGGGGAACCCCTAATTGTCGGATTCCCTGATTTTTTATTACCGGCCCGGCTCTTTCAGCCTGGTGCTGGTTACAGCTGTGGGGGGGACCCCATGCTGTTTTATTTTTTAATCCCCCCCCCCCTCATATTTTTTATGGGTTAAACAGGTTTTTAAACGGCAGTGTTAATGTGCCAAAAACGGCTTTTAAACGGTAATTTACCGTTTAAAAGCTGCAGTGGGAAAGGGTCTTTATGGCTCTTGCCGTTTAAAAACCCATTTAAAAAAAAGGGTAATGACCCGTTTCAGCAGTGGGAAAGCAGCATAATGGAATGGGCCATGTTGGAGGGTATGTTGTGTCTGAGTTGCTGTCAACTTCCTGTCAGCTTGAAGTAATCTGACCACCCTCCCCTTACTGTTCTCAATAACAAGATGGTTTATCATTCCCTTTCCTGCACCCATGCCTGACTCTATTCTTCAACTCCTCCTTACCCACCATATTTGTACCATTCCCTGGGCAGGATTCACTAAGCTTTAAAAGTGATAACATGGAGAGTGATAACAAACAACCAATCTTTTTTTCAAACCCAGCCTGTGACTTGACAGGTAGGGGATGATTGGCTGGTTGTTTATCACTCTCCATTGTATAACTTTTAGAAGCTTAGTGCACCTAGCCCCCTGTCTGTCTGAGTACCTTCTCCCCTCTATGTGTGTGTCACCAGCTTTGCATTTTTGCCTATGTCTCCACTGTGAATGTGCACTTTAATGTGTCTCGCCTGTCCCAAATGTATCAAGCTTCAGAAAGTGATAAAGTAGATAGTGATAAACAGCCAGCTCCTAACTGATGTTTTGTTTTTTTAAATGTAGGGTGAGATTTAATACGATGAGAGAGTCAGAAAGTGAGAGATTTGGTGAGAAATATCCAGTTTTTTTAAAGTGGCAATCATTTGCACTTCAAAATCAAACTGGTTTAGCAGTGTAAATGATTGCCGCTTTAAAAAAACCTGGAGATTTCTCACCAAATCTCTCACTTTCTGAATCTCTCATTGTATTAAATCTCACCCTACATTTAATGTAACATGACATTCAGGGGCTGAGTGGCTGGTTGTTTATCACTCTCCAATGTATCACTTTTTGAAGCTTGAAACATCTAGCCCTTAGTTTCTCCCTTGGAGGGATTCTCTGCCATCCATTTGTGGGTATTTCTCCTATTGTCACCTTCTGATTTCCCTCATTTATATCCCATCTTGTACCACCTTCTTCCAACCCCCTTGTTTTCAATTTTTTCCTTCATTCTTCATGCATTTATTTCCTACCCTTCAGGACAGTTTTAAAGCATAATTGCCTATCCTCCTGCATTCTGCAGGAGACTCCCCTAAATAGTATCAATCTCCCTGACTCCCTGAAGAGTCTAGCAATCTCCCTGATTTTCTCTAACTAACATTATGCAGCGGTTTAAAAAAAAATTAAAAAATTAGATATATATATATATTCATATGGGATTATCAGCACCATTTCCCTGCATCGGGTTAAAAAGCTAATACCATCCTATATATCGGCCGATTATTGACGATTATTGACGATCGGTCGGAAATCTCAGCCAATCAATGGCTTGCTAGTCATCTGTATGTCCTTTTTTTTTTTTCTCAAATTATCTGTTCCTCCCGGGCCGGCTCCCGCCGCTACCCGGCAGCCAGCTTCACCCTTCCTGGCGCTCTGCTCCCGCTGTCACATCACAACACAACAGCCTCCTCCTGCCCGGCTCGCTATGCAGCCTCCCCCTGCTCGGCTCTCTATTAGCCGGCATCCCCCGCCCGCTAATGTCCCCCGCATGGCTCCCTCCTCCTGCAGCTCCCCGGGGACTGCATATGATAAATCCATGCGATTTATCATATGCAAACCTTGGCACATCAAGTGCCTAATCATATGTCCTCCTCCCGGGGAGCTGCAGTGTGAAATCAGGTCCGACTTGTCCCTAGGACAAGTCGGACTAATGTATGGGGGCCTTTAAGTCACACAGTAGCGCTGGTTACCTCCTGAGGGATCAGATTACATTTATTAATTGAGTTAAGCTGCAGCCACTCAGAGCCGGCCTTAGGCATAGGCAAACTAGGCAATTGCCTAGGGCATTTGGAATGCCTAGGGGCATCAGCAGCTTCTGCTGAATAAAATGATATACAGCATGCCTATATTCTGTGTGTGAGTGAGGCTGTATCTGCATATGAAATAGTGTAATCATGGAAATCACTGTAACATAGCATTCCGTACGCAGGTACAGCCACAGTCGCACACAGAATATAGGCATGCCGCATATCTTTTTAATCATCGGAAGATCCCATGTGTCATGTGAATAAGGGCATTAATAATGTGCGACATATGTGTAAGGGGCATTATCTGTGTCATTATGTGTGTGAAGGGCATTAATAAAGGTTGGCATAACGGTGTAAGGGACATTATGGTTATAAGGACATTAATAATCTGTGTCATGTGTAAGGGGCATTACTGTGTGGTATTATCAGGGGTGCCGAGAGAAAGGGGTAGGGGGTGCAAATTACCCAGGCTAAAGTCTGATGGAAGGGCCCAGTCGTGGCCCCGGGCCCCCTCCCCTTTAGTGACAGCAGCAGCTGCAGCTCTTCTCCTCTGCCCAGCACACACTGCTTTGTGCTGGGTTGCAGTGTGGCCATGGAGGTGGTTAAAATACAATATTTTCTCAGGATTTTTTTCTAAGGGTATAATGTGAATAATGGGAGGAGTAATGTAGATAAGATAAAGTGGTACTACAGTGTGATGTAACGTGAATAAGGGACAACATCGCATGATATAATGTGAATAAAGTTGCACTACTGTGTGGCATAATTTGAATTGGGGGTACTATTGTGTGGCCACGCCCCTTCCCAGCAGAAACACACCCCTGTTTGGGCTGTGCACCGAATGTGTGCACTGTTTCTATTTAAAATATTGCTGGTAGGAGCACCAAAATCAGTGGCGTAACTATAGCACCGCAGCCCCCGCCACCGCGATGGGGGGGGGGGGTGCTGTGCATATGGGGGCGCCGGGGGCTGCGGTGCTATAGTTACACCTCCCCCCAATCCCCCGCAGGCTTACCTATTTTGCTGGTCCCGGCGGCTCCGTTCTTCTGCTGAGGACCACCACAAAATGGCCGCCCCCATACAGCAGACAGAAACTGTCTGCTGTATGGGGCGGCCATTTTGTGGTGGTCCTCAGCAGAAGAACGGAGCCGCCAGGACCAGTGCGAAAGGTAAGGCTGCGGGGGATTGAGGGGGTTTGCATAGGCGGCGGGGGGCGCCCCCCCTAATGGCCGGGGGGCGCCCAAAATGTAGCTACGCCGCTGACCAAAATGATGACTGCTATGATGAGGGTTTATAGTGCTGGGAAAGGGGAGCAGGGTCAGAGGCGGAACTAGTGGTGGTGCTAGGGGGCACCAGCTAAAATCTTGCCTAGAGCGTCATTTAGGCTAGGGCCGGCTCTGCAGCCACTAGACAGAGGGAATGTGTACCTATGTAAATTGAAACAGAAGAAGTATGTGGCAATTGAAATATTACTACTGCCACCAGATGGCGCTGTTATACTCAATTAGAATAAATGATAGTGAGTCATTTTAAGGAAAACTGTATAAATCCTTATTTTATTTATTTACAGTTTCTTATATAGCGCAGCAGATTTGTTGCACTTTACAATGGTAGACAGTGATCAAACAAATTGGGTGACAACAGACAGACATGGAGGTTGGAGGGCCCTGCTGCAAGCTTACAATCAATAGGGAAATAGGAGGGAAACACAAGGACAGGTACCAATAATAGCATAGCAGTCCCACCAAGTTACAAGTCCAGCAGAGAAGCTATATAATACATAAGTGCCTCAGAGGGTTATGCGTGTAGAACATAAATATGATAGGCTTGCCTAAAGAGGTGAGTTTTAAGGGAACACTTAAAAAAGTGTAAAATACAATTCATATACAATTACCACTCAAATAAGACACAGAAGACATACAACACATAACACACAAGAAGGCATGAATTGGCTATGAGGCTACAGCGGGCTCCAAAGATGCATTTCTCCACCCCTCATCTCCTTCTGCCGGCTTTTATATACTGATCATTTGCGGGCTTCCACGACTTCCATATTATGCGGGTCAAGCCTCACTCTCATTCTCACATAGTAAGATAGCGGCGGCCATCTTCCGCCCAATGCGGGTCAAGCCTCAGTCTTATTTCCATTTCCTAGAAGGCAGTTAACTCCGCTTATCTTGTGGGTCAAGCTTCACTTTCAACAGGTCCCGATTGCCATCTTTGTTTATATTTCCAAATCAGCCATGCCTCATTTTCATATTTATATATAGCCATTTCTATTGAATATTACCATAATTTTCATAGGTATTTGTGAACATAGTTCAAGCCTCTTTCCTGCTCATATAGCCATTCTGCCTAGCTCCGGATCATATAATAGTTTCATATTGTTCAACATTGCATCATTTACATATTATGCCAAAACAAGCCTCATACCTTTAAACCTTTCCATATATATTAATTCAATGTACATAATTATAAAAAAAAATATATATAAATCCTTTTTAAATCGGACATTCCTTTCAAGCACACCACAGCAATCCACAGCAAATCCACGCAATTAGGAATCTCAAACGTGCAGAAGCACCAACCCATCCGCTGCTGTGGTGTGCTTGAAAGGAATGTCCGATTTAAAAAGGAACTCAACGCGTTTCTCTGGCAAAATCTCCCAGCTTCTTCAGGAGCAGGGTATACCCTGCTCCTGAAGAAGCTGGGAGGTTTTCCCAGAGAAATGCGTTGAGCTCCTTTTAAATCGGACTTTCCTTTCAAGCACACCACATCAATCCACAGCAAATCCACGCAATTAGTACACCCAAATGTGCAGAAGCAGCAACCCATCCGCATAAGCCATCCGAGGCAGCTATTTGGACTGAGACCAAGCCATCCAGGTTATACCATCCCTTCCCATCAGAGGAACCTATTCCAACATTGGACTCTGTTCTGGGACTGAATTGGCCACCTGGTTATCTGCTACTATGGGACCTATCTAAGATGTCCGTGTGGTAAAATGCTTATTTATATGCCCATCTATTTATTGCAATTGTGATTTGCCTGTGTAACATTGAATGTCCACATATTTTATTGTACCCCCTTTTTATTATTATTATTATTACCAATTCTTTAAATTACAGCTATAGGAATTAATCCTACTAACAAAATAAAATTTATTGTAAAGGATACCAGTCTTATTATAATTTTTTCAGCCTGTGCTGGTACAGTATCTCTTTTTTACCCGATATGTATCGCTCTTTAAAGCGGCCCATAAACAGGTTATAAAAACTCGGGGTGAACCTAATCCCCATGGCAGTCCCCCGTGACTGTAAATAATAACGTGAATCGAAAATGAAATAATTATGAGTTAGTATAAATTTAATAGCCTGTAAAATAAAAGTGCTCAATTCAGGTGTGATGTTAGTGTCCATTGATAAATAATGTTCAACAGCTTCAATTCCTAACTTGTGATCTATATTAGAATAAAGTGCTTCTACAACACTCGTGATAAAATAATATCCACTCCACCTCTCTCATTTTTTGTAAAAAGTGTGTGGTGTCTTTAATATGTGAATTCACCGTCTCAGCAGCTTTATCAAATAGAAATTGTGGCTGGTCATATAGAGACTTGTACGTTTAATAAACCCACAGATTGTACTACTTATATACCCAGAACCAGTAACCACGTAAACACATGGCTTGAAAATGTCCCTAAGGACAGCTCACTCGCTTAAGACGGAACTATTTATCAAACATTAAATAAAAGGAACAAGCCCCAAAAAAATGGTTGAAAAATTCACCATTAAAGGGTATGATCCAAAAAAAATGGAAAATATGACAGAGAAAGTTGGCGAGATGTATAAAAATCTCCTTCTGTCAAGTGCTAATTCTAATCCTGATAAAGGCCAAATAAACTATACTATAGCTTTTAACACGGAATATCACAAAAGACATAAACAAGTGGAGGGGGTGGTGAGAAAATATTGGAACATCCTCCTTAAAGATGATATATTAAAAAAGACCTTGCCGGAAAGGCCGGTATTTGTGTATAGGAGAGCACCAACAATAAAAGACCATTTGGTATCAAGCAATCTACATATGGACGGAAAGAGATTTCTACCAAGAAATAAAGGTTTTTATCGTTGTGTAGAGTGCAAAATGTGCCGATCATGTAAAAGTCCAGTAAATAAATTTATGGAGTTGGACATTAATGGAATCTCTATCAAAATTAGGGATTTCATCACATGTCACACCAGTTATGTTATATATGTGATAGTTTGCACTTGTAATCTTGCCTATATTGGCAAAACAAAACATCAAGTTAAGGTGAGATGGGCGGAACATGTACATAACATCACTAATGGTAAGGCGGATGTGACACAGGCGGGACTTCCGGCAATGCCGATTTGATATTTCCGGCTTGCGGACGCCGGCACCTTGCAGGAACTTTGCGGTACACGTGGAGGGAGCTGTACAAACCAGTCCCCCTCATAGAATCTCAAACCACAGAGGGAGAAAGAGGACTTATTGTTATCTTTGCAATATTACACTATTGTGCATTATTTTATTTTCTCCACATGGTATAACATCTGAGTTGGAGAGGAAGGTGGAGATCGTGTGGATCAATACCATATTGGGACAATACTCTTTAGCGCAAGTGAGACTATTCCTTGTCTTTACCATTGTCGTTTGTTGTGGTCCGGTGACCACATTTATAGCCTACTGCAGCTTAAGTATTTGCAGCGCCATAGATGACATTTTTTTGTTCTCTACACTGTTCCCTAGATTGTCTATCTTATTCTGCAGCTCATGGCATGTATTCTGAAGGGTAGGGGAGGAAGCTTTAAGTATGGAAACATCATGAAGAGTTCACCCACTCTACAATCAATAGTATGCTGTGCTGGGGCTACTTGTTTGAGCTGAACAGTGACATCCTGTATAGCCAAATTAAATTGAGCTGATTGTACCTCCATTAATGGAGTGCCAAGATGAGATGGCTTGTCCTGCTTGTCCTGCTGTGTGCTGGATGCGGCAGCCATTTTTGATGTGGCTTGAGGCTTAGGAGCGCGGCTTCTCTGTGACCCCCTCAGCATCTGCGGAGAAAGGAATTTCTCCATCTGCTGCTGGAGCTGTAATAAGGAGTCAGAGGACCAGATGGCTGGGTAATGGAGCCCGAAAACAAATAGCCTCACAACAGGCTTGCAGAAGCAGCCATAACCAGAGCAGGAGCAGGGGCCAGAGCTGGAGCGGCACAGCCTCACAAAAGGCTAGAGAAACAGCCATAGCCAGGCCTTAGCAGGGGTTGGAGCCAGAGCGGTGAAGCCTCACAGAGGGCCGGGGAAGAGACTGGAGCCGGAACAGTTGCCAGAACCGGAGTCGCGGCAGAGATCCCGTACCGCCACGGCCACTCGCATCAACTGCCGCCGAAGCCCTGGTAAGGTGCTGAGGGAGCCAGGCGGTGTTTTTTGGTGCTGAGGGGGTCCGAGGGGCAGCTGGGACTGGGATGCAATGGAGGTCCTACACGCCATGTCCTCTCACATCGGGGCCAGAACCAGAAGTCCACTAACCTCTACAATTTAAAGTGTCAAATGTAAACAAAAAAACTACAACCAATCTGTGTCCTTTCTCTTTGTATTATGTTGAGGTGTGACTGAAGGGAAAGTCTTAAAATCTTACTGCCAGCAATACTTCAAGAATCACATGCTTTAAACTAGACTAAAACAAAAAAGTTACTTATGAAATGCCAATCCTTACCTTAATTCACGTGAGTGCATAAACGGATGGCCAAGGCGTTCTCTCTTTCCATCTTTTCTTCCATTAAGTTGTACTGGTGTTTTGATCATTAAAAATGTTCCATATTTTTTTTTGCAAAGAACTTTTGAAAAAAAAATTATATATTTTATTTATATTGGTATTTACATTCATATCTATTTATGGAGTATTTAAAATGCAACTTTTTATAAAAATAGACTTTTCACTGCATTTGGAACATACTGTATATCAAATAATTAGTGTTGAAAAAAACTGAGCTTTCTCCAGTCTAATGGGGTGATTCAGGTTGGTTTGCAAGCAAACTCCTTCTTTAATGGACAAAACCAGGTTCACTGCAGGTGGGGCAGATGTAACATGTGCAGAGAGAGTTACATTTGGGTGAGTTATTTTGTATCTGTGCAGAGTAAATACTGGCTACTTTATTCTTACACTGCAATTTATATTTCAGTTTGAACACATCCCACTTAAATATAACTCTCTCTCCACATGTTACATCTGCCGCACCTGCAGTGCAGCATGATTTTGCCCATTAGAGAGAGATTTTGCTTTTGTGAGCCAACCTGTATTAGGCCCTAAATCCACTTACTGCCAATAACGCTCAACCCCATTTATCACATCATGGATCACATGGGATGGTGACTGTGTTTATCAATAGACAGAAAGTCTTGCTCTCCACCAGTAAAATCTTAAGTGTCACTAACGGTATATATAATGAATGGTATATACAGGGTAATCTACCCTCCCGGATTGGCCAAGAGGCTCCTGAGAAAAGGGGTGTGGTATGCCGTTCCGACAGTCGGGATCCCGACAGTCATTAGCCCGACGTCGGGATCCCGACTGGCCGGACTCAGACAGCGTGGCCAGTGCAACAAAGCCCATTGCTGGCATGGTGGCTCGCTATGCTCACCACCTATTCTATTCTCCCTCTATGGGGGTCGTGGACCCCCACGAGGAAGAATAGCCGACAGCCGTCGGCAACCCGGCAGTCTGTGTTTTAACAGTCGTGACCCCAACGGTCGGTTAATGACTGTAAGAATCCCGACTCTTGGGACCCAGACAAAAGGTAGGCAACCCTCCTGGATTGTAAGGTTCTAAGTAACCCCTACAGCAAACACCCTCCCCCCCCTCCCCGTGCAGTTGCGGCGTCCTCTTACAGACTGCAGTCTTCAAATATTGCAATCCGTGGGTCTCAGAGGAGGAGGCGTGCTAAAATATCACAATCACTTAATTTAGTCCCGCCCCCTCCATGGAGATCTGCGAATCCAAAAGTGCTGCTGAAACTCTCCTCTCCAGGCTTCTCCCAGAGAAGAGACTCGAAAAGTAGGCACAGAGCCGGCCCTAGGCATAGGCTAACTAGGCAATTGCCTAGGGCATTTGGAAGGCCTAGGAGCACCAGCAGCTTCTGCTGATTAAAATGTTATGCAGCATGCCTATATTGTGTGTGTGATTGAGGCTGTATCTGCATATGAAATAGTGTATTCATGGAAATCACTGTAACATAGCATTCCGTATGCAGGTACAGCCACAGTCGCACACAGAATATAGGCATGCCGCATATCATTTTAATCATCGGAAGCTTCTTGTGTGTCCTGGTCACATAACAATGCAAATAAGATGAATTTTCAGCAAAAAAGGCACCCAACGTTAGCAGAACTGGCCAGAAGCAGCATGGCCTATTGAGGCAAGATGTATGAGGAAACAGAGGCAGAGATCACAGTGTTAGCGGCTGTGCGAGTGCTGTCTGCGGGTGGGTTGGTTGTGCAATAGTGTTCGGCATATGTGTAAGGGGCATTATGTGTGTCATGTATAAATGCATTAATAATGTGCGACATGTGTAACAGGCATTATGTGTGTGTCATGTCTATAAGGGCATTATCAGGGGTGCCGAGAGAAAGGGGTAGGGGGTTCAAATTACCCAGGCCAAAGTCTGATAGAATGGCCCAGTGGGGGCCTCGGGCCCCCTCCCCTTAAGTGACAGCAGCAGCTCTTCTCCTCTGCCCAGCACACACTGCTTTGTGCTGGGTTGCAGTGTGGCCATGGAGGTGCTTAAAATACAATATTTTCTCAGGATTTTTTTCTAAGGGTATAATGTGAATAATGTGAGGAGTAATGTATATAAGGTTAAGTGGTACTACTGTGTGATGTAACGTGAATAAGGGACACCATCGCATGATAAAATGGGAATAAAGTTGCACTACTGTGCGGCATAATTTGAATTGGGGGTACTATTGTGTGGCCATGCCCCTTCCCAGCAAGAACACACCCCTGTTTGGGCTGCGTACCGAATGTGTGCACTGTTTCTATTTAAAATATTGCGGGTAGTAGCACCAAAATGATGACTGCTATGATGGGGGTTGATGGTGCTGGGAAAGGGGAGCAGTGACAGAGGCGGAACTAGTGGCGGTGCTAGGGGGCACCAGCCAAAATCTTACCTAGGGAGTCATTTAGGCTAGGGCTGGCTCTGAGTAGGCAAGTATGGGTATATACAGCAAATGATACTAGGAATTATTTTTTTATTCATAAATAATAGACCCTATATTCTCTGTCCCATTATTTAAATATGTAAGCTCCTCAGTTTTATCTGTTTTGTGAGTGTAGTAAAACACCTTAATGTTAACTAACTTCAACTGTGCAATGTAAATATTTGAAGGGGTTAATATAGCATTAGCCATCCGTTACTATTTGCCTAACTGATTGTCAACCAACCCATTTATTATACTCACTGTTATTTGCAATGTTGCTCTGTGCCAGGACTTCTCTTTATCACCAATAATACAGAGGACCACATGTCACAGGCATTGCTGTAATTGCCCTAAACATAGGGAACTCAGACAAGTACCGAGTGGTGTTATTTTATACAAACATAATTCATCAGTTGGATAAAAAAAATATAAATTACTGCTGCTCATTAACCCTTACATGGACGATGTAATGGTTAGCATTACTGCCTCACAGCACTGAGGTCATGGGTTTGATTCCCACCGCCCCAACTGTGCGGAGTTTGTATATTCTCCCCGTACTTACCTGGGTTTCCTTTGGGTACTCCTTTGGGTACTCCGGTTTCCGGATACTTTGCACATCTCTCACAGCAATGTTGACACTCAAAGGGTTAACATGTAAATGGATCTACAAGTGTAGCTTGATTTTGAGCCTGTCATCCTTCTGGTCATGCTCTATTTGGCCCCATAGATTTGTTTCCCACCACCCCCATAATCCTCTATTTCCCAGTTCCTCGCATGAGCAGGGCCCTCTGTCCCTCCACCCTCCTTGCCTTTAGGACAAGTGGAACTAGTTTATGGGGCCTTTAGTCTGTGTTGACTCACTCATTTGGTCATCCAGGCATAGGAAAGTATTAAAAAATATATAAAAAAAGAAAATGCAAATTCAGCAATGCCTATATGGGCTGGGATGCTTTATTTGGCCTGAAACAGATAAGTTGATTCTCAAACACAACCTTACTAATATCATGCATTTGCATAAACCAGCTATGTACGATGTTTATTAAAAGTAGAATTTAACTTTTTTTTCTTATGCAAATAATTACATTCCAGCTCCTATTTATTATGCTAAATTAGTACACATACAGTATCTGCTGGCCCACGGTTTTATACACTTACGTTCTCACTGTGAGTATCTAGAAGCTAGTGGTTCTCCTTGTCTAAAAAATGCAGCTGTGTAATGTAAAACATTGTAGAGATTCCTGAAATCTATCCATAGACAACTGTTACTAAGCAGTGACGTCAACCAATTATTTATGATCACGTGCTGTTTGGAATCTTGTCCAGTGCCAAAACTTTGTATCACAAAAGACAGGAAGAGGAACAAAGTCTGTGATTGTGCTGTGTTCCTAATGGCGCTGAACGTAGCAGGGTCCCTTCTCCTGGCTACGGGAGTCACTCTCCTCATTTACTTTATTAAATGGTGGAATAAGATATCCCAGAAGAACCTGCCCCCGGGGCCCACACCTCTGCCTCTGCTGGGGAACATCCTGCAGATTAGCAATGCAGAGATGCCACAATGTATGCTGAAGGTAAGCTGGAGCGTTCACTCCTTCCTTATTGTAATATGACAAATACTGTAGTGTTGTTTTCTCTGCTCATGTTAAAATGTATTTCCTTTATATGTAAGTACAGGTTAAGTATCCCTTATCCAGATATCTGTTATCCAAATTATTCTGAAAACCATAGTTTCCGGAAAGGACTTTTTTTGTTGGTTTGCTAAAAGCACTACTGGGGACATCTGTAACTGGCACTACTATGGACATGATGTGTAACAGCACTACTGGGGACATCTGTAACTGCCACTACTAGTGACATAATGTATTACTGGCACTACTGGGGACATGTGTAACTCGTACTACTGGGGACATGATGTGTAACTGGCACTACTGGGGACATCTGGATCTGGCACTACTAGGGACATGATGGGGGAAATTTACTAAGATGTGAGCAGTGGCGTAGCTACGTTTTGGGCGCCCCCCCTCCCCGCCGTTAGGGGGGGTGCCCCCCCTCGCCACCGCCCCGCCAAATACCCCTACCCCCTGACCTGCCGACCGGCCGCCTCGCCGCCTACGCAAACACCCCCCCCCCCCAATCCCCCACAGCCTTACCTATCGCGCTGGTCCCGGCGGCTCCGTTCTTCTGCTGAGGACCACCACAAAATGGCCGCCCCCATACAGCAGACAGTTTCAAAGAACAGTGTGCTATATGGGGGCGGCCATTTTGTGGTGGTCCTCAGCAGAAGAACGGAGCCGCCGGGACCAGCACGATAGGTAAGTGACAGTCTGCGGGGGATTGGGGGTTTTAACTATAGCACCGCAGCCCCCGGCGCCCCCACATGCACAGCACCCCCCCCACCCCGCGCGCGGTGGCGGGGGCTGCGGTGCTATAGTTACGCCACTGGATGTGAGTTGTATTTCACATGGGATGTTGCTATGGGCAACCAATTAGATACTATCTATTATCTTCCAGAAGGTGCTAAAAAATGAGATGTTTTTCATTGGTTGTCCATAGCAACATCCCATCTGAACTACAACTCACATTTTAGTCAATTTCCTCTGATATGTAACTGGCACTACTGGATACATATGCAGGGCCGGCGCCACCACTAGGCAGCTCTAGGCATTTGCCTAGGGCGCCGGCACCTGTAGGGCGGCAGTTCGCCCCTCACCCCCAGCGAGCTGTGGAAAAAACTTGCTGGAGCGGTCAGGGGTGTCCGTGCGGCAGTGGTACCTGCGGTCAGGGGTGTCCGTGCGGCAGTGGTACCTGCGGTCAGGGGTGTCTGTGCAGCAGTGGTACCTGCTGCGCCGTCATGTGTATAAAGCTAGCTGCGGCCGGCGGGGTCCCTGCAGTGAATAGAAAATAACTAGCGCTTCCTGCGCCGCCGCGCGCATAGCGCTAGTTATTTTCTATTCACTGCAGGGACCCCGCCGGCCGCAGCCAGCTTTATACACATGACGGCGCCACAGGTACCACTGCCGCACGGACACCCCTGACCGCAGGTACCACTGCCGCACGGACACCCCTGACCGCAGGTACCACTGCCGCACGGACACCCCTGACCGCTCCTGCACTGCAGGGACACCCCTGGCACTGGCAGGGATGCCCCCCCCCCCGGCACCGGGGCGCCCCCGACCCCGACTTGCCTGGGGCGCTAAGGTGCCTCGCACCGGCCCTGTACATATGTAACTGGCACTACTGGTGACATGATATGTAACTGGCACTACTGGACACATCTGTAACTGGCATTAATGGGGACATCTGTAACTGGCATTAATGGGGACATCTGTAACTGGCATAAATGGGGACATCTGTAACTGCCACTTCTGGGGATATAATATGTAACTGGCACTATATATCTTCAAGACAATGATTGTTTTGCATTCAAATGCAGTGCCTGTGCATGTGACACAATGTTCTTGCCTATGCTATTACAGTATGTGCTGTGTATAGCTGACTGTACGGAGCTGTGAAATTTGTGGTTCCTTAAAAATAAATTATGATGACAATTCATACACCATAATAACCTATAAAATGATGTCCAAGGAAGTATATGACATCTCCAATGTTATACTGTATATGTAATAAACTGTATACATACTGTAGATTTTAAGCTTTTGAGAATATATTGGCACTATATAAGTAGTGCAATTTAAAAAAAAACAATAATGTCTCCACAGCTGAGTAAGAAGTATGGGCCTGTGTACACTGCCTACCTGGGCAATAAACGCTGCCTTGTTCTGATTGGCTATGAGGCTGTGAATGAAGCGCTGGTTGACCACAGTGATGTGTTTAGTGACAGAGGAGAGATAGAAGCAGTTGATTTGTTCTTTAAGGATTATGGTAAGATATTTAAAATATTTTAAATATAATATATAACACTTGAAACTACAGTATAATATTATGTTTATTTGATATATATGATGTATTTTTAATTTAGTTTCAGTTAATGGGTAGATCTAAGTAAATCTGGGTAAATAAATCAAGCTTGAATAGTAATCACAATCTCTTATATATTTAGCCAGATCTGTCACTTATCCCCTGTGTAGCTAACGTTCCCGCCCAGCGGCATACACAAACCCGCCCCCCTAGGGAAAAGACCAGTGTTTTATGTGTATTAACGTTTTTATGTGTATAACGTTCCACCCCCTTGACATGACCTCCCCCCGCCCGGCCAGGGCTAAAGTACACGCCCACCATCCACCATTACTCCACAGCCACCATCCTCCATTACTGCTGCACCCCCCCCCCCTGCCAGCACCACCCCCCCTCCAACCCCCGCGACCCCCCCCCCCCGAGTTACCGTCCTGTACTCCTGTGCTGCGACGCTGGATCCTCACCCACTGGCAGAAGCTGCACAGTGTCCCCCACCCTCCCGTATGCCCACACACCCCTATCACTACCAGCTTCCTGCTTTCCTGAACCGTAACTTCCACCACTGGGGAGTCGCTGACGCTGTGTTGCCTATCATGCCTTATAACCCAGCCTCCTGCTCTCATGCACCCTAACTCCCACCCAGTAGGAAGAGACACTGACTCAGGGCCTCCTGTACTCCTGTGCTGCCACGCTGGACCCTCACCCACTGTGTCGTGACCTCCGCCAGTGGGGAGCCGCTGACTCAAAAACACCCTACTATACTAATGCACACACACACACAGCTCAACAACATGCACGCATATGTGCTTTATGTCAACTTCTTCTGAGTGTTTTAATGTATACTAGGTGTTTCTTCGCTCCCTACGGGCGCTCTTCACACCGTCGTAAGGAGCTACGCCCCATTAAAGTTATAAATATATTTTAATGTGAATGATATTTGTTATTTGTGGATGAATGTGTTTAATTTTGGGTGGGGCGGATGGTGTTGGCGGGAAGGGGTGTGTTGGGTAAGGGATTTTGGTGGGGTGGTGTATGATACTTTGGCTTGGTGTAGAGTGCAGTTGTTGGTGGTATAGTGGTGCAAAGAGTGTGTCTGTTATTAGTTTGGGGTGGGGGTGGTGATGGTGGTACCAGGAAGGGGTGTGTTGGATTGGATATTTCAGTGGGGTGGTGCTGGCTTTGTTGCATATATATATATATATATATATATATATATATATATATATATATATATATATATATATATATATATATACACACACAGTGTAGGCATTGGTGGGGTGTGTCAGTGAGTAATGAGTACACCTGTGTGTCTGTGTGGTGACCTGGGAAGTGTGTTAGTGAGTAATAAGTACACATGTGTGTCTGCATGGTGACGTGGAAAGTGTGTCAGTGAGTAATGAGTACACCTGTGTGTCTGTGTGGTGATGTGGGAAGTATGTTAGTGAGTAATGAGTACACCTGTGTGTCTGCGTGGTGACCTGGGAAGTGTGTCAGTGAGTAATAAGTACACCTGTGTGTCTGCGTGGTTACGTGGGAAGTTTGTTAGTGAGTAATGAGTACACCTGTTTGTCTGCGTGGTGACCTGGGAAGTGTTTTTGAGTAATGAGTACACCTGTGTGTCTGCGCGGTGACCTGGGAAGTGTGTCAGTGAGTAATGAGTACACCTGTGTGTCTGCACGGTGACCTGGGAAGTGTGTCAGTGAGTAATGAGTACACCTGTGTGTGTGATCTGTGAAGTGTTGCTGAGTATGCCTGGGAACTGTGTCCACCTGTGTATCTTGCGGGTGACCTGGGAAGTATGTCAGTGAGTAATTAGTACACCTGTGTGTGTCTGCCCGGTGACCTTGCTGCTGTGTGCAGGCCGGGGGGAGGGGAGGGAGGTGTGCAGGATGGGGGGTTGGGGGGGTGCAGGCCGGGGGAAATGGGTTGCTGCTGCCTTGTGCAGGCCAGGGGTGCTGTTTCTGTGTGCAGGTGTGTGGGGAGGGGTGTTTGCTGCTGTGTGAGTGGGCAGGGCTTCCTCATTACTTACCAAAGTTCCCCCTCCCCCCCACACACCTTCCCCTAATTTATTATAGACAACCTCCTCCTCTCCCCCTGCTTCCCCAGACTTGCTGGCATCCCCCTCCCACATGTGACATACCTGTGGCGTCTGACACTCACAGGGCAGTCCTGCATCACCTGGCCAGCGGCAGATTGGAAATGCCTGAGAGGAGCTACAGCCAGCCCAGCACTTTACTATAAATATAGGAGGAGGCAGCTCTGCCGAGTCACAGCTGCATCATGCTTCTCTCCTCTCAGGCTGTGACCATGTGACACTGTCTGCGACTCGAGGTCAGCCTGAGAGGAGGCAGAGCTGCTCCCCCTGCCTGCCAGAGGCTGCTATGTCAGCACCACAGATCTGCAGCTGTGCAGACTTAATTTATTCACTGCACTCCCTTCCGCCCCCATCGACGCTGGCTGAGCGATAGCTACGCCACTGTATAGAGTTATATATGTGGCTACATGTGTCTGTGGGTATTATAGGTGTGTGTAGTGCAGGCAGGCAGGCAGGGGCCAATATATGTGTATTATCTCATATATTTGGCTACATGTGTGTGTGTATTATGTGTGGTGTGCGTGTATAAGGCTGGGTGGGGGGTGAAGTTTCATGTGTGACCCCGCCCAGCGTTATAGACACACTCTCAGGATGATTGACACATGTAGCCAAATATATAAGAGATTATTGATTAGTTATTTTTACAAAAGAGACATTAAGCAGACAGAGGGAATATAAACTGTTCATCTTTTTTTGCTAGGCTGGCCCAGTTGTGATGAGGGTCAGGAATGCAGCCATGAAAAAGCACCAACAACCTCTGCGATCTGCTGCAGCTATTTGCATTTGCAACACTTATGGCCCCCATGCACTGTGCGATTTGGACCCGATTTCACCCGATTCCAGCATATCGGACCAAGAAATCGATTAAAATCATCCCAAATCGGATGTGTTTGACATCCGATCCGATGAGCAGTCCCATGCATATCAGACCGGAGTCGGAGGTCGGATGGAGTGCATGTAAGATAAGTCGTATGTGCAGCCGTCCGCAGCACATTGCTGGTACTTTTAGCACCTGTGATGTATTGCATTCAATACTAGGTGTGTGCCAGTGGTATCTATCTGCAGAGCAGGGAAACAATGGGCAGGAGAGGCGCTGTCCCTGCTCTGTATCTCTGGTGAGCAGTGAGCGGCTGCCAGTTGCCAGGAGAATAAATTTTTTTTTTTTTTCAAAAGAATGGGCAGCCACTAATGGTTAGTGATAGGGGCAGGGCCGTATTTCAGTGCCATACCGCCCATAGGTACCAATTTTTTTGCCCCCCCCCAACGAGAGAGAAAGAGTACAGAAAGAGAAGAGAAAGAGAGAGAGAAAAAGATACCTTCAGCAGCGCGGAGCTGCAGTTCCCGGGTGTTCAGCCCCATCTGCAGCATCTCTGTGGCGCCGGGTGTTCAGCAGCAGCATTTACTCCCCAGCGCCGGAAGCATTATGCTTCTGTCATGTCACTAACATGACAGGGCTGCCCAATCCCCAGCGCCGGTTCACAGAACAGACGCTGCAGGCAAAGCTGGGGAGGGGGCGGCACTTCCCGCACGGCGGAAACGGTTTTTTTTCAGTGACAAAAGAAAATCACGCCACTGCTTGCCGCCCCAAGTAGGTGCCACCCATAGGCCCGTGCCTAACGGGCCTAATGGGAAATCCGGCCCTGGATAGGGTTCCTGCAACTTACTATTATCTGAAGGAATTTGCACCCTGTATGTATAGGCTGTGACCTGTGGTACGTACTGTAAAATGCTTGTGAATGTCTGACATTCTACTAAGAACTGCCTGTTTGTGAAACCTGTGGAGAAATAAACCCTCTTTATTTGGAATTTCATTTGGTGTACAGTATGTGATCCTTGTTACAACTCATACAGTGATATTTTTGCTAGTAATTGCAAAGCTGTATTGTATATTATCCCTTTTATATCCTTAGAATTTTTTTTTTACTTTTGTGGTGAACTCCATCAAATCAACTTTAGTAAATATGTCCCCAATTTTTTTTTTTTTTTTGTCAGGTGCAATGTTTGAGATAAAAGTAACTCAAATAAAGAAGTAAAGATACAATACACATAAAATGCATGTAAAAAACATTATCTTTACACATTATAAAAATAGAGTAATGAAAAAAAGACATAAAGAAGGAATAATACCTTTATATAATGATGTATATATTTTAGAGATGAGCGGGCCCGGATCTCCGGGATCCGTCAGATCCGAACACCGCGATCCGAGTCAGGATCCGAGCCGGCTCGGGAGTTCCCGCCTGAATTCCGGACCGAAAACGAGGCAAAACGTCATCATCTCGCTGTCGGATTCTCGCGGGATCAGGATGTTATATAAGACACACGCGCGCCCCGCCATCTTCACTCCATTATAGGAGAGGGAAGAGGGTGGGTGGGAGATCTGTGCTCCGTCCTCTCTGCTCTTTGCTCCGTGCTCTGTGCCCTGTGCCCTGTGCTGTGATTTATTTTGTGTGATTTTTTATTTTGTTGTAAACTAGGTGCTGCAGTGCTCACACGCAGGGGCTGCAGTGCTGCTGACTGTACACTCAGTTTACAGGGGCTGCAATGTCCATAATACAAGGGGCTGTGTCCAGTGTGACAGGGGCTGTGTCCAGTGTGTCAGGGGCTGTGTCCAGTGTACAGGGGCTGTGTACAGGGGCTGTGTCCAGTGTACAGGGGCTGTGTCCAGTGTACAGGGGCTGTGTCCATTGTCCAGGGGCTGTGTCCATTGTCCAGGGACTGTGTCCAGGGTGATGGGCTGTATCCAGTGTCCAGTGTAACGAGCTGTGTCCAGTGTGATGGCAAATATCTAGTGTCCAGTGTGACGAACTATATCCAGTGTCCAGTGTGACGGCATATATCCATTGTCCAGTGTGATGGCATATATCCATTGTCCAGTGTGACAGCATATATCTAGTGTCGAGTGTGACGGCCTATATCCATTGTCCAGTGTGACGGCATATATACCATTGTCCAGTGTGACGGCATATATCCATTGTCCAGTGTGACGGCATATATCTAGTGTCCAGTGTGACGGCATGTATCTAGTGTCCAGTGTGATGGCCTATATCCATTGTCCAGTGTGACGGGCTATATCTAGTGTCCAGTGTGATGGCTGTGTCCAGTGTACAGGAGCTGTGTCCAGGCTCGATGTCCAGAGGCTGTGTCCAGGGTGACGGGCTGTGTCCAGTGTCCAGGGGCAGTATCCAGTGTGACGGCTGTGTCCAGTGTACAGGAGCTGTGTCCAGAGGCTGTGTCCATTGTCCAGGGGCTGTGTGCAGGGTGACGGGCTGTGTCCAGTGTCCAGGAGCAGTGTCCAGTGTGATGGCTGTGTCCAGTGTACAGGAGCTGTGTCCAGTGGCGGTGTCCAGAGGCTGTGTCCATTGTCAAGGGGCTGTGTCCAGGGTGACGGGCTGTGTCCAGTGTCCAGGGGCAGTGTCCAGTGTGACGGCTGTGTCCAGTGTACAGGAGCTGTGTCCAGGGGCAGTGTCCAGAGGCAGTATCCATTGTCCAGGGGCTGTGTCCAGGGTGACGGGCTGTGTCCAGGGGCTGTGTCCAGGGGCAGTGTCCAGGGGCTGTGTCCAGTCTGAACGGCTGTGTCCAGTGTACAGAGCTGTGTCCAGGGGCAGTGTCCAGAGGCAATGTCCATTGTCCAGGGGCTGTGTCGAGGGGCTGTGTCCAGGCTGACGGGCTGTGTCCAGTGTTCAGGGGCTGTGTCCAGTGGGACAGGCTGTGTCCAGTGTAAAGTAAGAAAAATAAATAAAAGTAATAAATAAAATAAAAACACATTTTTGAAGGATGATGGAGGAGGAAATAGTGGGAGATCAGCAACCTGATAGAAGTGCTGAAGCTGCTACCACCAGTCATGACAAGGCCGATACCTGTATGTATTTTTTGCTCTTTGGAGCATTTCTCTTTTTTGGGGGTAATTTATTAAACTGCCACCCTGTCTGCCCCTGCAGTGCCGCTCTGCTTCCAAGATGTGCCTAGTTGGAATGTAAGGTCCACATGTATGTGATGCCTACTGCTGTTTCTTAGCTCAGTCTTCCAGCTACCTCGGTATAACCTTTTGGCCCAACTACAGTAAATGAAAACAATTTTGTGAGATGTGAAGTGATCAAAATTGACTAGAAATGAGTGGAAACTAATGTCATTGAGGCTAATAATACATATGGGGCAAAAACATTCTGTTATTTTAGCCTTTTTTCATAAAAATCCAGATCCAAAACCAAAAGCCGCAAGGGTGGTTTTGCCAAAACCAATCCAGATCCAAAACACGAAGGGAAATCCAGATCCAAAACCCAAAAACGTGCCCGCCACTCATCTCTAATATATTTATATAATAATGTATATGTTTCCGTGACTGGTTCCTCTCATTGTACACGTATAGTACATTCCGCATAGTGGTAAGTGTTGAACTACCATAATATAATATTTTAACACTTTCATGTACTCACCAAACACAATGCTCAATTTTTTAGGCATCATAATGAGCAATGGGGAAAGGTGGAAGACAATGCGTCGCTTCGCTATCATGACTATGAAGAATTTTGGAATGGGGAAGAGGAGCATCGAGGAGAGGATCCAGGAGGAGGCCCGGTGTCTTGGGGAGACATTTATGAAGAATAAAGGTGGGTGGAGAGAATAAATTATTGATAAAGAATATTTAATCCATAGATGTTTCAAAGTTCCTCATACTTCAAATTGTGCAAGTTGTGCTGTTGTCACAAATAGAAGATTACTGGGCTTTAACTGGCACATTGAGGTCCTACACTTGATGCCTGTTGAGGTGTCTTTGTACTGCAGCTTCTCTAGCCTAGATGCAGTAGCATATCAATAGTTCCGCAAACCAGTGGAGCACCGGGATACTACTGAACCAACAGGATTGTGGGTGCTGCTGCCTGCTTAAGCAGCAGAGACCATATCATTGCAGTGTGTAGCTGTCCCTCCCTTCAACATGCGAATTAAGTCATTACGTTGTGTGGCATAATGTGTAAGGTCTTTATGTTGGTGGCATAATGTGTAAAAGGTGTTACGATGTGTAGGGGTATTATTAGAAGGAGGGGCATTTATCAGGTGAATTGGATCTCTGTTATGGCCAATTTCTGGGCGTGCCAATTAGCAATATTAGGAGATCTGCCAGGGAAGCTAAATTATACCCCTAGTTAGGATTCTGACACTTAGCAATTACTCTGTTGCCCACAGTGTGGCTTCTATAGTTACATTACAAAGTGGTACGTGATCTTTTTAATATGTTTTATTTATTTCACCCATTGCTAGTGTGTTTATTATCCTGTATCATCTATGTATATGTCTAGTGTCTGTGTGTCTTCAAAACATTGTCATCTGTTGGCAGCGAGTGAAACTACAACTCTTTCTCTCTCACACATGCACAAACACAGAGGCAATCACAATGAAGCAGACTAACTTTCAAAGCATTTGCTTCAAGTGGGCTTACTATTATATAAATATATTTGTAATTACAGGATCCCCATTTGACCCAGCATACCTACTGCAATTGGCTGTTTCTAATGTTATTTGTTCCATTGTGTTTGGCAAGAGATTTGACTATGAGGATGAGAAATACCTGGACCTCTTATCAAATATTAGAAATTTTGTAAAGCTGATGAACACTGGAACTGGTCAGGTAAATACAGTATTAAGAAACATATGAGGGCCTACTGGAGGCAACACATAAGAGGCCAAAAGTAAAAGGGTGTGAAAATATGAAAGTGAGAGATTTTAGGAGAGTTTTTCCATTTTTTTTTTTAAATGGCAATCAATTACATGGCAGAATCAACCTGGTTTTGCAGTGTCAGTGATTGCCGCTTTAAAAAACTGTCAGTCTCTCCCAAAATCTCTCACATTAGCACAGTGGTTCCAAAACTCCCTGTAGTATCACACATTTTTTTTGTGGCACCCCTAGGCAAAATATTTATAATTAAGTAATTTAGAAGAAATATAAAATTAATTAAATTGTGTTTATTTGTCACCCTAAGGGCCAGTTATGTTGTGAGGGACAATATTTGCTTGTGATTGTCCTCATATTTTATGATTGGCAGCAACCAGCATCAGTTTTGACTTTTCCATTGACTATCAACAATTATGAATAGGTCCTGGACCACCAATCCAGGGTACCCCTGTAAGTGCTCCGATTTACCCCAGGGTGCCACAGCACATAGGGCCTTATTCTGATTGACTCGGTCGGCTGCGTATTTTCGGACAGCCACCGAGTGTTCTTAGCCCCGCCTACCGTACGGATTGCTCTCACCGTACGAATGCGGTAAAACACCGAATGAACGGCCCCCGAGCGGATGTTTCATGCAAACACCTCCCTTATCTGTGGAAACCTCCCCATCCTCCGATGGTCGCTGACCATAGAATGATGGACCGAGTGGTCAGGCAGCACCGAGTGCTTCAGACCACTCAGGCATTTTTCTGTATAAAAGCATCCGGCTATGTCAGCTGTCCGCCCACCACATGTGCGTCACGGCCGCATTACCATACGTACGCCCAGCGTTTTCATGGGAACGCCCATGAACCGCGGGGCGTACACATATGGTAATGAGCCAAAACACCTCTCCACCCCCTGCTCGGATGGGTCCGACCGATCATTTTCTGCATGGAATTCACACCGTGTTCCGACATGTGAGGCGTTCACACATGCGAAACACCTCTGCACATGCGCAAAAACCAAACATCAGCTGTCCGAATGCACACGCAGCGGACCGACTCAATCAGAATAAGGCCCATAGTTTGGGAACCACTGCATCAGCCAATAAGTAACTTCCTTAATAACTAAACCTTGTACTGTGTAGTAAACTAGTAGACCCACATAAATTATAAACATTTACCTAGCTAGTTTGTGTATGTCTGTGTATATGTGAATACATTTTTTAGGGATGAGCCACTACGAACGCCGGGATTCAAGTCCACCCGAGCCACGGCCCAGGTGTTCCCACCAGACTCGGATCCCAGTTCCAGGCTGAACATCGTCCTCCTGGCATTGGATTCTCATGGGACTTGCAACCAATGTTCCCTCTAATTTTACGAAGGCTGTGTGCGGCTAAAGATTTTGGCTGTGCAACTTTGGAATGAAATTTAAATTTTTGTGCGTCACTTATATATAACTGGAAAATGACGTTCAGCATCTGTGTTAACTTTACTTCATAATTATATTAAACATTTAAACATTCAAAATACAGCACGAAATGTAGTTAATGGGTGAAACACACATTAATTGAGTCCACAACTGCAAAAAGGGACCACTGCTGCTTTGTGCGCTCAGTTGTAATGTCTGTGCGCATGCTCGTCAAGGTGTGTGCGCGCGCACGTGCGCACAGCTTAGAGGGAACACTGCTTGCAACCCATATAGACTCTACAACAGCAGCTCGGCAACATTATATGGGATGCTTGCATGCTCTGCTAGCTAAACCCCACTCGGACCCTGCTGGATGTATCCCACTGTGACCTTGCTGGCTGTACAACCTGTGGCCCTGCTGGCTGTACCCGACTGTGACCCTGCTGGCTGTACCCCACTGTGACTTTGTTCCCCACTGTGCAAACAAGTACTGTGACTCTTAAGGCTTTACCCCACTGTACATACAAGTACTGCGACTGCAGACCATACTCCACTGTGCATACAACTACTGTGACTCAGCAGGCCATACTCCACTGTGCATACAAATGGTGAAACTCTGAAGGTCATACCCCACTGTGCATACAAGTACTAAGACTCTGAAGGCCATACCCAACTATGCATACATGTACTGAGACTCAACAGGACATACTCCACTGTGCATACAAGTACTGTCACTCAGCAGGACATACTCCACTGTGCATACAAATGGTGAGACTCTGAAGGTCATATCCAACTGTGCATACAAGTACTAAGACTCTGCAGGCCGTACCCAACTGTGTATACAAGTACTGAGGCTCTGCAGGCCATACCCAACTGTGCATACAAGTACTAAGTCTCTGCAGGCCATACCCAACTGTGCATACAAGTACTGTGACTGCAGGCCATACCCCACTGTGTGTTGTTCATAGCACACAAGTACTGCACTTTACATTTAAAAAAAAAATCATAAAATCTTTAAAAAATTGAATTTTTTTTTTGTGCTGTACTCCACCGTGCATAAAAGTACTGTGACTCCGCAAGCTGTATCCCACTGTGCATACAAGTACTGTGACTCCAACTGCTGTGTGGCAGTGTTTCATGGATATGTATTAAACTGCCGTGTGTTGTGCTGCTGCTCTGTCGCTTAGGGCCTTATTCTAGTTCACTCTTTCTGACAAAATCCTTCTCAGATGGACAAAACCATGTGCACTGCAGGGGGACAGATGTAAAATGTGCAGAGAGAATTAGATTTGGGTGAGTTATTTTGTTTCTGTGCAGGGTAAATACTGGCTGCTTTATTTTTACACTGCAATATAGATCTCACTTTAAAGTAGAACCCCACCGAAATCTAATTCTTTCTGAACAAGTAACATCTGCCCCACCTGCAGTGCACATGGTTTTGTCCATCTAAGAAGAATTTTGTCAGAAAGAGTGAACTAGAATAAGGCCCTTAGTAACCAACCATGAAAATAGTTAAAATAATGTAGTTGCTCTACAGTCACAAGTTATAAAATATCTCTTCTTATGAAAACTCAGTTTATGAAACAATAAAATAAGGGAACAAAAGTAGCTACAGCACCATTGCTTTATTGCACAATCCGTATTTCTGTGATGACAATGATTTTGAAGTTTTGAAGTATACAACTGCACTATAAATGTATATAATTCAAGAATGGGATATATTTCAGCTCCTAGGTATGTTCCCAACCTTGATGAGCTATATCCCTGGCCCTCACCAGAGGTTGATGCCAACATTCCAAAAACTGAAAGATTTTGTGATGGACATGGTAATTTCCCACCGAGAGACACTGGATGAGAACTGCCCACGAGACCTCATGGACTGTTTCCTTATGAGGATGGAAGGGGTGAGTTTGTGGTAAGATCTTCAGGCTAAAAATTGGATCCAGTGTTAGAAAAAAAAAAAAACAGTAGATAAGCTGCACTTTGTAAAATATTGCTAGACCACTAATAAATCATTGAAAATTCCACAGGAAAAAAAGAACCCAAACACAGAATTTCATGAAGCAAATTTACAGGGGACAGTAATTGACCTGTTCTTTGCTGGAACAGAGACTACAAGTTCAACATTAACATATGGCTTCCTGTTTCTGCTAAAACACCCCGAGATACAAGGTACAGTAACATCATGGCTGCCTACCCTCCTGCATTCTTCAGGAGACTCCCTGAAATAGCAGCATTCTCCCTCTCTCCCTCATTAGTCTAGCAATCTCCCTCATGTCACCTAGCCCACATTACACTGTTACATTTTTTTTTTTAAGAATGAGAAACAGATACATTTACATTGAATCATCTGCACCATTTCCCAGCACTTTACCAAGTATAGTAGCTCTTACTAACTGCTTTGGGGCTCATCTACATTTTTATAGAAGATGTACTGGAGTGTACTGAGGACCTGTGAGGTGTCTATTTCTCAAACTAGATGTATATGTCTTTTTGCTTAGCTGTGCACTGGAGCCTCCCACTTCTCTTTTTACTCTGGTTAGAGCCTATTCATGCTGTTCTCTGAAGGGAGTAGTACACACCGTTGTAGGAAATGTTCAGTTCCTTGGCAAATTCTCGAATGTAATAGCCTTAATTTTTAAGAACAAGAATAGAGTGTCGATTTTCACATGATAGTTCTCTTTTTCTGCCCATTTTGAGAGTATAATCGAACCCACAAATGTGATGCTCCGGATAGTCAACTAGCTCAAAGGAAGGCCAGTTTTATAGCTTCTCTATTAAGCAAACACGTTTTCAGCTGTGCTAACATAAATGCACACAAGTTTTCAAAGGTTTTCTAACACGATTAGCAAACACAATGTACCTTTAGAGCACTGGTTATGGTTGCTGGAAATGGGCCTCTATACACCTATGTAGATATTACTTTAAAAACAGATATTTGCAGCTAGTATAGTTATTTACCACATTAATAATGTATAGTGTATTTCTGAGTAATTTAATGTGATCTTCATTGAAAAAAAACAGTGCTTTTCTTTTAAAAAAAAGGTCATTTTTAAGTGGCCCCAAACTTCTGAACGATAGTGTATATGACATGTTGCTATGGCTATTATGGTATCTTCATGGTGTCTTGCTGGGTTTAGTATGATTTCCCAACATTCAAAACACAGACGGTCAAAATACTGACAAGCATTGGCAGACAGTCAAAGTTCCGACATATTCAATATCCCGACATTCATTATATAGACATGGTCAAAATGCCAACACGGTCAAAATGCCGACAAAAAGGAAAACAATAGCGCAGTAGATATAAAGAAAGCAAACACAGTAATACTGCAGGAGAAGACAAAACACAACCTCTTCCAGTAATGTACAAAGAGCCTGTGGAGCCTAGAGGGGGGCAAAGCAGGTACTCTTTACCCGGGCTTAGGTCTGATGGAGGGTTCCGGATCCCGCTTCCCCCTCCCACATTGCAGGGTACTGGGCATTGAGAGAGAGGACAGGTTGCCGCTGAAGCACAGCCTCTCTCCTCAGCTCAGCACACGCTGCTCAGTGAGCTGGGGGAGAGGAAGCTGAGCTGGGGAGAGAGGCAGCGGTAGCCTGTCCTCTCTCCCTGTGTGCAATACCAACCACCTGCACCGTCCACCCCACTGCCCACCTGGAAAAAAAATATTGTTTTTCTTCAAAGGGGCGTGGCTACTCCCCTTCTTGTGGCCATGCCCCCTCCATTTTATCAGGGCCCAAACTACCTGTTGGCTCTCCTGCAAAGAGCTCAATCTGTAAATATAAACTTTTGACACATGCTAATTGCACAATCGTAGGTTCTATTACTCTCAGAAAATCTTGATGTTGACATTTTTTATTAAAATTTATTCAGAGGAGTTTTTTTTTTTAAGCATGTATCTAAGTCAGTGGTCAGGGAACTCTGTCCCCATTACCTCACGCAGTGCATGTTTTGCAGGTCTCCTCACAGAATCACAAGTGAAATAATTAACTCCACCTGCGGACCTTATAAAATGTGTCTGTGAGTAATTAGTACACCTGTGCACCTGCTGGGTTACCAGCAAAACATGCACTGTGTGGGGTAATGAGGACCGAGTTCCCTGACCACTGATCTAAGTAGACCAGCATAATGAAGGTACTGTAGACCTCTCTGTATGTTACTTACAATTTCAATTTGCACTATTTGCTTTTTAAACGTACTATTAGTTGTCTTGCCCCGATACAGTTTAAATAAAGTGTGAAAAGTGAAATAAATGTCTTATTAGTTATTATGGAGTTACATTTAATGCCATTTTCAGGGAAGATCCAAAATGAAATTGATAAAGTTATAGGCAGAGATCGCTGCCCGTCAGTGGAGGACAGGAGTAAGATGCCATACACAGACGCTGTTATACATGAGATCCAGAGAGTTGCTGATATTGTTCCGGTAGGATTGATGCATTCAGCCAGCAAAGACACAACCTTCAGGGGATATCACATTCCTAAGGTATTCTCATCAGCAATGGCATTGAAGATAGCTAAAATGTATGTATTTATTGGCAATAAATTATTAAATAGAAACCTACTAACCATACTTCTTTTCCAGAGCCTGACCCGTTCACCTACTACTTAATATTTAGTATTTTAAAGCTCCTATCAAATGAAGTGTGTGATGTGTGAATATCACTTAAATATAATAATAAGTATGTAAATAAAGACAGGGACATGTAGATTCATCAGAAAATATATAAGGTATGTGGGAAAGAATTGTAGCAAGAAACGACAGCCAAAATCAGCATGATCTATAATAAAAAATAACAATCAATAGCATCAAAGGTATCCACTGGACCGCCTAACTTGACCACCCACTCATTATGGCGATCATGCGGTTAGGATGGTATGGCTAACTAACCGGTCAAGGAAGGAAGTGCACCTAAATGCTTGTGTCTGGGCTGGTGAGCTCCTGTTCTTTCCAACTGCAAAATAGGTAACGATAAACCACCAGACCCAAAAACTCAAAAGGTGGAGGATGGGAAGACAGGAACGAGGAATTTTTGGCCTACAGCCCAATCCTTTGAATAAACTAATACAAATGCACACTCTTGCAATGGTATACTGAAGTATCATATAATATTTGCGGCTAAATCCCCGAAAACACAGTTTTCGGGGGTTATCCGCAAATATTAAGTATCCCAGTAATGCAGGGGTGGCCAAACCGGTCCTCGAGATCTACCAATGGTCCACGTGTTCCAGATCACCTAGCTGGTGCACAGCTGTAGTCATTACTAACGGTCACATTTTAAAACCTGCTTCATTCATTCCTACTATAGATGCACAGGCTGCCTGGAAAACATGCACCGTTGGTAGATCTTGAGGACAGGTTTGGCCACCCATGCCCTAATGTATCACAGGGTACTGTAGCAGGAATCTCTGATCCCTGCTGTGATTCCCCCCTGCAGCGCCGCCGGCCGCATCCCCCATAGGTTTCTATGGAGGATGCAAAGCTGCCCGATGTATCAACATCGGGCAGCCCGGCTTCGCACCCATGGGCTATCACCATTCTGATATGGCGATAGCCCATTAGAGCCTATGGCTACACATTGCACTGCCCGAGTGGCAGGGCGGTCAGCAGGGACACGGGGGTCAGCGAGTAACCACGCATGCGCAGACCCCCGGCTTCCGGCTCCGAGCATCGCAGGGACGGCCTCTTTTCGGAGCCCTGTCCCTGCGCCCTGGTCGGTAATACATTGGGGTGAAATGATCACATTTTACAATGCGATCCTGGGCGGTAATATTCCACCCAGATCGCATTATAAATGCGATCAATGGTAAATAGGGCCAGTAATCACCTATTTCTTATGTCACTCACTTTCTCTTTTTTCTTAAATGTTAAACCCTTGCAGCTTCTATACCATGTTGTACTTACATTTTTAATTGTTTCTGTCTATGATGAGGGTTAAAAAGAAAATGTTTACTATAATTTCAGGGAACCTTGGTGATTACAGTCCTGACCTCAGTCCTGAAAGATCCTAAAATGTTCAAGAACCCACATGAGTTTGATCCTGGACACTTTCTTAATGAGAATGGTGGCTTGAAGAAGAATGATGCATTTATGCCGTTTTCCACAGGTACAGACTCAGGGCCAGAAGAATCAAGCTTCAAAAAGTGATAAAAGGGAGAGTGATAAACAATCAGCTCCTAATTGTTAAATCCAGCTGGTGACATGACAGTTAGAAGCTGGTTGGCTGGTTGTTCACCATTCTCAATTTTATCACTTTTTGAAACTGTAGTATAGTTAATAATGATGTCTGTTATTATTTATGCTTGCTGTGAAATTCCATGACTATATAAATATTGTGAATACAGTATGTTGCTATGGTCTCAGCAGCTGTGCATGGAAAGCATCTTTTTTGGCACTGTATAAAGGGGGCAGAGCAAAAATGATGCCATGCCCCCAGACAGCCCACCTTCCCGCCCCCTATGTGCCTACCATGCTGCTCTGTCCCAGAGGAGGGGGCAGCAAAGTAAATAAGTATGCCTACAAGGTCACTGTTGTATTGTTATTGGGGATGTGCACCGGCCACTTTTCGGGTTTTGGGTTCTGATTACCTCTAGGTTTTGGGTTCTAATGGGTTTTGGCAAAACACCTCCTAAGTGTTTTGTGTTTGGATTTTTTGGGTTTTGGGTTCTGACTTTTTTGCTCCTATGCTATATTAACCTCAATAACATTTATTTCCACTCATTTCCACTCTATTCTGAACACCTCACATCTCACAATATTGTTTTTAGGGCAAAAGGTTGCACCGAGGTAGCTGGATAACTATGCTAAGCCACACAAGTGTGCGGCACAAACACATGGCTCATGTAAGAGTGGCACTGCAGTGGTAGATACGGCAGTACTAGGCACCAGACAGGTAGATAAGACAGTACTAGGCACAAGACAGGTAGATACGTCAGCAATACTAGTATGTGCTCCAGCAGTATTTATAATAATTCAATTTTTTATTACTGTAGGTACTACTTGGCAGTGGCACTCAGTGGCACACATCAGTGCACAAGCAGCATGGAATTATTTTTTACAGTGCCACGCAGCACAAGTATTATTTTTTAATTAAATTAGATATAGCAGCCTAGTATGTAGTTGTACTACTAGGTAGGTACACTTAGGCAGTAACACTGCCAGTGGCAAGAGTGGACTGCGTAAATAATAATGGCAACCTCTATTCACAGTATTCAGTGCAGGCAGCACCAGTGGACTATATATAATTCAATTAATTAAGTATTAATAATATAGCAGCCTAGTAGTTAGAGAATGTAAACTACTAGGTAGGTAGGCACTGCAGTAGCACTGCCAGTGGTCAACACAAAAGTTAGTTACACACCACCAGTAGCTTTATGCAGTGCACCAGCAGAGTTTATAATAATTCATTTTATTATTAGGTACTGCTTGGCAGTGGCACTCAGTGGCACACGTCAGTGCACTAGCAGCATGGAATAATTTTTTACAGTCCCACGCAGCACAAGTATCATCTTTTTATTAAATTATATATAGCAGCCTAGAATGTACTAGGTAGGTACACTGGCAGATTCAGTGCAGTAAGCACCATATATTATATATATATATATATATATATATATATATATATATATATATATATATATATATATATATATATATATATATATATATATTTAATTATTTATTGGAGGCAGGGGCAGTATGCACACTTAACTGCAATCATCTGTACAATGCTGTAGCAGTATGCACACTTAACTGCAATCATCTGTACAATGCTGATGCACCTCCTGAGGACGGTGAGACAGCATCGAAATGGCCGTCGGGCATCAGTGACCCTCACAGTAGAACCACCATGTCATTGGTTATGGATGTGGTAACTGCCATGTATTTTGACTTTGTCATTTTTGCATTGGTGTGTCCACTACTTGTCTTTTCCTGATGGAATTGATTCTACTCGCTTTTGACATATAAAATATATTTTTGGACACTCTTATTCACAGTGCTGGCTTCTAATTTTTTATCTATAATTATTTATTAATATAATATATACAGGTTGAGTATCCCTTATCCAAAATGCTCGGGACCAGGATAATTTTGGATAACGGATTAATCCGTATTTTGGAATATTTTAATATTTCAATGATGTATTTTGAAGTATCTTGCATTTATGCTGTATAAACACATAATATACACACAAATATATTTTATTACCACATAAAATACACACAAATATATTTTATTTGTTCAAAAAACAAGGTTTCAAAATGTGAAACAAAATGTGTGTACTATCTCAGCACTGAATTTGAATGCCAAGCAATCATTGTCTTGCACATATATAGTGCCAGTTACATATCATGTCCCCAGTGATGCTGTTACAAATGTCCCCAGTGAGTTTTTAGCAAAAAAAAATTTTCTTTTCACTTTCTGGAATGTCTGGTTTTTGGAGTATTTCGGATAACGGATATTCGGATACGGGATACTCGACCTGTATAATATATTACAGCACAGCACCAGAGGTAGGCCCTAGCACAGAGGAGACAGTAGTACTACAAGTACACAGTTAGTCTGTCCTCCTTGCTAGGGAGAGCCCACCCTAAGCAGCGAGGAGAACAGAGTACACAGCAGCACTGAGGGAGACAGCCCTAGCGAATAAAATATTTACAGCACAGCACACCAGAGGTGGACCGCACAGAGGAGACAGTAGTACTACAAGTATACAGTTAGACTACACAGCAGCACTGAGAGACAGCCCCAGCGAATAAAAAATATTGCGTTCAAGGTCAAGCTCAAGTTTAAGCCCCAGCAGCAGCACCAACAAACCCTCTCCCAACCCACTACTGGACTGGAGTGAAGATGGCGGGCACAGCAGCCGCTATTTAAAGCCTCACGAAATCCGGCGCCGGGAGATGACGTTCTGACCACGCGGACGGACTCGAGTCAGGCTGGAATCTCTGAGCCCTGCTCGGAACCGGGCTCGGAATGATGACGTCCGTGGGGGCTCGGATCTCTGGAATCCGAGTCTGCACATCTCTAATTGCTATCTGACTATAATTGAGATTAATGTCACTTTACATAATCTTTAAACTAGCTTCAGTTTTCCATATTTAACTAACAAGGTTTTTTTTTCCATTTTACCCCCCAGGGAAGCGTATGTGCGCAGGGGAGGGTCTGGCACGTATGGAACTCTTCCTATTTCTCACCACTATACTTCAAATGTTCACATTGAAGTCAACAATGGACACGAAGGACATAAATATAACACCAGAACCCAAGACCAATTCTTGCAGTCCTCGTACTTATCAGATGTTGGTCGTCCCTCGCTGATGATGGACTTGCTGTATTAAAGATATTTCCAGTTTTCTGTGCCTCGTTTCTAATGCATTTTTCATTGTAATGTATAGTAGAAATAAACTATATACAGTAGAAAGCAAAAGAAGACAGCAGTAAACATATCAGTTTAGTTGCAGAAGCAACGTTGCAGATATCCAGATGTATCAAGTTTCAAAAAAGTTATAAAATGGAGAGTGATAAACAACTGGCCAATCAGTTCCTACCTGTCATGCTACATGCTAGGTTTAAAAAATGACAAGTACTGTGGGAGCTGATTGGCTGGTTGGTTATCACTCTCCATTTTATCACTTTTTCAAGCTTGGTACATCTAACCCTAAGTGGGAACCCTCCTCAACCTGTGTGATCACTTTACTGCTAAGCCACAGGGTGCCACAGTTTTCCACACTCTGCACAGTTTACTAGTCTGTCACAGAAGCTTGAAAGGGTTCAGAAAAGGGCAACAAATTTATACCTCCCAACTGTCCTGCTTTTCGATGGAACATCCCATTTTTTTGGGGACATACCCGTGTCTTGCCCGGGGCCGTCAGTGTCCCGCGGCGGGAGGGGGTGGGGGGCTGTTGGGCGTCCCTTTCTGTCACCCATGAGTAGACACTGCATCTATTCCTGCAGCCAGGCGGGCTGGGGGCATAGCAAGTAGCTATACAATGGGGGTGTGTGAAGTATTTGCCATGCCCCTTTCCGCTAGAACATGCCCCAAAATTTTGGCGCACGCCTATGGCAAGCAAACTGTTCCTCCACGCTGCAGACAAATTTTGGGAGGTATAATAAAATGTATTAAGGGTTTTAAATCACTAGGCTATGAGGAAAAGTTAGCGAGGTTAGGTATGTCTAAAGGAGCCCATACACGCTCCATTTTGCGGCGGCTCCGTTCTGTACTATGCGATGCGCGCTCCCGCGCATCACATAGTACGGTACAAAAAGTATGTGCTGCACATACTTTTTGTACTAGCTACACATTGCATCGGATCGCATTGCATGCACACTGCATGCACAAGGCATGCGATGCGATGCGTGCTATTTAACCCCTTCCTGACAGAGCCAGTTTTTGCGTTCCTGACAGAGCCCTTTTTTTCAAATCTGACATGTATCACTTAAGTGGGGATAACTTTTTTTTGCTTTTACTTATCCCAGTGATTTTGAGATTGTTTTTTCGTGACACATTGTACTTGAAATTAGTGGTAAATTTGGGTCGATACAGTCTGTGTTTTTTTGTGAAAAATACCAAAATGTCGTAAAAAAATGGAAAATTTAGCAATTTGCAAAATGTTAAATTTTCTGCTTGTGAGACAAATAATCATACCACTCAAAATAGTTAATAACTAACATAGACCATATGTCTACTTTATGTTTCCATCATTATTTCAACTTCCTTTTAATTTTTTTGGACACTAGGAGGCTTACAATATGAATAGCAAATTCTCAAATTTTCAAGAAAATTTCAAACACTGATTTTTTTAGGGACCAGTTCAGTTCTGATGTGACTTTGAGGGACTTGTATGTGAGACACCCCCATAAATGATACCATTTCAAAAACTGCACCCCTCACAGTATTCAAAACAGCATTTTGGAAGTTTGTTAACCCTTTAGGTGTTTCACAGGAATTAAAACAAAGTGTAGGTGAAATTTCAAAATTTCATTTTTTTTGCAGATTTGCAATTTTAATACATTTTTCTAAGGAACACAGTACATTTTACTAGAGAAATGTGACTAAAAATTGATTCCCCCAATTCTTTTGTTTTCATAAATATCCTATATGTGGCCCTAGTGTGCACTTTGACCAAACCACAGGCTTCATAATAGAAGGAGCACCTGCTTGATTTTGGAGCCTCCTTTTTATGAGATTATTTTTTAGGCACCATGTAGGTTTCTAGGCACCATAAGATGCTAAAATTTAGGAACCCCACCACAAGTGACCCCATTTTGCAAACTACACCCCTCAGGGAATTCATCTAGGGGTATAGTGTACATTTCAAACCCCCAGGGGTTTCACCAATTGTGGTACAACTGGGCAGTGAAAATGAAAAATTATTTTTTTTACACAAAAATGCAGTTCTGGCTCCAAATTTTTCATTTTCACAAGGAATGAAGGAGAAAAAGCACCCCAAAATCTGTGCCCCAATTTCTCCCGAGTACGGCAATGCCTCACATGTGACCAAAAAATACCATTTGGGTGCATGGCAGGACTCAGAAGGGAAGGAGTGATTTTTGGATTTTGCAGCTCAGATTCTGGTGGAATGTTGGTGGGTGCTATGTTGCATTAGCAAGACCCCCCAAGCACCAATACAGTGGAACCCCCCCACAAGTGACCCCATTTTGCAAACTACACCCCTCAGGGAATTCATCTAGGGGTATAGTGTACATTTCAAATCCCCAGGGGTTTCACCAATTTTGATACAACTGGGCAGTGAAAATGAAAAATTACATTTTTTTACACAAAAATGCAGTTCTGGCTCAAAAATTTTCATTTTCAGAAGGTATGAAGGAGAAAAAGCACCCCAGAATCTGTGCCCCAATTTCTCCCGAGTATGGCAATGCCTCATATGTGACCAAAAAATACCAGTTGGGTGCATGGCAGGACTCAGAAGGGAAGGAGTGATTTTTAATGGTGGAATGTTGGTGGGTGCTATGTCGCATTAGCAAGACCCCCAAAGCACCAATACAGTGGAACCCCCCCACAAGTGACCCCATTTTGCAAACTACACCCCTCAGGGAATTCATCTAGGGGTATAGTGTACATTTCAAACCCCCAGGGGTTTCACCAATTTTGATACAACTGGGCAGTGAAAATGAAAAATTTAATTTTTTTACACAAAAATGCAGTTCTGGCTCAAAATTTTTCATTTTCAGAAGGTATGAAGGAGAAAAAGCACCCCAAAATCTGTGCCCCAATTTCTCCCGATTATGGCAATGCCTCACGTGTGACCAAAAAATACCATTTGGGTGCATGGCAGGACTCAGAAGGGAAGGAGTGATTTTTGGATTTTGCAGCTCAGATTCTGGTGGAATTTTGGTGGGTGCTATGTCGCATTAGCAAGACCCCCCAAGCACCAATACAGTGGAACGCCCCCACAAGTGACCCCATTTTGCAAACTACACCCCTCAGGGAATTCATCTAGGGGTATAGTGTACATTTCAAACCCCCAGGGGTTTCACCAATTTTGATACAACTGGGCTGTGCAAATGAAAAATTAAATTTTTTACACAAAAATGCAGTTCTGGCTCAAAATTTGTCATTTTCACAAGGAATGAAGGAGACAAAGCACCCCAAAATCTGTGCCCCAATTTCTCCAGAGTACGGCAATGCCTCACATGTGACCAAAAAATACCATTTGGGTGCATGGCAGGACTCAGAAGGGAAGGAGTGATTTTTGGATTTTGCAGCTCAGATTCTGGTGGAATTTTGGTGGGTGCTATGTTGCATTAGCAAGACCCCCCAAGCACCAATACAGTGGAACCCCCCCACAAGTGACCCCATTTTGCAAACTACACCCCTCAGGGAATTCATCTAGGGGTATAGTGTACATTTCAAACCCCCAGGGGTTTCACCAATTTTGATACAACTGGGCAGTGAAAATGAAAAATTACATTTTTTTACACAAAAATGCAGTTCTGGCTCAAAATTTTTCATTTTCAGAAGGAATGAAGGAGAAAAAGCACCCCAAAATCTGTGCCCCAATTTCTCCCGAGTACGGCAATGCCTCACATGTGACCAAAAAATACCATTTGGGTGCATGGCAGGACTCAGAAGGGAAGGAGTGATTTTTGGATTTTGCAGCTCAGATTCTGGTGGAATTTTGGTGGGTGCTATGTCGCATTAGCAAGACCCCCCAAGCACCAATACAGTGGAACCCCCCCACAAGTGACCCCATTTTGCAAACTACACCCCTCAGGGAATTCATCTAGGGGTATAGTGTACATTTCAAACCCCCAGAGGTTTCACCAATTTTGATACAACTGGGCTGTGCAAATGAAAAATTACATTTTTTACACAAAAATGCAGTTCTGGCTCAAAATTTTTCATTTTCACAAGGAATGAAGGAGACAATGCACCCCAAAATCTGTGCCCCAATTTCTCCCGAGTACGGCAATGCCTCACATGTGACCAAAAAATACCATTTGGGTGCATGGCAGGACTCAGAAGGGAAGGAGTGATTTTTGGATTTTGCAGCTCAGATTCTGGTGGAATTTTGGTGGGTGCTATGTCGCATTAGCAAGACCCCCCAAGCACCAATACAGTGGAACCCCCCCACAAGTGACCCCATTTTGCAAACTACACCCCTCAGGGAATTCATCTAGGGGTATAGTGTACATTTCAAACCCCCAGAGGTTTCACCAATTTTGATACAACTGGGCTGTGCAAATGAAAAATTACATTTTTTACACAAAAATGCAGTTCTGGCTCAAAATTTTTCATTTTCACAAGGAATGAAGGAGACAATGCACCCCAAAATCTGTGCCCCAATTTCTCCCAAGTACGGCAATGCCTCACATGTGACCAAAAAATACCATTTGGGTGCATGGCAGGACTCAGAAGGGAAGGAGTGATTTTTGGATTTTGCAGCTCAGATTCTGGTGGAATTTTGGTGGGTGCTATGTTGCATTAGCAAGACCCCCCAAGCACCAATACAGTGGAACCCCCCCACAAGTGACCCCATTTTGCAAACTACACCCCTCAGGGAATTCATCTAGGGGTATAGTGTACATTTCAAACCCCCAGGGGTTTCACCAATTTTGATACAACTGGGCAGTGAAAATGAAAAATTACATTTTTTTACACAAAAATGCAGTTCTGGCTCAAAATTTTTAATTTTCATAAGGTATGAAGGAGAAAAAGCACCCCAAAATCTGTGCCCCAATTTCTCCCGAGTATGGCAATGCCTCATATGTGACCAAAAAATACCAGTTGGGTGCATGGCAGGACTCAGAAGGGAAGGAGTGATTTTTGGTGGTGGAATGTTGGTGGGTGCTATGTCGCATTAGCAAGACCCCCAAAGCACCAATACAGTGGAACCCCCCCACAAGTGACCCCATTTTGCAAACTACACCCCTCAGGGAATTCATCTAGGGGTATAGTGTACATTTCAAACCCCCAGGGGTTTCACCAATTTTGATACAAGTGGGCAGTGAAAATGAAAAATTACATTTTTTTACACAAAAATGCAGTTCTGGCTCAAAATTTTTCATTTTCAGAAGGTATGAAGGAGACAAAGCACCCCAAAATCTGTGCCCCAATTTCTCCCGAGTACGGCAATGCCTCATGTGTGACCAAAAAGTGGCAGGACTCAGAAGGGAAGGAGTGATATTTGGATTTTGCAGCACAAATTCTGGTGGAATGATGGTGGGTGCTATGTCGCATTAGCAAGACCCCCAAAGCACCAATACAGTGGAACCCCCCACAAGTGACCCCATTTTGCAAACTACACCCCTCAGGGAATTCATCTAGGGGTGTAGTGTACATTTCAAACCCCCAGGGGTTTCACCAATTTTGATACAAGTGGGCAGTGAAAATGCCCCAATTTCTCCCGAGTACGGCAATGCCTCAAATGTGACCAAAAAATACCAGTTGGGTGCATGGCAGGACTCAGAAGGGAAGGAGTGATTTTTGGATTTTGCGGCTCAGATTCTGGTGGAATGAATGGTGGGTGCTATGTGGCATTAGCAAGACCGCCGAAGCACGGTGAAATGATGAACCTAATAATCCATAGATGTGTGGTATATTTTAAAACACTCCTTTATACATAGGCCGGGTTTGTCGGGGCAAGTGTCACACTGGAAAATAGTTTGCTTTCTTATTCCCTTTTTATAGCAAACTTTGCACCTTTTTTGTGTCCTGCCCTTTTTTCCAGTGGAGGGGATTTCATCAGGAAAATGCTGCCCTGGTACAATACGGGGGCCAGTACTAGAAGTACTGGGGCCCTCTGCCTGCTGGTTCCCAAATATTAGGCCCTTTATGACTTCCTCTTGAAAGTGCATAAATGTCCCCCTCTGGCCGGTAGAACGGAATAGCACGTAAGCGTTATACAGTGCCATCTGGATGATATACACGGCCAGCTTCTTGTACCAGATTTTTGTTTTACGCAGGGCACTGTACGGCTTCAGTACCTGATCTGAAAGATCCACTCCGCCCATGTACCTATTGTAATCCAGGATACAATTAGGTTTTGAGGTGTGGGTACTGGTACCTCGTACAGGGACGGAGGTGGTACTGTCTCCGTGAATTGTTGTCAGTATAAGGACATCCCTCTTGTCCTTATATTTGACCAACAACATATTTTCGGTGCATATTCCCCTGCTTTCACCCCTTCTCATTACTTGGGCAATGTGCGTTTTTGGGAGGCCTCTTTGGTTCTTGCGCACAGTACCGCAAGCTGCTGTACCTCTTGAACCAAGGGCCTTAAACAGGGGGATGCTAGTGTAAAAGTTATCCACATAGAGGTGATAACCTTTATCCAGGAAGGGGTGCACTAAATCCCAGACAATTTTTCCACTAACACCTACGAGGGAGGGGGGGCATTCTGGCGGTTCAATTCTTGAATCCTTCCCTTCATATACCCTAAACCTGTGAGTGTACCCTGAGGTGCTTTCACACAGCTTATACATTTTTATGCCATACCTTGCCCTCTTACTGGGAAGGTACTGGCGGAATTTAACCCTTCCTTTAAAATGTATAAGGGACTCGTCTATGCAAATGAATTTATCTGGGATGTACATGTCTTCAAATTTGGCACTGAAATGATCAATGACCGGCCTGACTTTGAATAGCCGGTCAAAGGTGGGATCATCTCTGGGTGGGCACTGTGCATTATCGTTGTAATGCAAAAATTTAAGGATCGTCTCAAATCGAGCCCGGGGCATGGCCATACGGTAAAATGGGGTGCTGTACAGAACATCTGTACTCCAATATTGCCTAATTTCTGGCTTTTTTACTATGCCCATATGAAACACCAGACCCCAAAACGTCATCATCTCTACTGCATCTACAGGGGTCCACCTAGCAAATGATGATGTGGGGTTTTGAGCAATAAACTGCTGGGCATATAAATTAGTTTGGTCCACCATTAAATTTATAAAATCATCAGAGAAAAATAATTTGAAAAAGTCAATTTCTCTGAGACCTGTGGAATCAAATTGGATTCCTGGCATGGCCAAAAACTCAGGAACCTGGGGCTCAAAATTGTCTGGTGGTGGGGTCCATATGAGATCAATTATTGGGGGGGGGGGTCTCAGCTGCTCTACGGGGGCGTCTTTGAGGGGGTCCCTCATCACCAGAGGAGGAAGAGGTGCTTAAGACGAATCCTTCAAATTCCCCGCTTGCCTCACTGGCTGTGTCAGAGTCAGAGGCAAGCATGGCATATGCCTCCTCCACTGAATACATTCTTCTGGATGACTGGGATGACATTTGGGATGACATTTGGGATGCCATTTTTATTTTTGTGTTACTGGTAGTGAAATGTTTCAACACGTGTATAGTGTAGGGGGGGGTACAAACTTTATTTCAACCCGGGGGGTATGTAGTGTGTAGTGTGTATGTAGTGCAGAAAAAAAAAATACTTTATACAAAAAAAAAAAAAATTGAAGGGGTTAAAAAAAAAAAATTGAAGGGGTTAAAAAAAAAAAAATTGAAGGGGTTAAAAAAAAAAAAAAGGTCCTGCGCCAAAAATTGAGCACAGATGTTGGTCAGTAACGTCCGTCACTGAACAGCGCTCAAAGGCAACAGGAATTTGATCAAAAAAAAAAAAAAATAGATCAACCCTGTGCCGAAAAAGCTGATCAGTGATGTACGTCACTGATCAGCGCACAGTGGCCACAGGACACCCACAAAATCACAGTGTGTGTAAAAAAAAATTAAAAAAAGACCCCACAGCACCCACAAAAAAAAAAAAGGTGATCAGTGATGCGACACTGATTACCAGTGAGGGGCAGCAGGTGCACAACCTTTGGTGCAACTGACAGTGCAACTGGCAGCAACTGACAGGTATATATAAAAAAAAAAACCTCTGCACCCCCAAAAAGTTGCTGATCACCTCAGATATAGTGATCAGCACAAAAGGCGGGGGCAGCAGACACAAAATTTAGCACTCTCTATCACTCTCTGTCACTATCTCTCTCTATCTCTCTATCTCTCACTATCTATCACTCTATGACACTGCAGCAGCAGCAGTGACAGGTATGTATACATATATATATATAAAAAAAAACCTGCGCCCCCAAAAAGTTGCTGATCAGTTAATTTATACTGATCAGCACAAAAGGGGGGGCAGCAGTCAGTTATATAAAAAATATATAGCACAATCTGTCACTATCTCTATCTCTCTCTCTCTATCTCTCTCTATCTCTCTATCTATAACTATCACACTGCAGCAGCACAAAATATAGCACTCTCTGTCACTAGGCCTCTCTATCTCTCTCTATCTCTCTCTATCTCTCTCTCTCTATCTCTCTCTATCTCTCTCTCTCTATCTCTCTATCTATAACTATATCACACTGCAGCAGCACAAAATATAGCACTCTCTAACACTATCTCTCTCTATCTCTATCTCTCTATCTCTCTCTATCTAACGCTATTACACTGCAGCAGCACAAGTTCACAACACAGGAAGTCACAAGTAACAGGATCCAGGAAGCATCCAGCACACTACAAGCAGGATCCAGGAAGCATCCAGCACACTACAAGCAGTGATCAGGCAAGGTATTTGCAAGGATCAGGTAAGTATTTGGCAAGGTTCAGGTCAGTATACTGCGGCAGCTAGGCACGGTGACCGCACTGCACGCAATTCCAGACCGGAATGGCGTCTGCAGTGCAGTCACCGTTAGTTTAAATCCCCCTCCTTGGCTGTGATTGGTCCGTCGGTCCGACGAACAAATCACGGCCTTTGGGGGCGGGCGGGGTGAGGTCACCCTTACACCCCGCGGTGATTGGTGCTGTACTTTACAGCACCAATCACCTCCGATCCCGTGTCACCGGCGAACGTTATTCGCCGGTGACACAGGAAAACGCTGTGAATGGCTGTTCACACTGAACAGCCAATCACAGCGATCGCCGACGGGGGGGCGGCATCGCAGCCCCCCCTGGGCATGCACGGACATGTCTGCTGTCAGGGACAGCAGACATGTTGAAACTGTCACTGCGTCTATAGACGCGGTGACAGTTACAAGCCATGACGTACATTTACGCCATGTGTCGGGAAGTACTTCCCGACCATGACGTAAATGTACGTCAATTGTCGGGAAGGGGTTAAGTCCCAAACGGATCCGTTAAACGGACCGTGTATGGCAGGGCTGGGCAACACCGGCCCTCCAGATGTTGATGAACTACACATCCCACGTGACACATTGTACTTCAAGTTAGTGGTAAATTTGGGTCGATACAGTCTGTGTTTTTTTGTGAAAAATACCAAAATGTCGTAAAAAAATGGAAAATTTAGCAATTTTCAAAATGTTAAATTTTCTGCTTGTGAGACAAATAATCATACCACTCAAAATAGTTAATAACTAACATAGACCATATGTCTACTTTATGTTTCCATCATTATTTCAACATCCTTTAAATTTTTTTGGACACTAGGAGGCTTAAAATATGAATAGCAAATTCTCAAATTTTCAAGAAAATTTCAAACACTGATTTTTTTAGGGACCAGTTCAGTTCTGATGTGACTTTAAGGGGCTTGTATGTGAGACACCCCCATAAATGATGCCATTTAAAAAACTGCACCCCTCACAGTATTCAAAACAGCATTTTGGAAGTTTGTTAACCCTTTAGGTGTTTCACAGGAATTAAAACAAAGTGTAGGTGAAATTTCAAAATTTCATTTTTTTTGCAGATTTGCAATTTTAATAAATTTTTCTAAGGAACACAGTAGATTTTACTAGAGAAATGTGACTAAAAATTGATTCCCCCAATTCTTTTGTTTTCATAAATATCCTATATGTGGCCCTAGTGTGCACGTTGACCAAACCACAGGCTTCATAATAGAAGGAGCACCTGCTTGATTTTGGAGCCTCCTTTTTATGAGATTATTTTTTAGGCACCATGTAGGTTTCTAGGCACCATAAGATGCTAAAAGTTAGGAACCCCCCCACAAGTGACCCCATTTTGCAAACTACACCCCTCAGGGAATTCATCTAGGGGTATAGTGTACATTTCAAACCCCCAGGGGTTTCACCAATTGTGGTACAACTGGGCAGTGAAAATGAAAAATTATTTTTTTTACACAAAAATGCAGTTCTGGCTCCAAATTTTTCATTTTCACAAGGAATGAAGGAGACAAAGCACCCCAAAATCTGTGCCCCAATTTCTCCCGAGTACGGCAATGCCTCACATGTGACCAAAAAATACCATTTGGGTGCATGGCAGGACTCAGAAGGGAAGGAGTGATTTTTGGATTTTGCAGCTCAGATTCTGGTGGAATGTTGGTGGGTGCTATGTCGCATTAGCAAGACCCCCGTAGCACCAATACAGTGGAACCCCCCCACAAGTGACCCCATTTTGCAAACTACACCCCTCAGGAAATTCATCTAGGGGTATAGTGTACATTTGAAACCTCCAGGGGTTTCACCAATTTTGATACAACTGGGCTTTGCAAATGAAAAATTACATTTTTTACACAAAAATGCAGTTCTGGCTCCAAATTTGTCATTTTCACAAGGAATGAAGGAGACAAAGCACCCCAAAATCTGTGCCCCAATTTCTCCCGAGTACGGCAAGGCCTCACATGTGACCAAAAAATACCATTTGGGTGCATGGCAGGACTTAGAAGGGAAGGAGTGATTTTTGGATTTTGCAGCTCAGATTCTGGTGGAATGTTGGTGGGTGCTATGTCGCATTAGCAAGACCCCCAAAGCACCAATACAGTGGAACCCCCCCACAAGTGACCCCATTTTGCAAACTACACCCCTCAGGAAATTCATCTAGGGGTATAGTGTACATTTGAAACCCCCAGGGGTTTCACCAATTGTGGTAAAACTGGGCTGTGCAAATGAAAAATGACATTTTTTACACAAAAATGCAGTTCTGGCTCAAAATTTGTCATTTTCACAAGGAATGAAGGAGACAAAGCACCCCAAAATCTGTGCCCCAATTTCTCCCGAGTACGGCAATGCCTCACATGTGACCAAAAAATACCATTTGGGTGCATGGCAGGACTCAGAAGGGAAGGAGTGATTTTTGGATTTTGCAGCTCAGATTCTGGTGGAATGTTGGTGGGTGCTATGTCGCATTAGCAAGACCCCCGAAGCACCAATACAGTGGAACCCCCCCACAAGTGACCCCATTTTGCAAACTACACCCCTCAGGAAATTCATCTAGGGGTATAGTGTACATTTGAAACCTCCAGGGGTTTCACCAATTTTGATACAACTGGGCTGTGCAAATGAAAAATTACATTTTTTACACAAAAATGCAGTTCTGGCTCCAAATTTGTCATTTTCACAAGGAATGAAGGAGACAAAGCACCCCAAAATCTGTGCCCCAATTTCTCCCGAGTACGGCAATGCCTCACATGTGACCAAAAAATACCATTTGGGTGCATGGCAGGACTCAGAAGGGAAGGAGTGATTTTTGGATTTTGCAGCTCAGATTCTGGTGGAATGTTGGTGGGTGCTATGTCGCATTAGCAAGACCCCCAAAGCACCAATACAGTGGAACCCCCCCACAAGTGACCCCATTTTGCAAACTACACCCCTCAGGAAATTCATCTAGGGGTATAGTGTACATTTGAAACCTCCAGGGGTTTCACCAATTGTGGTAAAACTGGGCTGTGCAAATGAAAAATGACATTTTTTACACAAAAATGCAGTTCTGGCTCAAAATTTGTCATTTTCACAAGGAATGAAGGAGACAAAGCACCCCAAAATCTGTGCCCCAATTTCTCCCGAGTACGGCAATGCCTCACATGTGACCAAAAAATACCATTTGGGTGCATGGCAGGACTCAGAAGGGAAGGAGTGATTTTTGGATTTTGCAGCTCAGATTCTGGTGGAATGTTGGTGGGTGCTATGTCGCATTAGCAAGACCCCCGAAGCACCAATACAGTGGAACCCCCCCACAAGTGACCCCATTTTGCAAACTACACCCCTCAGGGAATTCATCTAGGGCACAGGTGTCAAACACAAGGCCCGCGGGCCAAATCTGGCCCGCCAGACCTCGTCATGTGGCCCGCGCAACAGCCGCCGCCACCCACCCCTGCCTGGCGCCGATTACATTACTGCGGGAAGCCATCACAGTGTGAGTGTCACATCACATACCTAACAACATGAGGAAGCCGGGTGACACAGTCACTCCGCTGCGGCGCTCGCTGGGAGGAGGAGGGAGGCAGGACAGTGGACACAGACTTGTTAGTGTCACTGTGTGACCTGCCCGACTCCTCCCCGGCTCCTCCTGCGGGCAGCGGCTACGGCGCTGCCATGTGTGACACACGCCCGCCTGACAGCAGTGCCAGTGACACCGTGATGTGCATGCTGCTGTGGCTGCCTGTCGGACTTGGACGCCGGCCCGGCGGTGAGCTGCCTCCTGCCTGTGGTGCCGCGCTGCACAGCAGTGGCATCAGTTGGTTCAGTATATTTACTGTAAGTTCGGCAGTGGGGTGGGCACAGTTGTGTTGTCTCTTGTTGTCCAGACCAGTCTGTCCAGTCCAGAGTCTGTGGCCGGGCAGGCAGAGAGCCAGGCCAGCAGCACACAGCCACAGCCTGAGCCCACAAATCTGCAGTGCGGCTGCCTGTGTCCAGGGTCATTATCATTATCTGTTCCACTGTCACCACCAGTCCAGAACTCTAGCGAGAGTTCTGCCAATCCCAGAGGCCCAGGTCACCTGCTTGAATATCTACTTGTCATTATTCTGACTATGTTTCTGCTTTCAGAGCTAGTTATTACTTACATTATTACAAAAAACAGTAATAATTGAATGCAGTGACAATAATTTATGATAATAAAGAGTGGACACATAGTCCTACAGATACAACCGGCCCTTTGAGGGTGACCAAACTGCTGATGCGGCCCCCGATGAATTTGAGTTTGACACCCCTGATCTAGGGGTATAGTGTACATTTGAAACCCCCAGGGGTTTCACCAATTTTGATACAACTGGGCTGTGCAAATGAAAAATTACATTTTTTACACAAAAATGCAGTTCTGGCTCCAAATTTTTCATTTTCACAAGGAATGAAGGAGACAAAGCACCCCAAAATCTGTGCCCCAATTTCTCCCGAGTACGGCAATGCCTCACATGTGACCAAAAAATACCATTTGGGTGCATGGCAGGACTCAGAAGGGAAGGAGTGATTTTTGGATTTTGCAGCTCAGATTCTGGTGGAATGTTGGTGGGTGTTATGTCGCATTAGCAAGACCCCCGAAGCACCAATACAGTGGAACCCCCCCACAAGTGACCCCATTTTGCAAACTACACCCTTCAGGGAATTCATCTAGGGGTATAGTGTACATTTCAAACCCCCAGGGGTTTCACCAATTTTGATACAACTGGGCTGTGCAAATGAAAAATTACATTTTTTACACAAAAATGCAGTTCTGGCTCCAAATTTTTCATTTTCACAAGGAATGAAGGAGACAAAGCACCCCAAAATCTGTGCCTCAATTTCTCCCGAGTACGGCAATGCCTCACATGTGACCAAAAAATACCATTTGGGTGCATGGCAGGACTCAGAAGGGAAGGAGTGATTTTTGGATTTTGCAGCTCAGATTCTGGTGGAATGTTGGTGGGTGCTATGTCGCATTAGCAAGACCCCTGAAGCACCAATACAGTGGAAACCCCCCACAAGTGACCCCATTTTGCAAACTACACCCCTCAGGGAATTAATCTAGGGGTATAGTGTACATTTCAAACCCCCAGGGGTTTCACCAATTTTGATACAACTGGGCTGTGCAAATGAAAAATTACATTTTTTACACAAAAATGCAGCTCTGGCTCAAAATTTTTCATTTTCACAAGGAATGAAGGAGACAAAGCACCCCAAAATCTGTGCCCCAATTTCTCCCGAGTACGGCAATGCCTCACATGTGACCAAAAAATACCATTTGGGTGCATGGCAGGACTCAGAAGGGAAGGAGTGATTTTTGGATTTTGCAGCTCAGATTCTGGTGGAATGTTGGTGGGTGCTATGTCGCATTAGCAAGACCCCCAAAGCACCAATACAGTGGAACCCCCTCACAAGTGACCCCATTTTGCAAACTACACCCCTCAGGGAATTCATCTAGGTGTATAGTGTACATTTCAAACCCCCAGGGGTTTCACCAATTTTGATACAACTGGGCTGTGCAAATGAAAAATTACATTTTTTACACAAAAATGCAGTTCTGGCTCAAAATTTTTCATTTTCACAAGGAATGAAGGAGACAAAGCACCCCAAAATCTGTGCCCCAATTTCTCCCGAGTACGGCAATGCCTCACATGTGACCAAAAAATACCATTTGGGTGCATGGCAGGACTCAGAAGGGAAGGAGTGATTTTTGGATTTTGCAGCTCAGATTCTGGTGGAATGTTGGTGGGTGTTATGTCGCATTAGCAAGACCCCCGAAGCACCAATACAGTGGAACCCCCCCACAAGTGACCCCATTTTGCAAACTACACCCTTCAGGGAATTCATCTAGGGGTATAGTGTACATTTCAAACCCCCAGGGGTTTCACCAATTTTGATACAACTGGGCTGTGCAAATGAAAAATTACATTTTTTACACAAAAATGCAGTTCTGGCTCCAAATTTTTCATTTTCACAAGGAATGAAGGAGACAAAGCACCCCAAAATCTGTGCCTCAATTTCTCCCGAGTACGGCAATGCCTCACATGTGACCAAAAAATACCATTTGGGTGCATGGCAGGACTCAGAAGGGAAGGAGTGATTTTTGGATTTTGCAGCTCAGATTCTGGTGGAATGTTGGTGGGTGCTATGTCGCATTAGCAAGACCCCCGAAGCACCAATACAGTGGAACCCCCCCACAAGTGACCCCATTTTGCAAACTACACCCCTCAGGAAATTCATCTAGGGGTATAGTGTACATTTGAAACCTCCAGGGGTTTCACCAATTTTGATACAACTGGGCTGTGCAAATGAAAAATTACATTTTTTACACAAAAATGCAGTTCTGGCTCCAAATTTGTCATTTTCACAAGGAATGAAGGAGACAAAGCACCCCAAAATCTGTGCCCCAATTTCTCCCGAGTACGGCAATGCCTCACATGTGACCAAAAAATACCATTTGGGTGCATGGCAGGACTCAGAAGGGAAGGAGTGATTTTTGGATTTTGCAGCTCAGATTCTGGTGGAATGTTGGTGGGTGCTATGTCGCATTAGCAAGACCCCCAAAGCACCAATACAGTGGAACCCCCCCACAAGTGACCCCATTTTGCAAACTACACCCCTCAGGAAATTCATCTAGGGGTATAGTGTACATTTGAAACCTCCAGGGGTTTCACCAATTGTGGTAAAACTGGGCTGTGCAAATGAAAAATGACATTTTTTACACAAAAATGCAGTTCTGGCTCAAAATTTGTCATTTTCACAAGGAATGAAGGAGACAAAGCACCCCAAAATCTGTGCCCCAATTTCTCCCGAGTACGGCAATGCCTCACATGTGACCAAAAAATACCATTTGGGTGCATGGCAGGACTCAGAAGGGAAGGAGTGATTTTTGGATTTTGCAGCTCAGATTCTGGTGGAATGTTGGTGGGTGCTATGTCGCATTAGCAAGACCCCCGAAGCACCAATACAGTGGAACCCCCCCACAAGTGACCCCATTTTGCAAACTACACCCCTCAGGGAATTCATCTAGGGCACAGGTGTCAAACACAAGGCCCGCGGGCCAAATCTGGCCCGCCAGACCTCGTCATGTGGCCCGCGCAACAGCCGCCGCCACCCACCCCTGCCTGGCGCCGATTACATTACTGCGGGAAGCCATCACAGTGTGAGTGTCACATCACATACCTAACAACATGAGGAAGCCGGGTGACACAGTCACTCCGCTGCGGCGCTCGCTGGGAGGAGGAGGGAGGCAGGACAGTGGACACAGACTTGTTAGTGTCACTGTGTGACCTGCCCGACTCCTCCCCGGCTCCTCCTGCGGGCAGCGGCTACGGCGCTGCCATGTGTGACACACGCCCGCCTGACAGCAGTGCCAGTGACACCGTGATGTGCATGCTGCTGTGGCTGCCTGTCGGACTTGGACGCCGGCCCGGCGGTGAGCTGCCTCCTGCCTGTGGTGCCGCGCTGCACAGCAGTGGCATCAGTTGGTTCAGTATATTTACTGTAAGTTCGGCAGTGGGGTGGGCACAGTTGTGTTGTCTCTTGTTGTCCAGACCAGTCTGTCCAGTCCAGAGTCTGTGGCCGGGCAGGCAGAGAGCCAGGCCAGCAGCACACAGCCACAGCCTGAGCCCACAAATCTGCAGTGCGGCTGCCTGTGTCCAGGGTCATTATCATTATCTGTTCCACTGTCACCACCAGTCCAGAACTCTAGCGAGAGTTCTGCCAATCCCAGAGGCCCAGGTCACCTGCTTGAATATCTACTTGTCATTATTCTGACTATGTTTCTGCTTTCAGAGCTAGTTATTACTTACATTATTACAAAAAACAGTAATAATTGAATGCAGTGACAATAATTTATGATAATAAAGAGTGGACACATAGTCCTACAGATACAACCGGCCCTTTGAGGGTGACCAAACTGCTGATGCGGCCCCCGATGAATTTGAGTTTGACACCCCTGATCTAGGGGTATAGTGTACATTTGAAACCCCCAGGGGTTTCACCAATTTTGATACAACTGGGCTGTGCAAATGAAAAATTACATTTTTTACACAAAAATGCAGTTCTGGCTCCAAATTTTTCATTTTCACAAGGAATGAAGGAGACAAAGCACCCCAAAATCTGTGCCCCAATTTCTCCCGAGTACGGCAATGCCTCACATGTGACCAAAAAATACCATTTGGGTGCATGGCAGGACTCAGAAGGGAAGGAGTGATTTTTGGATTTTGCAGCTCAGATTCTGGTGGAATGTTGGTGGGTGTTATGTCGCATTAGCAAGACCCCCGAAGCACCAATACAGTGGAACCCCCCCACAAGTGACCCCATTTTGCAAACTACACCCTTCAGGGAATTCATCTAGGGGTATAGTGTACATTTCAAACCCCCAGGGGTTTCACCAATTTTGATACAACTGGGCTGTGCAAATGAAAAATTACATTTTTTACACAAAAATGCAGTTCTGGCTCCAAATTTTTCATTTTCACAAGGAATGAAGGAGACAAAGCACCCCAAAATCTGTGCCTCAATTTCTCCCGAGTACGGCAATGCCTCACATGTGACCAAAAAATACCATTTGGGTGCATGGCAGGACTCAGAAGGGAAGGAGTGATTTTTGGATTTTGCAGCTCAGATTCTGGTGGAATGTTGGTGGGTGCTATGTCGCATTAGCAAGACCCCTGAAGCACCAATACAGTGGAAACCCCCCACAAGTGACCCCATTTTGCAAACTACACCCCTCAGGGAATTAATCTAGGGGTATAGTGTACATTTCAAACCCCCAGGGGTTTCACCAATTTTGATACAACTGGGCTGTGCAAATGAAAAATTACATTTTTTACACAAAAATGCAGTTCTGGCTCAAAATTTTTCATTTTCACAAGGAATGAAGGAGACAAAGCACCCCAAAATCTGTGCCCCAATTTCTCCCGAGTACGGCAATGCCTCACATGTGACCAAAAAATACCATTTGGGTGCATGGCAGGACTCAGAAGGGAAGGAGTGATTTTTGGATTTTGCAGCTCAGATTCTGGTGGAATGTTGGTGGGTGCTATGTCGCATTAGCAAGACCCCCAAAGCACCAATACAGTGGAACCCCCTCACAAGTGACCCCATTTTGCAAACTACACCCCTCAGGGAATTCATCTAGGGGTATAGTGTACATTTCAAACCCCCAGGGGTTTCACCAATTTTGATACAACTGGGCTGTGCAAATGAAAAATTACATTTTTTACACAAAAATGCAGTTCTGGCTCCAAATTTGTCATTTTCACAAGGAATGAAGGAGACAAAGCACCCCAAAATCTGTGCCCCAATTTCTCCCGAGTATGACAATGCCTCATGTGTGACCAAAAAATGGCAGGACTCAGAAGGGAAGGAGTGATATTTGGATTTTGCAGCACAGATTCTGGTGGAATGTTGGTGGGTGCTATGTCGCATTAGCAAGACCCCCGAAGCACCAATACAGTGGAACCCCCCACAAGTGACCCCATTTTGCAAACTACACCCCTCAGGGAATTAATCTAGGGGTATAGTGTACATTTCAAACCCCCAGGGGTTTCACCAATTTTGATACAACTGGGCTGTGCAAATGAAAAATTACATTTTTTACACAAAAATGCAGTTCTGGCTCAAAATTTTTCATTTTCACAAGGAATGAAGGAGACAAAGCACCCCAAAATCTGTGCCCCAATTTCTCCCGAGTACGGCAATGCCTCACATGTGACCAAAAAATACCATTTGGGTGCATGGCAGGACTCAGAAGGGAAGGAGTGATTTTTGGATTTTGCAGCTCAGATTCTGGTGGAATGTTGGTGGGTGCTATGTCGCATTAGCAAGACCCCCAAAGCACCAATACAGTGGAACCCCCTCACAAGTGACCCCATTTTGCAAACTACACCCCTCAGGGAATTCATCTAGGGGTATAGTGTACATTTCAAACCCCCAGGGGTTTCACCAATTTTGATACAACTGGGCTGTGCAAATGAAAAATTACATTTTTTACACAAAAATGCAGTTCTGGCTCCAAATTTGTCATTTTCACAAGGAATGAAGGAGACAAAGCACCCCAAAATCTGTGCCCCAATTTCTCCCGAGTATGACAATGCCTCATGTGTGACCAAAAAATGGCAGGACTCAGAAGGGAAGGAGTGATATTTGGATTTTGCAGCACAGATTCTGGTGGAATGTTGGTGGGTGCTATGTCGCATTAGCAAGACCCCCGAAGCACCAATACAGTGGAACCCCCCACAAGTGACCCCATTTTGCAAACTACACCCCTCAGGGAATTCATCTAGGGGTATAGTGTACATTTGAAACCCCCAGGGGTTTCACCAATTTTGATACAACTGGGCTGTGCAAATGAAAAATTACATTTTTTACACAAAAATGCAGTTCTGGCTCAAAATTTTTCATTTTCACAAGGAATGAAGGAGACAAAGCACCCCAAAATCTGTGCCCCAATTTCTCCTGAGTATGGCAATGCCTCATATGTGACAAAAAAATACCAGTTGGGTGCATGGCAGGACTCAGAAGGGAAGGAGTGATTTTTGGATTTTGCAGCTCAGATTCTGGTGGAATGAATGGTGGGTGCTATGTGGCATTAGCAAGACCCCCGAAGCACGGTGAAATGATGAACCTAATAATCCATAGATGTGTGGTATATTTTAAAACACTCCTTTATACAAAGGCCGGGTTTGTCGGGGCAAGTTTCACAGTGGAAAATAGTATCCTTTCTTATTCCCTTTTTATAGCAAACTTTGCACCTTTTTTGTGTCCTGCCCTTTCTTGCAGTGGAGGGGATTTCGTTAGGAAAATGCTGCCCTGGTACAATACGGGGGCCAGTACTAGAAGTACTGGGGCCCTCTGCCTGCTGGTTCCCAAATATTAGGCCCTTTATGACTTCCTCTTGAAAGTGCATAAATGTCCCCCTCTGGCTGGTAGAACGGAAAAGCACGTAAGCGTTATACAGTGCCATCTGGATGATATACACGGCCAGCTTCTTGTACCAGATTTTTGTTTTCCGCATGGGACTGTACGGCTTCAGTACCTGATCTGAAAGATCCACTCCGCCCATGTACTTATTGTAATCTAGGATACAATTAGGTTTTGAGGTGTGGGTACTGGTACCTCGTACAGGGATGGAGGTGGTACTGTCTCCATGAATTGTTGTCAGTATAAGGACATCCCTCTTGTCCTTATATTTGACCAACAACATATTTTCGGTGCATATTCCCCTGCTTTCACCCCTTCTCAGTAATTGGGCAATGTGCGTTTTTGGGAGACCTCTTTGGTTCTTGCGCACAGTACCGCAAGCTGCTGTACCTCTTGAACCAAGGGCCTTAAACAGGGGGATGCTAGTGTAAAAGTTATCCACATAGAGGTGATAATCTTTATCCAGGAAGGGGTGCACTAAATCCCAGACAATTTTTTCACTAACACCTACGAGGGAGGGGGGGCATTCTGGCGGTTCAATTCTTGAATCCTTCCCTTCATATACCCTAAACCTGTGGGTGTACCCTGAGGTGCTTTCACACAGTTTATACATTTTTATGCCATAACTTGCCCTCTTACTGGGAAGGTACTGGCGGAATTTAACCCTTCCTTTAAAATGTATAAGGGACTAGTCGATACAAATACATTTTTCAGGGATGTACATCTCTGCAAATTTGGCACTGAAATGATCAATGACCGGCCTGACTTTGAATAGCCGGTCAAAGGTGGGATCATCTCTGGGATTGTCTCAAAACGAGTCCGAGTCATGGCCATACGGTAAAATGGGGTGCTGTACAGAACATCTGTACTCCAATATTGCCTAATTTCTGGCTTTTTTACTATGCCCATATGTAACACCAGACCCCAAAACGTCATCATCTCTACTGCATCTACAGGGGTCCACCTAGCAAATGATGACGTGGGGTTTTGAGCAATAAACTGCTGGGCATATAAATTACTTTGGTCCACCATTAAATTTATAAAATCATCAGAGAAAAATAATTTGAAAAAGTCAATTTCTCTGAGACCTGTTGAATCAAATTGGATTCCTGGGATGGCCAAAAACTCAGGAACCTGGGGCTCAAAATTGTCTGGTGGTGGGGTCCATACGGGATAAATCATTTGGGGGGGTCTCAGCTGCTCTACGGGGGCGTCTTTGAGGGGGTCCCTCATCACTAGAGGAGGAAGAGGAGCTTAAGACGAATCCTTCAAATTCCCCGCTTGCATCACTGGCTGTGTCAGAGTCAGAGGCAAGCATGGCATATGCCTCCTCCGCTGAATACATTCTTCTGGATGACTGGGATGACATTTGGGATGACATTTGGGATGCCATTTTTATTTTTGTGTTTCTGTAAGTGTAATGTTTCAACACGTGTATAGTGTAGGGGGGGTACAAACTTTATTTCAACACGGGGGGTATGTAGTGTGTAGTGTGTATGTAGTGCAGAAAAAAAAAATACTTTATACAGGAATTCGATCCCAATAAAAAAAAAAAAAAATGAAGGGGTTAAAAAAAAAAAAAAAAGGTCCTGCGCCAAAAATTGAGCACAGATGTTGGTCAGTAACGTCCGTCACTGAACAGCGCTCAAAGGCAACAGGACACCCACAAAAGCAACGTGGGTGTAAAAACAATTAAAAAAAAAAATACCACAGCACTCTCCCAAAAAAAAACAATTTAAAAAAACTGCAGAAAAAAAATTATATCAACCCTGTGCCAAAAATGCTGTTCAGTGATGTACATCACTGATCAGCGGCCACAGGACACCCACAAAAGCAACGTGGGTGTAATAAACCACAGCACTCTCCAAAAAAAAAAAAAAAACTGCAGAAAAAAAATTATATCAACCCTGTGCCAAAAATGCTGTTCAGTGATGTACGTCACTGATCAGCGGCCACAGGACACCCACAAAAGCAAGGTGGGTGTAATAAACCACAGCACTCTCGAAAAAAAAAAAAAAAAATTTAAAAAAACTGCAGAAAAAAAATGATATCAACCCTGTGCCAAAAATGCTGTTCAGTGATGTACGTCACTGATCAGCGGCCACAGGACACCCACAAAAGCACCCACAAAAGCAACGTGGGTGTAAAAACAAAACCCCACTGCAATCCCCAATAAAAAAAAAAACCTGCAGATCAGTGATGCAGTGATGCGACACTGATTAGCAGTGAGGGGCAGCAGGCAGACAACTGTGGGTGCAACCTGACAGGGTATATATAAAAAAAAAACCTGCACCCCCAAAAAGTTGCTGATCAGTTAATTAATTTAAACTGATCAGCACAAAAGGGGGGGCAGCAGTCAGTTGCACAGGCAGCACAACCTTTGGTGCAACTGACAGGTATATATATAAAAAAAAAAAAAAACAAAGTTGCTGATCAGCACAGATATACTGATCAGCACAAAAGGGGTGCAGCAGACACAAAATATAGCACTCTCTATCACTCTCTATCACTCTCTATCACTCTCTATCACTCTCTGTCACTCTCTGTCACTATCTGTCACTATCTCTCACGATCTGTGACTCTATGACACTGCAGCAGCAGGACACAGGAAGTCACAAGATCCAGGAAGCATCCAGCTGCTGGCAGCACGCTACCAGCGGTGATCAGCGGTGATCAGGTAAGTATCAGGCAAGGTTCAGGTATGTATAGCACGACAGAGTGGCCGGTGACCGCTCTGCACGCAATTCCAGACCGGAATGGCGTCTGCAGCGCAGTCACCGTTAGTTTAAATGACGCGCCTTGGCTGTGATTGGTCCGTCGGTCCGACGGACCAATCACAGCCTTGGGGGCAGGTGGGGTGAGGTGGGTGCCCCCTCACACCCGGCGGTGATTGACACCTGTGTTACCGAGCGTCTGATTCGCCGGTAACACAGGAAAACGCTGCGACTGGCTGTTCACATTGAACAGCCAATCACAGTGATCTCCGACGGGGGGGAGGCATCGCCACCCCCCCTGGGCATGCAGGGACATGTCTGCTGTCAGGGACAGCAGACATGTTTAAACTGTCACCGCGTCTATAGACGCGGGGACAGTTTAAAGTCATGACGTATATATACGTCATGTGTCGGGAAGTACATCCCGGCCATGACGTATATATACGTCAAATGTCGGGAAGGGGTTAACATCTGGAGGGCCGGTGTTGCCCAGCCCTGGTGTATGGGCAGCTTAAGAGGGAGATTTGGTTAATATATCTTTTACATACATGCCTACTTTGATTGTCTCCTGTCCGGCATTCGGCCAGGCAGCGAACAGCGAACAAGTCTGAAACAGTCCCTACAGTATGTTACTAAGTTACTAGCATATAAATGAATGTAATAAAGATGATTTTTACACAGGTGTTATCTTGTGATTATTTTTAGTTTCACATCTAAATTTGCTCTGAACTTACTGGATGTGGGAATAAAAACCCAGCCATAAACACATTCAGCAACACAAAGTACTTTGGGGTAAGGGTATATGGTCTCTAGGTCTACAACAACCAGGTTGACAAGCATTAGGTCCTCACCACTAGGTCAACATGCATGAAGGTCAACATGACTAAAAGTCGACATGGGTCGACAGGGTGATTAGGTCCACACGGGGAAGGTCGACAGTCAAAAGGTGGACATGGGGTTTTCTCCCTTTTTTTTTAGCAGACAGGCGGAATTTCATGCCCTACCATCCATTATACATGAGATCCAGAGTGTTGATGATTTGGGGGGTTATTTGGACATGATCGATGGGCTGCAAATTCACAGCCCAGACAATTATGATTGACAGTGCACGCATACACATCTTAGCGCACATGCATGAGGCCTTCCTGCAATAAAATAATACGAAAAAATAAAATACGAAATCTATTTCCAGCGCTAGCCGTACACATGTTGATCAACAGGAAGCCAGTGCTTTAAGCTGTAACCTGGCCGTTTACCTGGAGTGTCAGGAAAACGTTGGGGTACCCAGTTGTTTTCAGAAACCATCTCCGCCCATGATCACCCTGGTTCTATCGCATCGGCCAAGTAAGTCCTTGGTTACGAACAGACTCCATGCAGACATTCATTGGTTAGTTGTGAATGGATTTGCAGCTATTCACCGACCTGAAATATTTTCTCTTTTGCAGCCTTGCACAGGGTGGGATATCACTCTGGTAGGGCTGTGGCTATCTGATCTCAGGCTCTGCCAATTAGCAGAAAACCAATCAGGCAGTGGGGCTCACCAGGGGTTTCTCCTGTACATCTAGTCTATAGTTTATAGCAATCTCCCTCATGTCACCCAGCCCACATTACACTGTTACATTTTTGGGGAATAAGAGGAATAAGAGACAGATACATGTACATTGAATCATCAGCACCATTTCCCAGCACTTTACCAAGTACAGTAGCTCTTACTAACTGCTTTGGGGATCATCTACATTTGTATATAAGTCATTTTAAAATATTCCCTTCAGATGTAGCAGTACACACCCACGCTTCTAGGTGCCACGTTCACAATCTCTTTTCACAATCTCTCCATATATGGAACTAGACACGCCCTTTGGGAGGAGCATGACACGCCTCCTCAATGGGGCGCTTTGCAAAATTCTATTACCAACTACAATCCCCCTGAAACTAGTTTTCGAAAGTAGGCAAGTATGGTATAAATGAATGTCCATATTTTATATGACTCTTGTAACACTCTCTTTGCAATAAATGCTTACATGTGCTTACATAAACATTATATAGAAGAGACTCATAAAGGTATCTTTGGGTGGTTAATATACCATTCCCTTTAGAAAAAGGTGCTTACATGTGCTACATGATTATCATGAAACATATAATGGAATCATCCATAAAGGGATTCGGTATGGAATCCCGGCGGTCGGAATCCCGGCGGTCAAAATCCCGACGCCGGAATCCCGACCGCCGAAATCCCGACAAGGGGGGGACGTGGATAGCTACCCCTTGCGGGCTCGCTGCGCTCACCATGCAGCAGGCCCAATGCCTCGCTACGCTCGGCACGTTCATTTATTCTCCCTCTATGGGTGGCGTGGACATCCACGGAGTGAGAAAGTTTCGGGATTTCGGCGGTCGGGATTTCGGCGGTCGGAATTCCGGCGTCGGGGATTTGACCGCCGGGATTCCGACCTCCGGGATAAAGTTATCCTTCAAAATATGATTCTCACACTTTTCTTATTTTGAAAGTAGGTGATTAGCAGACACATAGCAGCTTCTTTAAAGCAGGGCTCGACAAATCCTGGGGATCATGGTGCCATGGTGACCGGATTCTGCTTCCTGGTGACCAGATTTTTTTGCAGGGAGGGAAGAAGGAAGCAGAATCTGGTTGTGGGCAGAACAGGACCCCCCAACCTTCCCTCCTCTTGATGGAGGTCAGCGGCAGCATGGGCAGCAAAGCCTGACCCCCCCTCCCTCCTGATGGAGGTCAGCAGCAGCGTGGGCAGCAGAGCCCAACCCGCCCCCCTCTCCTCCTACTGGAAGCCAGCACCAGCTTAGGCAGCAGAGCCCGACCCTCTCCTGATTGAGGTCTGTGGCAGCGCAGACATCAGAGCCCGACCGCCTCTCCCCTCCTGCTGGAGGTCAGCGGCAGCTCAGAGAGCAGAGCCTGACCCCCCTCTCTCCCCTCCTGACGGAGGACAGTGACATTGCGTGCAGCAGAGCCTGACCCACCCCTCCTGCTGGAAGTCAGGGGCAGAAGATCCCCCCCCCCCCATCCCTTCTGCTGGAGGTCAGCGGAAGTAGAGCCTGACACCCCCCTCCTGCTGGAAGTCAGGAGCAAGAGAGCCCAACCCTCCACCCTCCTGCTGGAGGTCAACAGCAGCATGGGCATGCCCATCTTTAGGGCATGACCCCCCAATCTAATAGAATAGACGCTGTGCGCATGCGCACAGCGTCTATTCTCGTATGAAAATGAGGTTGCGGCTAATTAGCATAAGCCGCGGCCTCATTTGCATACGCCCCGCCCCCTTTTCGGACGCTCGCGCGGCCCTATTTCATAATCACAGAAGTTGGGAGGTATGCCAACCTCCATGCTGACTCGCTGCTGATTGGCTAAGAGAGAGTGTACTTGCAACCAATTAGTGGCCAGCATATCTTTTGAATTTTTTTCTTTTTTAAGTTCTGCAGCTGTTGGCTGCTGGTCCGCTCAGCACTTCCTGGACACTCCAGACTGCCCTCCCCACCCACACCAACTGAGCGCTCAGCGCAGCCCAGACCCCGCTGCTGACCAGGAGAGGTTTTTTTTACTCTCCTGCGCCCACAGCTCCCTGGGAATTTACAGGTGATAAATCCCATGATATTTATCCAATGTAAAAAAAATGGCATGCGGGCGCCCAGTCCTTGCCGGAGTGTCCCCAATATGTATAGGGCAGACTGTAGTTTCCAGAGTATAGTAGGGGCACGCATGGCCTGACTGGGTACAGCTGCTGTGTGAAGAAAGGATACAGCTGCTGTGTGAAGAACAGGACACTATCTGCAGTGCTGCAGCCGCATGTCTGACCTCTCTCCCCGGCATGCTTGTTCCAGCCACAGTGGAGGACCTTTCCACCAGGGGTTTGCAGATGCCTTGCAGTCCTCAGCCGTAACTGGTTGTCAGCATGTGTGTACACACCGCTGGTGGTTACCGCTGCAGTCCAAGCATTGGGCTGATCTGGCAGGGGTGAGGGAGGCAGAGTTCTTTGGCATAAAGTTCCTTCCAAAAGATGCGTTTCGCCATGCACAGGGCGGCATTTTCAATCAGGTCATGCTGATTGAAAAAGCTGCCCTATGGACCTCATTCTGGTCCATTCGTTGCGGCCGTTCACTGATGTTTGGCGTATGCGCATGTGCAGCCGCATTTGTGCGCATGTGCATACGCTGGGTGCATGCAGCCACGGCGAGCAGACTGTTCTCCAGGTGCATGCAACCAAGATAGCGGGCAGGGGGCGTGGGGTTGCAGCAGATAGGCGCGCACATGGGAATGCCCAGCGCTTCATGATCGTTCCCATGAAAATACTGGGTGTTCCCATAGAAATTGCCGGGTGACGTTGGTGCCGGGGCGGGCAGCTGACCTGGGAGTCACTTTATATATGTGTGCACTCACCACATCTTTCTATGGTCACCGATCTTGTTGCTCAAGATGCCTGACCCAGGCTTCCACAGCAATCACCTGCTTACATCTCGTACAGACATATTCTCCTTTGAACCATTGGTGAATACATCTGACAAGATGCACACTGGTGGAGATTCTCAACCTTGTTCCCACTCATTTTACCTGGAGAAACTAAATCACACCACTGAGTATTAAATACCAGTACAATAGTATTACAGAACAGTAATCATATGAAAAGATACTTTACTGTCCTGTCCATGGGTTCTGATGCCAGAGGGCACGATCAGCAGCTAATGATAAACCCTCACCTGCTGGCATTGTGCAGGTCTAATTTGTAATATACAGATGGATCCGCTGTTGTTAGAGTGGCTCCTGGCCAACGCCATCCTGCGCCGTATGCCAGGACGGGGGCGTGCATCCACCCCATTCTCCCGGAAGCCCAGCACCGATGCCGGCTCCCTCCCACCTGGCTGATGGACAGGTACAGCGAGGTACTTGCTCACACGTCCCTGCCCCGTCATCCGCCAGAAATGGCGCCATGGCGAGCTGGCGGGCTGGATGAGAGGGGCTCCATCCGTACAGCAGTTTTTATATATTAGCAAATTATTTGGTGAATAAACCAAAAATTCTAATTTGAAAAAAATTGGAATAAAATTAAACGTTAACTAAACCAAAATATCTATTGTGCTGTCAATATCTATTGTGCTGTCACTTTGTGGTGTAATACCTTCATTTTTTAGATGCTAAATAATTGTATAAGATTAGGCAGCTTTACCATGACAGCTGTAGAAGATATTCACTTACAAACTACAAAGTATTCATTTATACATACTTGCCTACTTAGAGTTGTCCTTTGCCATATTTATCGCATATGTTAGTGCATATGCAATAATTATGAATGCGATGAGCGGTGATAGGGGGCGGAGCTGGGGTGCGAATGTTAGAACATCCCCCCCTATATCTGAGTGGAATCTTTTAAAACTACTTATATCCAAATGTAGATGAGCCCCAAAGCAGTTAGTAAACGTTACTATACTTGCTAAAGTGCTGAGAAATGGCGCTGATGATTCAATGTAAATGTATCTATCTCTCATTCCTTTTTGTTCCCAAAAATGTAACAGTGTAATGTGGGCTAGGTGACATGAGGGGTAGGCAACTGTGGCATACTGTATATACAAATTACCAAGGGATCCTTTCTTTATTTGTTGAACTGGATGTAAGTTAAATAGTTTTACGTTTTCTGTGAGTGTATTCGGACACCTTCATACAGGCTGTAGTTGTGTAATGGAAAGATTTGAAGGGGTTAATTATGATAAACTATCAGCCAACCATTACTATTTACATATCTGATATATAACCACCCACACTGTTATGTGGAATGTTGTTCTGTGCCAAATCTATTTTCATCACAACACAATTACAGCAATTCTGTGACCTGTGCCCCTCTGTGTTATTGTGAACAGAGGGACACAGTTCACAGAATTGCTGTAATTGTGTTCTCATGGAGCTGAACATTGCAGGGAGCCTTGTTTTGGTTGCAGGGGTCTCTATCCTGATTTACCTCATAAAATGGTGGAACCATATAAAGCAGAGGAACCTGCCACCGGGGCCCACACCTCTGCCCCTGTTGGGGAACTTAATGCAGATCAGCACCACAGAATTTCAGCAGTCTTTGCTGAAGGTAAGCCGGGGCAATTATACCTTCATTACTGCAATATAACAGAAGTCTGCAGGGCTCAGAGTGGTTGTCTATGTAAAGTATTTCCTCTAAATATAATTATATCCAATGAGTTTTATAAAATTGGCAGCACATTTATGCCGCTTTCGGACATGTGACCTGAAGGCAGCATAAAAGCTGCATAAAAGCTGGAATATTCCAAGGTCTCAGGAACCTGGTTAGGAGGAGGATCATGGAGCAGAACTTAGGGCCTAATTCAGGTTGGCTCGCAAAAGCAAAATCTATCTCTAATGCGGGGTTGCCTACTTTCTGGCTGCCCCCTCCAGGAGAGGGCAGCCAGTTCATTGAGGAAGGGGGGGGGGGCGCTGATGGGGAGGGAAAGGGGCGAGGTGACCGTCTGATCATCCGGAGTGGGGTGTAATCACCCACCTTGCAATGTTGGTATATCAGGCATTGCACAGCAGGGGAATCTCGTCCTGTGCTCCCAGGGACCCCCTGCTGAAGGGGGGGGGGGGGGGGGGTGTCACGGGGAACCCAATTTCTGGGACTTTCCAGGCCATTCCGGGAGGGTAGGTAACCCTGCTCTTATGGGCATAACCATGTTGCACTGTAGGTGGGGCAGATGTAACATGTGCAGAGAGAGTTACATTTGGGTGGGGTGTGTTCTAACTGAAATCGAAATTGCAGTGTAAAAATTAAAGCAGCCAGTATTTACACTCTCTGCACATGTTACATCTGCCCCACTTGCAGTGAACATGGTTTTGCCCATTAAAGGAGTTTCCTTTTGCAATCCAACCTGAATCACCTCCTTAGTCCCAGATTGTTTTATTTATTTTCACACAATCCGGGACTAAGGAGGTTATGCAAGTTCTGTGGTATATTTATGATACTTATCCAGGGGTGTCCACACCATACAGACCGCACCTCATTTTTTAATACTTGCCTCTCTGGAGTACCACAATGCCCCGTCGGGGAGAGAGGATTTGGTCTGGATGGAGGAAACTGTACACGGGCCCCTTTCTCTCTTAAAACGCCCCTGTGCGAGTTCTTGTGCATAGGCCCTCATTCTGGTTGGTTTGCCCATGTTGATGGCCTGTGCATGCTCATCATCGCTTGTGCACATGTGTACATCTTCGCTGCGGGCGTCCTTGGGGACTTGCATAGTCTCAAGGATGCTCATTGGGGGGGGGGGGGGGGCTTGCAGGATGTGTGCTGGGGTGTTTGCATGTGAATGCCCAGCGCTTCCTGGGTGTACCCATAAAAACGCTGGGTGCGCCCTGAGAAACCCTGTGCGTCCCCAAGTAAATGGGGGCAGCCACCTGCTTTCCGTGGGTGGGCGCCTAACATCACCGGATATCAGCTGCTGGCCCTGTTCTCAGAGCAGGGCGCCGCTAATCGAAGTCACCAGAGACTTAGATTAGCGAGCCCTACAGAAATCCGCCCCTTGAAGGCTTAATCCGGCCCTGCCCAACACAGTGCATTTTTTTGCAGGTCTCACAGAATCATGAATTAAATAATTAGATCTACCTGTAGATCTTTTAAAACGTGTCAGTGAGTAATGAATGCACCTGTGCACCTGCTGGGTGAACTGGAAAACGGGCACTGTGTGGGGTTCCGAGGACCATTTTGATAGGAGGGGTTGCTCTATGCCAACGTGCTATGTCTCTTTCTGACTGTGCGCGCTGCAGGATCTGTGGTGCCTCAAAAATAAATATTAATGATGATGATGATTTATCTACAATGTGAATTTATAATATGTTGTCTAAGGAAATCTACAATATCTCCAATGTTATACAGTATATGTAATGTAATATAATTACTATGTGTCTCCACAGCTGGGTGAGCAGTATGGACCAGTGTATTCCATCTACATGGGAAATACTCTTGGTGTTGTTCTGACTGGCTATGATGCAGTGAAGGAGGCACTGGTTGATCACAGCGATGTGTTTAGTGACAGAGGAGAGATGGATGCCATTGATATCTTCTTTAAGGATTATGGTAAGATATTTAAACACACACATATATAAACTGCTCAAAAAAATAAAGGGAACATTTAACAACACAATATAACTCCAAGTCAATCACACTTCTGTGAAATCAAACTGTCCACTTAGGAAGCAACACTGATTGACAATCAATTTTGCATGCTGTTGTGTAAATGGAATAGACAACAGGTGGAAATTATAGGCAATTAGCAAGACACCCCCAATAAATAGTTGTTCTGCAGGTGGTGATCACATACCACTTCTCAGCTCCTATGCTTTTTGGCTGATGTTTTGGTCACTTTTGAAAGCTGGCGGTGCTTTCACTCTAGTGGTAGCATGAGACCGAGTCTACTACACACACAAGTGGCTCAGGTAGTGCAGCTCATCCAGGATGGAACATCAATGCAAGCTGTGGCAAGGTTTGCTGTGTCTGTCAGCGTAGTGTCCAAAACATGGAGGCGCTATCAGGAGACAGGACAGTACATCAGGAGAGGTGGAGGAGGCTGTAGGAGGGCAACAACCCAGCAGCAGGACCGCTACCTCCGCCTTTGTGCAAGGAGGAACAGGAGGAGCCCTGCCAGAGCCCTGCAAAATGACCTCCAGCAGGCCACAAATATGCATGTGTCTTCTCAAACGGTGAGAAACAGACTTCATGAGGTTGGTATGAGGGCCCGACATCCACAGGTGGGGGTTGTGCTTACAGCCCAACACTGTGCAGGATGTTTGGCATTTGCCAGAGAACACCGATTGGCAAATTCGCTACTGGCACCCTGTGCTCTTCACATATGAAAGCAGGTTCACATTGAGCACATGTGACAGATGTGACAGAGTCTGGAGACGCCAAGGAGAACATTCTGCTGCCTGTGTGGGGTGGCATTTCTTTCAGGGGCCGCACAGCCCGCCATGTGCTCTCCAGAGGTAGCCTGACTGCCATTAGGTACCGAGTTCCTCAGACCCCTTGTGAGGCCATATGCTGGTGCGGTTGGCCCTGGGTTCCTCCTAATGCATGACAATGCTAGACCTCATGTGGCTGGAGTGTGTCAGCAGTTCCTGCAAGATGAAGGCATTGATGCTATGGACTGGCCTGCCCGTTCCCCAAACCTAAATCCAATTAAGCACATCTGGGACATCATGTCTTGCTCCATCCACCAGCGCCACTTGCACCACAGACTGTCCAGGAGTTGGCGGATGCTTTAGTCCAGGTCTGGGAGGAGATCCATCAGGAGACCATCTGCCACCTCATCAGGAGCATGCCCAGGCTTTGTAGGGAGGTCATACAGGCACACTACTGAAAGTAATTTTGACTTGTTTTAAGGACATTACATCAAAGTTGGATCAGCCTGTAGTGTTTTTCCACTTTAATTTTGAGTATATATAGACAAGAATGTCTCACTATTGTCTCTAAATTTGTTTTACGAAACTTTTATAGTATGTCACATGACATTTAAAAGTGCTTTATAGTTTGTCACATGACATTTAAAAGTGCTAAATAAGTTTGGAGAAAGAGAAAGTACTCTCTCTTTGTGGGGGATTATTAGAGTGCCCCCACAAAGAGAAAGTACTTTCTTTTTCTCCAAACTTATACTTTTTACTCTCCGGGGAGCACCTCCACTTGAGTTATCATTCTCTATACCATTTGGTTTATTATTATCTTTATAGTGGATTTCTGTATCAATACATATTGCAGCTTGTACACTCCCCATACCTTTTTTCCTTCTCCAAAAGTGCTAAATACTCGACACGTCCTTACATTTTTATTTCATAAAATGCTAATTTTAAAAAAAGATTACACCTTAAAAATCACTTAGCTTTTTTTTTTTTAGGGTAAACAAGAAATGATAGTAGTGGTAGAAGTAGTGATAGTAGTAGCAGAGTCGTATTAAACCATGGCCTGGCCCCTATGCTTTCTCGTATTTTGGGACCCCTCTAAAACACCCACCTTTCACCAATGGACCAATGGACCAATCCCACTTTAAGAAACTCCAGTCGTGTCTCTGGGATTTCTGTGCCTCATTTAAATCTGAAAGTGTTGGTAATCATTGTCAGAATGTTCTCTCTTCCTTTGTGGATTGAAGATTCATGATAAGTGCTGTGACCAGTATGGTGCAGCTATATACGTGAATGAGAGGTAATATTGTGTGGTGTAATGTGAATAAGAGGTACTACTGTTGGCTGAATGTGAATAAAAAACTACTGTTACAGTGTAAAAGTACTTAATTTTTGTGTAACATGAATAGGTTACTACTATGTGGTTTCATTTTAATTGTTACTATTGTATGGCCACGTCCCTTGCTGCATGCACAGCCTATTTAAAATTTTGGGGTTCCAACGCTCTTTCTGGCACAGGGCACCTTGTCTAATCTTTACCTCTATATTCCCGGTGATCTCCTTGTGTCATTGCAGTGCTTCCTGTTTAGTGCCTTACAACTTTTCTAATTAAGCAATAGAGAGTCTACCTTACCAGTCCATCTCTAACCAATCTCATCCTGTGCTAACACACGGAGAGACGCAAACAGTAAAGTCCATCCTACCTCTTGGCAGTTATTGGTTGTTACTAAGGAGATAAGTAGACTTTGTGCTTTCAGCTTAATAGTGCCAAATTGGGGGAATTCCAGCCCAAAATCGTACAAATCTGTTTATACTTTAGTAGTATTACTAATAGTATTACTGTGTTATTATTTTGTGTTATAGAGTCATATTGTATTCACATCAAGCCCATATTAATCTTTTCCTTTTATTGGCCAGTCTCAGATATGGCTTTTTCTTTGCCACTCTGCCTAGAAACCCACCATCCCGGAGTAGCCTCTTCACTGTAGATGGTGACACTGGCATTCTGGGGTACCATATAAGGAAGCTGCAAGTTGAGGACCTCTGTTTCTTAATTTATTGGCATTTTCTCGCATGGAATAGCCTTCATATCGAAGAACAAGAATAGACTGTCGAGTTTAACGTGAAAGTTCTCTTTTTCTGGCCATTTTGAGTGTATAATCGAACCCACAAATGTGATGCTCCAGATACTGAACTAGCTCAAAGGAAGGCCAGTTTTATAGCTTCTCTAAAGAGCAAACACATTTTCATATGTGCTAACATAATTCTGGTGTTCAAGGGTCTTCTAATTATCCATTAACCTTCTAACCCAATTAGCAAACACAATGTACCATTAGAACAGTGGAGTGCCAGAAAAGGGTCTCTATACACCTATAAAGATATTTTTAAAACCAGACATTTGCAGCTTATATGGTCATTTACCACATTAACAATGTATTGAGTGCATTTCTGATTAATTTATTGTTATCTACATTGAAAAAAACAGTGCATTCCTATCAAAAAATAAGGAAATATCTATGTGACCCCAAACTTTTTAATGGTTGTGTACATCTAGACCAGCGGTTCTCAAACTGTGGGTCCTGACCCCAAAGTGGGTCCCGACCTTCTCAGCATGGGGTCACGACTCCATGTTGCTGACCTTCAGGCTGATGACTCTTCTAATCTTAGTCAGTGATTCAAGGAGTCTGAAAAGTCTGTTGAATGGTCTGTTATGTTAGACTCCTCTAATCATTTTGTGCCTCCACAATGTTGCCATGTATGTGCTGTCTGCTGACTACAGTTGTGATTTGATGACCTTCTGCAATAATTTGCTGGGGTCCCGTAATTATTTTTATAGTCTGATGGGGTCCCAGAGCAAAATAGTTTGAGGACCCCTAATCTAGACAATAATCATTAGCTCTATCCACGATAACAAAGCGTAAACGCAGCATAGCCGTGTATTATACACGCTATACCGATACTTATAAGACAGTATATTTCGCAGTACTTAGTACCCAACCTGAGTACACCTTTTAAGGACAATGTCCGTATTACACCTTTGTCGCTAAATGCGAATAAAAGTCAAGGCTCATGTATAACTCAAGAAAATCAGGAGATAGAGTCTCCGAATAATGTATTTAGTCCCTAGCGGCCAGCAGGGGGTTACAGAAAGAGAAACACAGTATCACACAGTGTACAGTTGTCTAACAATACAAAATATGTTTTACACTACTAAGGGGAAAAGAAACAAATACAAAATACAATCAGCCATAACTATAGAAAATACATACAGGAATGCAAACAGTTACCATTTCATCTATAGCGCAGTGCACTCCGGTCGAGCTCACTAGGTTCTAATAGAACTTAGCCCAGGCAGGATGAAGGGGGAAGAAGAAGTGAAGAAGAGAGCAATCCAGCCCAGGGATCGCTACTTTATAGTGTCCACACAAAGAGAGGTCAGTGAGAGTTTCCATTTGTCAAAGAGTTCAAAAGTCAGGTTCTTGTGAATTGGTGCAAGGGAATGCACTTTAAGTGAATTGGTGCAGAGGGAATGCACTTCTGTGTCCTTTGTCTGCTGGCATCGTCATAGGTGGTCGTAAATCAAACACAAGAACCGGTTACAGCTTAGTCCTTTGTCTTCCTCAGTTCACATGGCAAAAGTACATAGATTATGGATTTTATCCGTAATTATTAGACATAAGACACGGAACAAAAAGATATGAAATATGTACAGAAACGGTCGTGTATTATTGGTTAAACTATGTGCTGCGAACTAAACCTATATTTAACTATATTTTATTTCGTGTAAGTGTGGGATATGAATTTATGTGTATTAGCATGGCAGCACTCAAGGTTCTCCTTGTTACATAAAACTTGGGTATTTATACTTTATTTGCGTAACTCTGCGAACCAAAATGGCGGCCATACCATTCTAAAATGGCATGTATATAACTCGACTTTGACAGTAGATACCAGTTTAAAGTACAAACCCCACCCATATCTAACTCTCTCTGCACATGCTACATTTGCCCCAGTTTGCTTTTGCAAATGAACAAGAATCAGGCCTTTTGTGTAGTGTGTACCAAGCTTTAGTGTGGAGAGGTGAATTTAGGGCTGAAAATACAGAGGATCAAGTTTTGATTTGCTTGGTTCTTCTCGCCAAAGTTTGGATTTATCTGATTTATGTTATTGGCTATCCAAAACACGAGAGCTAATCTATTATATAAAAGTAGAAAATTGTCCTTCTCTCTGTCTTTCTATACAAATCCAGAGTTTACAAGCCAAGATTGTGAAATTTTACATATGAGCATATTAATACACATTGTCGATAATTTCTGAACTGAGGAAAGTTCAGGGTTGCATCCATCTCACCCTAGGGGTGAGGCAGCAGCACAGAGTATTTCTGAAGACAGCATAACTCTGGAATGACTGGAGCAATTTACACCAAATATTGTACACATATCAATTACAATCTGTGAACAAATACTGTGAGGTTAACACACCCCTACCACCCCTAGGGGTGAGGCATCAGCACAGAATATTTCAGCAGACAGCATAACTCTGGAATGGCTGGAGCAATTTACAACAAACTTGGTACTCATATGACTTACAATCTGGCAAAAAAAAACACTGTGGGGGGTGTCACCCTTAACACCACTAGGGGTGAGGCAGCAGCACTGAGTATTTCTGAAGACAGCATCACTCTGGAATGACTGGAGCAATTTACACCAAATTTGGTACACATAAGACTTCCTATCTGTGAACAAATAATGTGGGGGTAACACACCCCTAGCACCCCTAGGGCTGAGGCAGCAGCACAGGGTATTTCAGCATGTAGCATAACTCTGGAATGACAAGCAATTTACAACAAACTTGGTAGACATATCAATTACAATCTGTGAACAAATACTGTGGAGGTAACACACCCCTAGCGGTGGGGCAGCAGCATAAACTACAGTATATCAGGACATGCATGATATGTCAGTGATGACAGGGCTGCATGTGACAGGGACAGTGACATGATGTGTGGAGGGGAATGTGCTCCCCCATGGAAGCACATTCCCCTCCACACTGAGAGTTATATAGTGTCCCCACACTGAGAGTTATATAGTGTCAGTAGCAGGGTCCCCCAGCAGCACAGAGTATATCAGTAGACACATAGGGGGAAATTTACTATTACGAAAAACCTAGTTTTTCGTATTAGTATTTTCCCTACGACTGCATATGACTGTTTCAGTCGTATGCAAAGTCGTGTTCCGGAGGGGGATTTACAAAGCAGTCATATACGACTGCTTTGTAACCCTCCGATGTCGTACTAATTCGTATTAGCTGGCCATATATACGGCCGCTAATACGAATTAGTAAAGGCAGTCTGCACGGATCAGTCAGATCTGTGCAGGCTGCAAGGTGTAAAAAAAATAGAAAAATAAAGAAATAAAAAAAAAACCAGGTCCTTCATGGAAGCTCTTCAGTCTTCATCCGATGTAGTCCAGGTTTTCTTTCAGGTTCTTCAAGCTGCCGGCGACTCCGGCAAGCTCCCCACTGCGGACTGTCAGAGGCGCAGAGATCCTTCCTCCTCTGCCCCTCTACTCAGAATGAATTCTATTGGCCGCCTAGCGGCCAATCAGTAGCCAAGAAAGTCGGCTCCTGATTGGCCAGAATTCATTCTGAGTAGCGGCGGAGAGGAGGAAGGATCTCTGTGCCTCTGACAGTCCGCAGCGGGGAGCTTGCCGGAGTCGCCGGCAGCTTGAAGAACCTGAAAGAAAACCTTGACTACATCGGATGAAGACTGAAGAGCTTCCATGGAGGACCTGGGTGAGTAGGATTTCCTTCCACAGGTCCACCATGGATTTCTTCGGACCCCGGACCGGACGCCGACATGGAAATCGACATACTGAAGAATGGCGACATGGATCCGGAACCAGGACAAGGCACCGGATCAAGACTCTGGGACCTACCTACGGGATCAAGATAGGTATCAGTGTGTGTGTAAGGTATGTATTAAACTTTTATTTTTCATGTGTCAGTGTGTATTTATTGATCTATTTTTTTACTGTGGAACTACAAGACCCAGCGGGCCCTTTAATGCCCCGCAGGCTGGGACTTGTAGTTCTCCAAGTCCCAGCTTGTGGGAGCGGCTTGCTGGGACTCATAGTTCCACAGTTTAAAACAATAGTTTATTCATCTATTTTTTTACACCAGTATCAGCCCGGTGGCCACCGCACAGGGCCACTGGGGACAGCACCAGGCTTCAGCCTGGTCAGGTAAGTCCTGGAGGGGGGGGACCCCTTTATTGGGGGGGTCCCCACTCCCCCAGGGCCTCTGTCCAGGCTGACTGGTCAGAGGGTTAATGCTTTGGCCGGGGGGACTTGTATAAAAAGTCTCCCCCCGGCTGTGGCATTACCCTGCTGGCTGGTTTGGCCTGGGGCTTGTTCTTAAAATACGGGGGACCCCTAGTCATTTTATCCCCCATATTTTGGGAACCAGCCCCGGACCTGGAGCCTGGGGCTGGTTGTTAAAAATTGGGGAGCCCCTGTTTGTCGGGTTCCCTGATTTTTTATTACCTGCCCTGGCTCTTTCAGCCTGGTGCTGGTTATAGCTGTGGGGGGGACCCCACGCTGTTTTTTAATTTTTTTTATTTAATTATCTATTTTTTTTACACTAAAGCCTGCACAGATCTGACTGATCCGTGCAGGCTAAAGCCAAAAACGACAGGACAATCAAGGTGTATTTTCCTGTTGTATTTTTGAGCCTGTTTTACACCAATTAGCAGCCGTATTATCAATACGGCTGCTTAGTAAATCAGGAACCACCATTCTTTTGAATGGTGATTCCTGTCGTATTCTATCGATGGTGTAGACATTCATATTTGTAAATACAAATACGAATGTGCCATCTTTAAGAATACGAATTGCTGTATTTTTGGGATAGTAAATCCCGAAAATACAAATGTGTAAAAAATAGGTGTATTTCTGCCTATGAATACACCTATTTTTTACAAATTCATATTAGTAAATTTCCCCCATAATGTGTAAATTAAAGAAACAACTAATGTTAGTTATACTGTGTATTTAATATGTAAATAGATTTTTTTTTTTTTAAAACAAACTGTCTTAAAATCCTTGGTACTCCAGCTAGTAACCAATAAAATGCCACTTTGAAAATCTGAATAAATGAAAACCACTCATTTCTAGCTGTAAATGAGTTTGGCTATAGACAGAAGCAGGTTGTTATCTATCAGAAGCAAAGTTGGAACAGGAAAATTTTACTTTAGCCTTTGCAAAGCTAATGTTTTTTTAATTGTAGATATAAAAAGGTGGCATCAGAATTATACTGTGTTGGCAGAAATAAATATAGTTTATTTTACTGCACAAACATAGTATAAGGATAAGAACTTGAGGGCTTTAAACTCAAGGCGTAGTCCACATTGCCACACTTGTCATTTGAGTCCTGCTCTTTTATAACATGTTTATTACATCATAATGACTTTGCTTACTCCCATCAAGTAAATAACCATAAGCATGAGGCATTTTACTGTATCTCTTCCACAGAGATTTACTTGCTAGTTTTATAGGCCAGGACACTCATTTTAAGGCCCATACACACTATAAGATTACTTTTCCGATCAGTCTGGTTAGAATGAAAATTTTGAAATTTCTGGGGCAAATTGCAATCAACCATTTTGTCTCAAAAGCTGGAAAATGGACAAAAACATCTGCATAAATTGATTGAACTCATTTGTCTGAATGTCAATTTTTTATGTGTTTTCCATGTTTAGGAGCAAATAGTAATTTGTCATTTTCTCCCAAATATTTTTAGATTTTCATTCCAAGGTCAACCAGCCAGATTGTAAAAATAATCTTATAGAGTTTATGGGCCTAGAAGTGCATAAGGATCACACTTTTATCAGGTGTAAAGGATTAGACAGAAGTTAGTTAGAGCTATAAAACAAAACTATAGTTGAAACAGTTGAAAAGTAAATTTCATTTGAATATGATAAGATTGGAGAAAATAAAAATAACTCCATATATAGCCATATATTTATTCAATATATTATACAATGAAATCCTTTTTAACATATCGAACAAAACAAGTGAGTGGGAGGACTGTAGGGAAAAAAAAACAGGTCTAGCTTGCATGCGTTTAGAGTTTAAAATATTTTTGCTTGCTGTATGAATTTCAACTAATTTGGGGAAAAGCAGTAACTGGACCTCACAGAGCACACTGTTTGTATTTTTAGGAGTCATCATGAGCAATGGAGAAAGGTGGAAGATAATGCGTCGCTTCGCTCTCATGACTATGAGGAATTTTGGAATGGGGAAGAGGAGCATCGAGGAGAGGATCCAGGAGGAGGCCCGGTGTCTTGGGGAGACATTTATGAAGAACAAAGGCGGGTGAAGATAATGACAGCTGATGCTGAATTATTTATAAAGAATATTCAATCCATGGCCTTACCACAGGTTCTCATACCCCCAAACCTCACTTCTTTGGCATATGGAAAATACCCTAAGAGCATGTCTGGCTCGTATAACCCCAACAACCAGGGCCTGAGTAAAAGGTTCCAGTAGCCTAAGGCTACAACCCATGTACCTACCCTTGTAATGCTGCTTAACACATATGTATGGGCACTCAGGGACTCGCCAGTCAAACTACCCATGTGCATTTAATGAAGGTTATACATGTATAGTAGGAAAGAAGATGGTAGCGATATTTTGGGTGCACTCTAGAATTTTATGTGATCTTTTTAACTAATCATAGCAAGACTTTTTTGTATAAAATTGAATGTTAATTCAAAGATTTCTAAAGCGGGTGTGAGTTACACCTTCTCTTAAGACAAAACAAGATACCAGAATGTGCAATAAAGTCAAGAAATTGTGGTTTAAAATCGTGATTTGGATGTTCTGATCTATATATTTGCGTCTTTAATATATTTTATATATGATGTTTCGTACCCCATATAACACTTTGATATTGATATATTGTTATTATTTCTTGATATGGAATATTTATTTTTATTTTTCTTGATTCTTTTATCAGTCTGTCCCTTGTGTCTTTATTTTCGTTTGTTCTATAATTTCGGAGAAAGTTAGTGGAGATTCTTTTATGTTCTATATTTCTCCCTTTTTGTCTCAATATTTAATAGTTTGTTATTATTTGTACCTTTCTTGTTTTGGCAGAATTCTTTATGTATTTGATCTTCCCTTCTGGACTTATTGCCATCTCTTTACTGTAGCAATCAGAAGGCTCTTTTTCCATTTCTCTGTTGAAACTGTTGCCTTCTTCCAGGAGACTCCCGTGGGACTGTATGCACCTATAATGTCTTATTGCTTTTTCTGTTTTACTTTCATATTCTGCCCATTAAATACCGATTCCAGCCTTTCATATTATTTATATTGATTATTATTCTGCAGGGATTTTTTCTTGGGTTGACGCCTATTGGTGTTTCAGCCACTGAATGGATACGATTTAATCTATACTTATTCAGTATCTCCACTATTGTATTCACTGTTAATCTATTGTGCTCGATCTCCTCCACACTGGCACACACACACACACACACACACGCTCAGGGGTCGCCTGTTGTATAAGTAGAAAATTTTCTCCCCTAGTAGTAGACAATGAAATAATACACACACTAAAAAAATTCTACAAATCCACCTGGTGTCAAATAAAAAAAAAAAAATCCTAATTTAAAGCAATACTGTAGTTTGTTTAGGTTTTAAAATGGTTACACATACTGTAAGAAGCATTTCAATCATAGTAGGACACCCCTCTTACACACAGCATGCCACACAGTAGTATACTCCTTTGCATAGCAATCTACAGAGCAGTACACAGCATGCCACACAGTAGTACACATCTTATAAACAGCAGGCCACACATACGTACCCCCAGATACACAGCATGCCACACAGTAGTACACCCCTTATTCACAGCATGCCCCAAAGTACTACACCGCTTAGTCACAGCATGCCACACAGTAGTACACCCCTTATTCACAGCATGCCGCAAATTACTACACCGCTTAGTCACAGCATGCCACACAGTAGTACACCCCTTATACACAGCATGCCACATAATAGTACACCCCTTACACACAGCATGCCACACAGTAGTAAACTCCTTATACATAGCAATCTACAGAGCAGTACACCACTTATACACAGCATGTCATACAGTTGTATACCCATTATATAAATAATGCCACGCAGTAGTACACCCTTATACACAGCATACCACACAGTAGTACACCCTTCTATACAGCATGTCACACAGTAGTAAACCCCTGATACACAGCATACCACACAGTAGTACACCCCTTATACACAGCATGCAACACAGTAGCACACCCCTTATACACAGCATGCCATGCAGTAGCACACACTTTGTACACATAATGCCACACAGTGGTACTCCCCTTATACACAGCTTGCAACACAGTAGTATACCTCTAATACACAAGAGAGATAAACCAAATTATATGGAGGGGCGCTCCTTGGAAAAGCTGCTTTGTCAATTGGGAGGGTAGTAAAACCCAAGTCAACATTGTTCAAGATAAAAACAGTACCTCAATAGCTATTTGGGCCACATGGGGTCCTTTGGAAGAAGTCCAATGGGTGTTGGAGTCCACTGGCCATTGGAGAATCAGATGAGGCAAATACTTCTGGGGAGGGTTGGCATTCCCTCAGGCCCCAAAAAAAGGGGGTCCAGAGCTGGTCTGGTCTCTGGTGGTATTTGTGAATAATATAGATCCAATGAGGTAGAGACAGCTGACATGTTTCAAAGGCCTTTAAAAAAGATGTGGTTTACGTGGTATTATCCAGTCCATAAACGAGTTCTCAAAAATGTGTTCAATAATATCCTTTAATAACATTTATTTCTTTCACCCATTGTCATTACTATTAATTTTTATAGTGAATTTAAAGACTTACTTGGCTTCTCTATATAAATGCAGGCATGCCATTTGATCCATCATATCTACTGCAACTGGCTGCTTCCAATGTTATCTGTTACATTGTGTTTGGAGAGAGATTTGACTACGAGGACAAGAAATTCCTGGACCTCTTGTCTCACATAAGAACTTTTGTCCAATTGTTAAACTCCGGCATTGGACAGGTAAATATTAGGAAACATTTGAGAACATTAATGAAGCAGCGCATGAGGGATACACATTCAATATTTGAATTCCTTGGGCCGGATGTATTGCGGTGCGAGTCTGGGGGCCGGACCAAACCTGCTCGGATGCCGGAACAAAATGAAGTTTTTTTTTAAAGAGACAGACAGGTAAAAGGCAAAACCACCACTTGTAAATGACTACCCTTTTAACAAAACTTCTGAGTTCATCCGGTATCCCGCGCGGCCGTTGGACTTGCCGCAATACATCAGGCCCCTTATCTTTTTATAATTCTACATTTTGAATCTACATTAATGATAAAATTATGTATTACAAGGAACAAATTACAGCAACAAAAATATACATACTACTGGTCAAAAGTTTAAAACACCCCAGATCATTATTCAGATCTGAGCTCAGTACAATTGTGTTCGGAAAATGCACTGCAGGTGGAGCAGATGTAACCTGTGCAAAGAGAATTACATTTTGGTGGGTTGTGCTGTAACTGAAATCTAAATTGCAGTGTAAAAATAATGCAGTCAGTATTTACCCTGCACAGAAACAAAATAACTCACACAAATCTAACTCTCTCTATACATGTTACATTTGCCCCATTTGCACATGGTTTTGCCAATTTTCCGAACAAATTTGTACTGAGCTCAGATCAGAATTAGGCCCTTAGTGCCTCAATGCAGTTTGACATTAAAGCCTAGAACAAATGAACATTTGTAGATTTGAAAATGCTATTTAATACAGATTATGGGGTTATTCAGGTTGATTTGCAATGCTCCGAATTCCCAGCCTTGCAAGTCCACCAAACCATCAAACCACCTGACCCCCCCTCGCAGAGTGTGTTCGCACTCACTAGCTGCGAATTGATGTTTAACATAAACATCCATTCGCAGGCTAGGGGGTAATACTTCCATCATTGGATGGTCGCCGACCATTGAATGATGGCAAAAGTGAACGTATATCTAAGTGACTCTCAGGTCACTTAGATATACGTGCACCCTTGGGAGGAAGTGAGAAGGCAGCTGCCCACCTCACACTCTCGCGTCACCGAGGCGATTTGCATGGGAATGCCCAGCATTCCCCATGAAACACTGGGCATTCCCATGGGGAAATCACCCAGCCCACCACTCATGCCCCCTGCTGCCCGCCCCCCGTCCGCAATACTGGGTGTGTGCGCCCGGCAGAATTGCGGCCAACACAGAAAAAAAGAGAATATAACAGTGTGTTGAGTAGAGTAAGGCACCATGCTTGAAGCATGGTGACCACAGCGAACCATGGAAGGGCATGCGGCACACTAATATGGTGTCCATGTCGACAGATGTCAACATAGACACAAAGGGGGAAATTTACTAAGATCGAATGGGTACAAATGCATTCATTTGTATCCATTCGATCTTTAATACAGCCAGGTCCCTCTGATTGGCTTATTTATAATCAGCCATATTCATCTGTTTACGAATGTCTAAGCCATCGATAGACCACTGCTCTATGCGGCAAATTTACTATGATTCGTGCTGTTGAATTCACCAGTGAATACAAATGGCAAGTAGTCCATGTTTGTAGACACCCAGGGGCGGAACTACCGGCGGTGCAGACGGTGCAGTGCACCGGGGCCCAAAAGGTTCATGGGGCCCGTTGCCGTCTGCACCACATACCGTTTTCGGTACTTGTGGAGTATCACGGCTCCCATCGCATGCCATCGCATGCCATATATAGTGGCATGCGATGGCATGCGATGCAATGCGATTTTTACAGATTTTGGCCGTTTTTTGACAAAATTGTATGCAATTGCATCACATGCGATTTGATCGTATGCGATCACATACGATTCTGCACTGAAAAGCATCCAAATGCATTGGAATTAGTATTAAACATGTTCAATGGCCCCCAACTGGCATTTTTGAGGCTGTACCACCCCAACTATCAACGCAAACCCGAAGCGTGGCAAGCGAAGCGAGCCCGCGGGGGGCAGCGGTACGCGTCCTATGACCTTTTCATACCCCCACTATCCACATCGGCGTGGAGTTGAGAATAGAAAGTGTGGCGAGCGCAGCGAGCCACCGAGCCCGAAGCGTGGCGAGCGCAGCGAGCCCCGCGAGGGGACGTGGACAGCTGTGAAGCCCATCCCCACGCGGGGCTCGCTGCGCTCGCCACACTTTCTATTCTCAACTCCACGCCGACGTGGATAGTGGGGGTATGAAAAGGTCGTAGGACGCGTACCGCCGCCCCTCGCGGGCTCGCTGCGCTCGCCACGCTTCGGGTTTGCGTTGATAGTGGGGGTGGTACAGCCTCAAAAATGCCAGTTGGGGGCCATTGGGCATGTTTAATACTAATTCCAATGCATTTGGATGCTTTTCAGTGCAAAATCGTATGCGATCGTATGCGATCGCATGCGATGCGATGCGATTTTTTTGCATATGATGGGCATCGTGGGAGCCGTGATACTCCACAAGTACCCCGTTTTCTTTTTTTTATTTAAAGTTCGGCGTGGGTGTGGGGGCCCAGATATGGGATACTGCGGGCTGATCAATGTCATGTTACGTGGCGGGGGGAGGGGGTGTGATGGATCGGATCCACAGAACTGCTCTCCCTGTGACAGCCGTCACAGCCGCCGGCGCTGCAGATTTAGTGCGGGCTGTGATGGCTGACTTCTGTGCTCTGATTGGGCAGCCTGCGCCGGGGGTACAGGAAGAAGCCCAGCCTGCGCCGCAGCAATCTGCAGGAAGGAGAGACCAGAGTTATCTGACATTATCCTGCCCGGCTTCCCCAATGCACTGGTCAGTCAGTGGCTACCATGCAGCTCCTGTGTGAGGTCCAGCAGCGTACTGGTGTGCAGTAATGTGTAATGGGTATTATGGTGTGCGGCATAATGTGTAATGGGCACTAGTGTGCGGCATATGTAATGTAATGCATGTAATCGGTGCTGCAATGTGTGACTGTGTAATTGACATTACAGTGTATGTCACTTTGTAATGAGCATTATGATTTGCGTAATCCTGACGCAGAGTGTCTAAGGTGCTCTTTCAGATCGCTATCCCTGGTCTGGCCCTTTCACACTAAGCCCGTCTCGCCCACCCGAGTTTAGCCCTTCTTATAACAAAGGTCGTAATGTCGGGTTGGTCGACCCAGATTATTCAGTTTAGTGCTTTCACATCGCACCTCGACCCACACATAATCTAGGTTATATATATGCAACCTGAAAGGGGTATGAGGGGCTCTACCTGGCGCAATGTGTACATGTGGCACTACTACTGTATGTGAGGTAATGTAAGTAACGGACACTACTGTGACACATATTTCTCCGCGCTACTTTCACACAAAGCCTATTTTGAGTAGGGGGGGAGGGGGGGCGAAGCATATTTTTGCATCTGGGCCCATAACTCGCTAGTTCCGCCTCTGTAGACACCCATGTTAAAAATTTAACATAGGCTTCTATAGAGCTGTGAAGAGTCATTTTAACCCCTGGATGCCTACATGGGATGAAGAGGATGCAATCTACGCTAACTACGTGCGGATTGGATGGTGATTATAATTTATTTCTGCAGGTACCCTAATGGATTCTGCTGGAGAAGAGGACGAGCCTACGGTGGAGTCCACATCTTTTTTTTTATGTATTTATTCTATAATTTACACAGGGCAGCAGTGAGTGGGTCTGACTGGCTATGACATCGGCAAATACGAATGTGGAGAATATGGCAGCTTTGCAAATTTTCCATACTCTCCATTCGTATTTTGCAGGTCGTATACAGCCGATCCCATTCGTCCCCTTTTGTACGGGGATCGGGCGTATACTGTATGGACGTCTTAGTAAATTTCCCCCAAAGCCTTCAAAACGCATGTTGACCTTTTCCTGTGTCAAATATTTCCATGTTGACCTTTTGTCCAGGTTGACCCAGACCAGTGGTTCCCAAACTTTTTCAGTCCAAGGAACCCTTTGGGTCTCCATGACCCTGCTACATCTGAGGCCTATGGTTTATTTGTTAATGGGATAATGGATAATACAGTATTAATACAGTATTTATTGTGTCAATTGGTCACTAAAAGGCATGAAGCCCATAGGCTGGTGGTAATCCAGCATGGACAAAATCCCTGCATGATATTCCAAATTTCAAGTTTTTGGTCCATAAGGCCTTTATACAGGCCTGATTTAGGACCGCTCGATAAGCACCAGTCATTCGCTGCTTATCAAGCGGCTTAATGCCACCCGCTGGGTGAATGAACTCCCGCCCCCCTGCGAATCCCCTCAAAATCATGAAAATCCATTTGCATGTGAGCATACGAGGTAAAAATTATTCCATGGTTGCCGAACAGCAAATGATTTTTCCTCCGTTCACAAATAAAAGTCAGTCAAGGTGTCGTATTTTTGAGATTCATAATTTGCTATGTTGTATTCAGTCGTATTTCTTTTGGCAAATGGAAAAAGAAGGTTAGACCTAAATCACACTAGGTGATTTCGGGTCAGGTGCGCCTGGCCTGAGTTGTTTTTTCAGCAGCTGCTGCCTGGCCTGAGTTGTTTTTTTCAGCAGCTGCTCCTGGCCTGAGTTGTTTTTCTCACCACCCAGTGGTGCCCATTTATTATCACCTACCTAAAGTACACTAATCACTTTTATCACCTCCTGGGAGACCTATTATTTCGGGCATTAATTCTTTGACCTCTAATCTTTCATTCTTTGTAGATTCATTTCTTCAACCTAGAGTTTCCACCCTCAGGTCACACATCAAAGACACTACCTCCTTTTTAAAACTAATACAGGAGGTTGTGTGGAAGGATTCATACAACTTCCTTACTCTCGACGTCACAGGTCTGTATTCCAACATTCCACACGACCTGGGACGTCGAGCCATTGAAAATCGATTAGAAAATGATGGTGACCTGGGGGTGGAGCTCAAACTATTTATTCTCAATTGCATCACTTTCATCCTAGAACACAATTATTTTTTGTTTCAAAACACTCACTATTAACAGGTGATGGGTACCACCATGGGGACCAGATTTGCGCCCAGCTATGCCAACCTCTATATGGGAGAGGTGGAGGACCACCACATATGGGGTGGCGGCTGTGGCGCGAGTCTGGTTCTCTATGGGCGATACATTGATGATCTTTTTATGATTTGGGACGGGGATGCACAATCAGCACTTAATTTTGTTCAGTCTCTCAACACTAATTCATATAATTTACAGTTCACACACACCTTTCACCCTACAGAGATCTCCTTCCTGGATGTGGCCCTCCATATAAAGGATATTAAATTACCACGGAAAATTATATAAAAGATGTGGGAGGCCAGGCATATCTCCACTTCCAAAGTGGACATCATCTCCCTTGGAAAAAAAGCATTTCCAAGGGTCAACTAATTCGTGTCAGAAGGAACTGCTCCTCACTTTCTGACTTTGAGTCCCAAGCAGACAAGATGATGACCTCCTTCAAGAACACAGGCTATCCAGATGCCCTTATCATGAAGGCATTCAAGGAGGTTGTCAGTCTGGATCGTGATTCCCTTCTTAGTACAAAAAAGAAAAAAACAAAAGATGAAGATGCAGATATAAATACTGAAAATAGGAAAATGGCCTATATAAGCACATTCAACAGCCATCATGCGGAAGTTAAAAATATAATCAGAAAAAATTATAACATATTACATCAGGATCCATTACTAACGAGTATATTACCAAGTAAACCTAATTTTGTCTTTAAGAAAAAACGCTCCCTTAAAAATATTTTGGCCCCCAGTTTTTTGGCCACTAATACTCCTTCAACCCTGACCTCTTGGTTACCTCCTCAACTAGCAGGATTTTACAGATGTGGTGGTTCTAGGTGCATTACATGCACACATATAAAAAATTCTAAAACCACACAAATAATGGTGGAAAATAGAACACACCCCATTAGAAACTTTATCAACTGTAATACTACCTACATTATCTATGTTTTAAGATGTGAATGTGGACTAAAGTACGTGGGTCATATGACCAGGAAACTCCGCATTCGATTTTTAGAACACCGCCGCAATATCAAAAATTGTCTGACAGCCCATAGTGTTTCCAGACACTTTTTTGAAAAACACAATGCAGATCCACAGAGTCTAGAAATCATTGGAGTGGAACACATCAAAAATACCAACAGAGGGGGAGATAGGTTCAGCAGATTATGCCGACAAGAGGTATTTTGGATGCATCTGCTGAACTCTATCCACCCAGAGGGCCTTAATGAAATGGTGGAACTGAATTCAGTTATCTAATATACCCATTCCATGAGATTGTCGGTATGCCTTTCATTCTGTCCAGATTAAATACTCTGTGCAAGCAACCCTATATATCACCCACCCTGCCATAGGCGTGCGCAGCCCATTTTATTAGGGGGTGCACCATTGGAGGGGCGTGTCTATCACCGCCTACTGGGCGTGACTATCACCGCCTACTGGGCATCAACACAAACTAAACAGATGGTGACTTATTTATGTATATGGGCTTCATAATGAGTCTCCCCCCCCCCATATACACACAGTAGAAACAGGGACAAAAATGTACATCATAATGCCCATTACACATTATGCCACACTCCGTAATGCCCATTACACATTAGGTCACAATCCATAATGCCTATGAAACTTTATGCCACACTCCGTAATGCCTATTACACATTATACCGTAACACCGTAATGCCCATTACATAGTATGCCAAATGCTGTAATGCCCATTACATCATATGCAACACACCATAAATCCAGTTGCACATTATACCACACACTGTAATGCCAATTACACATTAGAAAACATGCCTTATTATGCCACATAAGTGCCGGGCGGGGACAGTGGACGGGCAGAGAGTGGTGGGCTACAACGCCCCATAAAGAAGCAAAAGAGAGAACGAGGGGAGTGAGTGAGAGGAATAGAGTGGGTGTCATGGAAAGAGAGATGGGGTGGTAGAAAAATGAGAGGGACAGTGTTAGGGAGAGAGACAGACAGACAGACAGAGTGAGGGGAAATACAGTATCAGTAAAAGAGAGGTAGAGACAGTGTCAGGGAGGGGAAGAAAATGTCAGGTAAGGAGAGAATGTGTCAGAGAGAAGGATAAAAGCATAAGGAACAGAGAGAGGGAGAGAGGAAGAGAAAGTGTCAAAGAGAGAGGAGGGCAGACACAGTGTCACAAAGCACTAAGCAAAAATATGTGTACATAAAATGGGTACTCTTTACCTATCACGGCGCCCACGATCTCCATCGCGGGCGTCGTGGGTAAAGAAATCGCGGTGATCGCGGGCATCGCGGCCAGTACATTAACGGCCGCGACGCGATGCCCGCGATCACCGCGATTTCCCATAGGGTTCAATGTTAAATTTAGTGCTGCCCGCGATTTTACATTCAATGCTTCAATGGCCGCGATTTGGCCATAGGAATCAATGTTAAATGGGCTACAATAGCCCAAATAGGCACAATTAACACTTAAATGTCCCCCCAAATTTGTAACGCCACCCCACGATCCACGCCAACCCGAAGCGTGGCGAGCGCAGCGAGCCCGCGAGGGTCGGCGTGACGCGTCCTCCGACCTTTTCATACCCCCACTATCCACGTCGGCGTGGAGTTGAAAATAGAATAGTGTGGCGAGCGCAGCGAGCCACCGAGCCCGAAGCGTGGCGAGCGCAGCGAGCCCCGCGAGGGGACGCGGATACCTTCACAGGTAAACGTGGCCCTACGCGGGCTTCACAGGTATCCACGTCCCCTCGCCACGCTTCGGGCTCGGTGGCTCGCTGCGCTCGCCACACTATTCTATTCTCAACTCCACGCCGACGTGGATAGTGGGGGTATGAAAAGGTCAGAGGACGCGTCACGCCGCCCCTCGCGGGCTCGCTGCGCTCGCCACGCTTCGGGTTGGCGTGGATCGTGGGGTGGCGTTACAAATTTGGGGGGACATTTAAGTGTTAATTGTGCCTATTTGGGCTCTGTAGCCCATTTACATTGATTCCTATGGCCAAATCGCGGCCATTGAAGCATTGAATGTAAAATCGCGGGCAGCACTAAATTTAACATTGAACCCTATGGGAAATCGCGGTGATCGCGGGCATCGCGTCGCGGCCGTTAATGTACTGGCCGCGATGCCCGCGATCACCGCGATGGGCGCCCAACTAAGTAAAGAGTACCATAAAATGTTTGATTAAAGGTGAAATAGTAACAAAATGCCCGTGTATATATACTCCAAATAATAGCACCCTCCCACCCCACCTTTCTCCATTCAGACAGAGAGCGACAACTACCAATTGCACACCCAGCTCTCCCTCCCCCTCTTTCTTCCCTGTCCCATCCTGAATCAGCTCACCTGAGCTAATGGGCAGCACCGCATCCTATCTTCATGGCTCCTCTCTCATGGCTAATGGGCAGCACTGGCATGTCAATTGCAGTACACTGTGACAGTGTATGGGGGGCACGGGGAGAGATCCATGCAGCTCTGCAACATGTAATAATAGAGCATTTATGCTGCATAGCAACTGTAATGGACACCATGAGCCCGGTGCCGCCAACAGGGTTATTTAATAATATCATAGGCTCTATTAAATAATCCTGTCAGCGGTTCCGGGCTCATGGTGTCCACTACACTTGCTCTGGTGCAAATATGCTTCTGCATAAGTGCTATCAGTGGAGGAATGAAAGGGGATCCGCTCCGCGGCATTTGGAAGTAGACTACTGAGGTGCTGGGTACCATGTCACTGCTTACCAGTCCGTTCCCCGCTACATGCTCATGCTGGGCTCCAGAGCCCCGATCACCGTAAGTTCTGCTGCTGCACCCGAACTTCCGGTTTCTAGCTGTGCGCAAAGCACAGGGAGCGCCTGTCTGCAAGTTTCACCTGCCCCGCTTCCTGAATGTCACCATGGGCATGAGGAGAGCCGCCGCTGCCGCTGGTACTGTGTGTGTGCAAGCGTGAGGGGGGACATAAGGAGGTGCCTGTGCACCCCGGCACCCCCCGTGCGCACGCCTATGCACCCTGCCCCAAGTCTATTATTCTCTATGAGATTCCCTACATCACATGTCCTTATTAACACTATAATAACCTTTTTTCATCTTTATGGTTTATGGGTTATTTATACATTCATCCATTTTTTTGCATTCTGTATATATATATTTTTTTTATTTTCTATTTACTAACAAAAAAAATAAATAATAATAATAATTTTTTGATTTTTTATATATTTATTATTTCTCTGGTTTTTCATCTATTTAAAAATTGTGTCTCTATGCATATACCTTCATCTGCATGTTGCGCCTCGGTCTCCGGCGGCTGGCAGAGGGGATCAGCGGCGCGTCCCGGCTGCGCGTTCTGACGTAACGCCGTCTGGTTGCTCGGCAACCAGAGACGCCAGGGGACGCCGCAGTCGGGCGCAGCCTCCGCCCTCCACTGCATCATGTCTGGGTAATCCCGGAAGCCGGAAGGACCCGGCACAAGGGGGCATGACGCGGCGGCGCCGTTGCTTAGCAACGGACGCCGTCGCCTAGTACGCGGACGCCATTGCCCACATTCTTAAGGGCCAGGCTACCAATTACCCGGCGCCCAGTCCACCATTGGACCAGGAGGTGGGCTGGCCTATTTTGGACCAATGCCAGTCCCTATTTAAGGGCTTCTGTTTCTCACAAGCCCCGCCGGTGATAGCTCCTGTGACAGTGGTTCCTGTCTGCTCTCTGTCCCGGCTCCAGGGAATTCTTGTTGGAAGTGCTCTTCTGGCCTGTGCGTCCAGCCTCTCCCTGGTATCCCTGAGTACCCCTTTTAGGGGCAGTTCTGCTCTTGTATTATTACCTGTTCTGGGGTTTCGTATTATTTCCTGACCTTGTCCAGCAGCTTGCTGGCAGGTACTTTTGTCCAGTCGCTGTTTATCTTATTGCCTGATTCACAGGTCATGCCCCCGGCACTTCTTTCATTGTTTAGTGTTGTTCTTGTCCTGTTTGTAGTGTGCATTTTGCGTGGTGTATTTTTCTTGTGCATGCGACTCTGTCGCCAGTGGTTGGCGACTAGGTCGCTGGCGCTTAGCAGCATAGTTAGCTGGGCAAGCTGCCCTTTGTTAATTTCCAGTCAGGTCCCTTAGCTAGTTCTCCTCTTGGCTGTACCCTCAGGAGGTCCCGGTTCCTTGTCACCCCATAACTCCTGGCTGCACCGGAGTTAGGGCGGGCTTAACTCGCCCTTCCAAACGTGGCAGCTAAAGGCGAAGCCTAGTTCAGCAGGAACCGCTTACCTAACTTTGGGGGCCAACAGAGACAGTGTAGGGTCTCGCTGTGGCTGTTCTAAACAGCAGTCCCGGCTACGGGTTCACTCCCGACAAAACCATAACATTATCACCGGCCATACTAAAACCAGGAAGGGAGTACAGAGTATTAGGGGATAATTTTTCCAGGATTTACTATGAACCCTACTACGCCCAATCCAGCCCAGGCGTTTGCCAACCAACTACAGAACCTCACCCAGATGGTGCAAGATTTATCCTTGCGTGTGAAATCCCAGGAGGAGGTGTCCCGAGCTCCCCCCGCTGTGACTCCTGAGCCCAAGATGAACCTCCCGGACCGGTTTTCCGGTAATCGACAAAATTTTTACAATTTCCGGGAGAGCTGTAAGCTATACTTCCGTCTGAGACCTAGGTCCTCTGGGTCTGAGCAACAGCAAATAGGGTTGGTAATCTCCTTACTCCAGGGGGATCCCAAAACCTGTGCCTTCGGTCTCAAACCGGACGATCCGGCACTCCGGTCAGTTGACGCCTTCTTTAAGTCACTAGGATTATTGTATGACGATCCCAATAGAGAGGCCTCAGCCGAAAGTCATTTACGGGCCCTAAAACAGGGGAGGAATCCGGCAGAGGCATACTGCACGGAGTTCCGCCGTTGGTCCAACGACTGTGGTTGGAACGACCCGGCCTTACGCAGTCAGTTTCGGCAGGGGTTATCAGAGGTGATCAAGGATAGCCTCATCCAATACCCTGCACCGGAGACTTTAGATAAACTAATGGAGCTTTCTATAAAGATTGATCGTCGGCTCCGCGAGCGGAAGTCCGAGAGAGGCTCCGTGCTTTGCCCAACCTCGATTGGTTATGTTCCGTCTGAGGAGGAAGAAGAACCCATGCAGCTGGGGGCTTTTAGGATTACTCCAGACGAAAGAGCCCGTAGGATGTCCGCTGGTCTTTGTCTCTATTGTGGCAGTAAGGGTCATGTGGTGCGCACTTGCCCGAACAAGTCGGGAAACGCACGGACCAAGTGAATTGTGAGGGGGTTCATCTTGGTCTTCAGCTTATCTCCTCTCGTAACGCACTACTAGTACCGGCCAGTGTCAGGGTAAACGAGACTGAGACTCCTGTTTCCGCCTTCATCGATAGCGGGGCAGCTGGGAATTTTTTGGATGTTTTTTTTGCCAGTAAGTTGGGTATTCCCAAATTAGACCTTGATAAAATGCTTATCATGCGAGGGCTGGATGGTGATCCTCTCCCCAGTGGAGTAATCACGTGTCAGACTCCTCTGTTACAGTTTCGAGTGGGGATCTTGCATGAGGAGATGATCTCTTTTTATTTAACCTCCTGCTTCTTAGTTCCAGTTGTCTTAGGTTATCCCTGGCTCCAGAACCACAATCCTCAGATCGATTGGCAGGCTGGAGAGATCACACGTTGGAGTGATCAGTGTTCTGGGTCTTGCATAATAAGTCCTATTCAGTTGGCAGCCGTCTCTCTGGAAGGGATTCCTGCCAGTTACTCAGACTTTGCCGACGTATTTTCCAAGGGTCAGGCGGACGTATTACCACCTCACCGTCCATATGACTGTGCCATTGAACTAATGCCGGAGGTTCAATACCCTAAGGCCAGACTCTATTCTCTGTCTGGTCCTGAGACCCGCTCCATGAATGAGTACATTCAGGAGAATTTGGCCAAGGGGTTTATCAGACCATCTAAATCTCCTTTGAGCACAGGGTTCTTTTTTGTTTCCAAAAAGGATGGATCCCTTAGGCCCTGTATAGATTACAAGGCTCTCAACAAAATTACAGTCAAAAATACTTACCCGCTACCATTAATCTCGGTTCTGTTTGATCAGTTACGTTCGACCAAAATCTTCTCCAAAATTGATCTCCGGGGAGCGTACAATCTGATACGCATTAGAGCCGGGGACGAATGGAAGACAGCCTTCAGTACCCAAACAGGGCACTATGAAAAACTGGTGATGCCCTTTGGGTTATCTAATGCACCGGCTGTCTTTCAAGACTTAATTAATGATGTCCTCAGGGACTTTCTGGGGAAGTTCGTGGTTGTCTATCTAGATGACATTATGATTTATTCCAGTACCCTAGAAGAACATTGTTATCAGGTGCGACAAGTCCTGCAAAAGCTCAGTGAAAACCATCTCTTCGCCAAACTGAAGAAATGCGAATTCGAAGTCCCCGAGGTATCTTTCCTGGGATATATCATTTCTTCAGACGGTTTTCGCATGGAACCAAAGAAATTGCAGGCGGTCTTGGAGTGGGTGCGACCCTCTAATCTCAAAGCCATCTAGAGATTTTTAGGGTTCGCAAATTATTATAGATGATTTATTCGGTCTTTTTCTGATGTGGTCGCCCCCATCGTGGCCCTTACCAAAAAGGGAGCCGATCCAGCCAACTGGTCCCCACAGGAAACAAGAAAGGACTGCCCTAGGGTAGTCCGAGGGCGCTGTATGTGGGGTGAGTGTCAAAAAAGCTGCTACTTAAAGGGACTGAGTAGGTCCCTAAAAAAAGAGAAGACAAATAGAGAAATAAAGTAGCGCTTACCAATGAGGGATAATCAAAGTAAAAAACATTTAATTGCATATGTAATAGACATAATTCATAAACACATAAGAACAATAAAATGGTACCATAAAATATGGGGGGGGGATAAAGACTCTCAAATGGCCCTCACTGTGTGCTAGTATATTAGAAGATGGATAGGATCCGCTCCTATTGGTGCCGCCTATATACAGTCCCGAATGGAACGATGAAGTCCTTTTGGACTGGGGATGCAAATGGTTTTCCACTGGATTCGATATTACACAATAGATGATAGGTATAGTTACCACTGTGTGTCCCTTTGGAGATTTGTATCCATGTAGGACTGCTGTAGCGAGCTGTATTCTCCGTTTGAAGGGAGGAGGTGGATGAAATTTTCCTCCTGTGTAGGAATCACGATGGATGTGGAAAACAAGGTGAAAGTGTCCCGGACAAATAATTTTCCAAAGATGGGAAATGGAGACGGCTGGTTGGATCCTGAAGCATGCAGGAGCTGCTCCCTCTCAAAGCCCCTCACTGCCATCGCTATCTTGCATGCATCAGGATCCAACCAGCCGTCTCCATTTCCCATCTTTGGAAAATTATTTGTCCGGGACACTTTCACCTTGTTTTCCACATCCATCGTGATTCCTACACAGGAGGAAAATTTCATCCACCTCCTCCCTTCAAACGGAGAATACAGCTCGCTACAGCAGTCCTACATGGATACAAATCTCCAAAGGGACACACAGTGGTAACTATACCTATCATCTATTGTGTAATATCGAATCCAGTGGAAAACCATTTGCATCCCCAGTCCAAAAGGACTTCATCGTTCCATTCGGGACTGTATATAGGCGGCACCAATAGGAGCGGATCCTATCCATCTTCTAATATACTGGCACACAGTGAGGGCCATTTGAGAGTCTTTATTCCCCCCCATATTTTATGGTACCATTTTATTGTTCTTATGTGTTTATGAATTATGTCTATTACATATGCAATTAAATGTTTTTTACTTTGATTATCCCTCATTGGTAAGCGCTACTTTATTTCTCTATTTAACTGGTCCCCACAAGCTGAGTGGGCCTTTGTGGCACTTAAACAAGCTTTTTCTACAGCTCCAATTCTTAGGCATCCTGATCCGGAGCAACCCTTCGTGGTTGAGGTAGATGCCTCAGAAGTGGGAGCAGGAGCTGTTCTATCGCAGGGGGATTCCAGTTCCTCGTTTCTCTTCCCATGTGCCTATATGTCTAGAAAATTTTCTTCGGCAGAGGCCAACTACGATGTGGGTAATCGGGAGTTGCTGGCCATCAAGTGGGCCTTCGAGGAATGGAGACACTGGCTGGAGGAGGCGAGCCACCAAATACTGGTGATTACCGACCACAAAAACCTGCAATATCTCGAATCTGCCAAACGTTTAAATGCCCGTCAGGCTAGGTGGGCGTTATTTTTTACGCGCTTTAATTTTGTCATCTCTTATAGGCCAGGGTCCAAGAATGTCCGAGCGAATGCCCTCTCCCGCAGCTTCTTGCCCAGGCAAGAGATACGGGTTCCTTCGGCACCCATTCTTCCACCCTCGGTAATCCATTCTGGTCTTACACAGACGCTTAAAGACTTACTTCTCCATGCTCAGGATGAAGTGCCCAGTCAAAAACCCGCTGGGCACCTGTTTGTTCCACAGGCCTTGAGAAAAGAGGTATTGGCTGAATTCCATGAAAGTAGTATTGTGGGACATCCGGGTGTTAAAAGGACGTTGAAACTCCTTTCTCGTAGTGTCTGGTGGCCCGATATTGCCTCAGACACTAAGGACTTTGTCTTGTCTTGTCCCGAGTGTGCCAGACATAAAGTTCCCAGGACTGCTCCGGCAGGGCAATTAATACCATTGGCAATTCCATCCAGGCCATGGTCTCATATTGCCATGGATTTTGTGGTGGACCTACCCATGTCCCACGGATTCCAGGTCATCTGGGTGGTTATTGACCGTTTCAGTAAAATGGCTCATTTTGTTCCATTACCGCAATTACCAACAGCCAATGGTTTAGCCAATTTGTTCTTACTACACATCTTCAGACTCCATGGGCTGCCTTCTGACATTGTTTCGGACCAGGGTCCCCAATTCATTGCTCGCTTCTGGAAGCTCTTTTGTGCAGCACTTAAAATAAAGCTTAGTTTGACCTCAGCTTACCATCCCCAATCAAATGGTCAGACGGAGCGGCTCAATCAATCCTTAAAGCAGTATTTACTCCTGTTTGTTTCCAAAACACAAGATGATTGGGCAGATTTTCTGCCTATCGCCGAGTTTGCATATAACAATGCTCATCACTCCTCCACGAAGACGTCTCCTTTCTTTGCCGTCTATGGAGTCCATCCTAAAGCCAATGCACTGGGTCCGGAAAGTTCGTAGTTTTATCTTCTACGACGGCCCGGCTCAGAACCGTATGGAAGCAAGTGCATTTAGCCCTCAAAGGAGCTGCCTTTCGGGAGAAGGTCTTTTCAGAATGTTCGAGGCAGCCTTGTAAGTTCAAAGTGGGCGATAGAGTCTGGTTGTCGACCAGAAACATTAAACTTAGACAGCCATCTGCCAAATTTGGTCCAAGGTTTATTGGTCCATATATCATCATTAAGAAGGTCAACCCAGTAGCCTTTCGGTTACGAATTCCCAGCTCGATTAAGATCGCCAATACGTTTCATTCCTCCCTCCTCAAACCAGACGTTTTTTCAAAAAAATTTCCACGAAGGGTGGTTCAGAATAGACCTCCAGTGGATGTCCATGGACATTCAGAATTTCTAGTGGAGAAGATTCTGGATTGCAAAAGGTCTCGTGGTTCCGTGTATTTCCTTGTCCATTGGAAGGGATATGGGCCGGAGGAGAGGTCCTGGGTCTCTAATAGGGACTTGCACGCCCCAAGATTAAAAGCAGAATTTTTTCGAAATTTTCCCCATAAAACTGGTCATAGGGGTTTGTTAACCCCTCCTCGAGGAGGGGGTACTGTTGCCCCTCGGTCTCCGGCGGCTGGCAGAGGGGATCAGCAGCGCGTCCCGGCTGCGCGTTCTGACGTAACGCCGTCTGGTTGCTCGGCAACCAGAGACGCCAGGGGACGCCGCAGTCGGGCGCAGCCTCCGCCTTCCACTGCATCATGTCCAGGTAATCCCGGAAGCCGGAAGGACCCGGCACAAGGGGGCATGACGCGGCGACGCCGTTGCTTAGCAACGGACGCCATCACCCAGTACGCGGACGCCATTGCCCGCATTCTTAAGGGCCATGCTACCAATTACCCGGCGCCCAGTCCACCATTGGACCAGGAGGTGGGCTGGCCTATTTTGGACCACTGCCAGTCCCTATTTAAGGGCTTCTGTTTCTCACAAGCCCCGCCGCTTAGCAGCATAGTTAGCTGGGCAAGCTGCCCTTTGTTAATTTCCAGTCAGGTCCCTTAGCTAGTTCTCCTCTTGGCTGTACCCTCAGGAGGTCCCGGTTCCTTGTCACCCCATAACTCCTGGCTGCACCGGAGTTAGGGCAGGCTTAACTCGCCCTTCCAAACGTGGCAGCTAAAGGCGAAGCCTAGTTCAGCAGGAACCGGTTACCTAACTTTGGGGGCCAACAGAGACAGTGTAGGGTCTCGCTGTGGCTGTTCTAAACAGCAGTCCCGGCTACGGGTTCACTCCCGACAAAACCATAACACTGCATTATCGGTCTAGTCTGCGTCTTTTTCTCCACATATCTCTCCATACTTCTTTCCAAACAGATATTTGTATAAGATTGTTTGAAATTCCTCTATAAGTATCCCTACTCCGCAATTCATGGGCACACCACCAGGAGCCAGTAGATATTAGCTATGTATGCTCATGCCAAACATTACGGTTCCCTAGCAACAAAAGATGGTGAAGGATAATACAAGTCTATCCTCACTAGTATCACTCATTTCTACGTCCTTCTATCCACTGAATAAAGTTTGCCAACAGTTTCTTTATGTAGAGCTAGCTAGTGAAATAGGCCCCCATTATATGGATTCAATGCGCCAGTGTCCGTGTCAAATATACAGACCGGAGCAATGCGCATCGCCATGGTAACCAGGGGTGCATGTAAACAGGAAGACAGCTTATTTCTTCACTAACCCGGAAGAGCCCGTATCCTACACACAAGCGACCTCCGGACACCAGATGATCTGAGACCCGGAAGTGCTGCTGACGCGATATCACGCAGCGTCACCTGCCCCTCCTTCCTCCCTGTACAGATACCGTGGCGACCCGGAAGTAAATCGGGTCCTCCCCAGTGGGATATATTACTAAGACGCTCTCAAAGTCAGGTTGCTAGGACCACCTGGTGATACAAAGGAAGCGCCTCACTGTACAGACACCGTAGCGACCCGGAAACAAATCGGGTCCTCCCCAGTGGGATATATTACTGAGATGCACTCAAAGTCAGGTTGCTATGACTACCTGTGGATACACAGGAAGTGCCATACAAATACATTTATTTCATGTCTGAACTAACCACTTTTTTTGCCTCATCTTTTGTAGTAATACACAGTTTAACATTAAACTAATAGATATATGTTTAGATTACTATTTGCCTCCTACCCTAGTGTTGTGTTTTTTTTACATTATAGATTGGTTGATCTAATTGAATTGGTCACATGACCCATGTGATAGGGTATATAAGCCAAAACACCCTTTATGGTGGAGCGCTAGAAACGGATCAATTGGATATTACAATAACAATTTAATAATATGAATAAAATGTTGATTATAAAATGACATGAACAACAATAATATAATGACAATAATAATAAAATAAATAAAGGACAAGGAAGGTGATACTTATGTCTCTGTGTTGCTGCTGTTTGTGTCCCCGGGGATAGGGGGCTACTTATTCACTGGATTTAGCCCTGTAGAAATGATGGATTACAATAGGCCGTCCCGGATTGCACAAAGTGACGCTGGAGGATGATCTATTTTCCAGTTCTGGGGTCCTCACTATGTTGCGATTATTTGTATCCACAGTGGTTGGTCTCACGCTGGAGGATGATCAGATTCCTAATAGGTGGAAAGGTCCTCATGATGTTGCGGATGTTTGTAGTCCACAGTGGAAATGGAGGGAAGTCCCCAAAATGGATGGGGGTATTGGGGGCAATCCAGAATGGGTGACAATGACAGGGAACATTTCCAGGGGAGGGCTGGGAGCAAGACAGCAATAAGCAGAGATCCTTCCAAGTCCAGGTTTTAAAATTAGCAAGTGCTGCCTAACATGTTTCGTCGTGATGTCACGACTTTATCAAAGACCTTTGATTGGAAGGATCTCTGCTCATTGCTGTCTTGCTCCCAGCCCTCCCCTGGAAATTTTCCCTGTTATTGCCACCCATTCTGGATTGCCCCCAATACCCCCATCCATTTTGGGGACTTCCCTCCATTTCCACTGTGGACTACAAACATCCGCAACATCGTGAGGACCTTTCCACCTATTAGGAATCTGATCATCCTCCAGCGTGAGACCAACCACTGTGGATACAAATAATCGCAACATAGTGAGGACTCCAGAACTGGGAAATAGATCATCCTCCAGCGTCACTTTGTGCAATCTGGGACGACCTATTGTAATCCATAATTTCTACAGTGCTAAATCCAGTGAATAAGGAGCCCCCTATCCCCGGGGACACAAACAGCAGCAACACAGAGACATAAGTATCACCTTCCTTGTCCTTTATTTCTTTTATTATTATTGTCATTATATTATTGTTGTTCATGTCATTTTATAATCAACATTTTTATTCATATTATTAAATTGTTATTGTAATATCCAATTGATCCGTTTCTAGCGCTCCACCATTTTTTTCCTTTCCTACATCCATCAACGGGTTAACACCCCTCAAGCAGGAGCAGCTTAGCACCACACCCAATAGGGCGCCTATTCCTACTCTGAGTACCCCATCTCGAGTATACCCAACTTTTCCAGAACACCCTTTATGCCAGACATCCTTTGATAAAGCTGCCTGGAGCAGCGAAACCGGTCAGGACTTTTCTCACCTTTTCCAAAACCATCATCCACAGAAAGGAAAAACTCTGAGATTGCAGACCCACCCACACCACTCGGACCCCCTCTTTTTTCCATTTGGATTACAAATTCATCCGGAACTATAGTAGAGGTTGAGGACACCATCCCGCTTTATTCCATCCAGCGGAGGGAGTTGGTGATTTGCACCATCTTGGGCCACTCCTGAAAATTACATCTCTTCCTGCCTCCGTAATGCGGACCAGGGGATACCATTGCTGTTCCATTTGGACGTCTGAGATTCCCCAGATTGCCGATTAGGGGTCACTTTTGTTGCTCCGTGTGGACGTTTGGGACTTTCCGGGTCAAATCCCATTACATGGTTTGGTTTGGTGAGATTTTAGATTTCCTTTAACTCCATTGTTTTAATACATATTCTGGCTATATGTCTTTTTTTTTAAATGATTAATAAATTTTTGTGATAGGTCTACCCAATCTGATTTTAATTATTATTATTATTATTTTTCTAAGAAAGTTTATTCAGCGCTGATCAAACCTTTCTTCTTTGTATTTCTTTTGGCGTATTTTTTTACAACTTGTACTAGAATATGCCTAGTATACACATGTTAAAAGTCTGAGTTTGTGAAATACACCTGCAAATTAAGGTATATTTTTTTGGAGTAATTTTTTACAACTTGTACTAGAATAAGTCAAGTATACATTCATATTTTGAAATATGATAGTAAATTTCTAAATTACATTGGAGTAATGTAAAATTCAAGGCGTTTTCTTTCATGGCATATTAATTCATATTTTTGTAAAAACACAAATACAACAGTCATAAAATACAAAATACTAACATAATTTCACAATAGTAAATTACAAAAATACGAATATGTGCCCGAATACAAATATGACTAAATACAAATACGTCAATTCCTACCGTGTTTTGTTTAGTAAATTTCCCCCATTGTATTATAAATGGTAGAATAAGGGAACAAATCTAACTAATATTACCATCCTAGGAATTTTAATGCAAGACCCATATATCTGGGTGGACAAATATATTGTCACAACATTCAGTTATTGTTTGTTTCCTACCTGTTTGTTTGTGGCTTCTCCTGTCTGTTCAGCCTGCTCCATGCTGCAAGGAAAGTCTGTGTGGCCTGAGCTTTGCTAATTACAGCACCTGGAGGAGTCCTTGCTGCTGACAGCTCTGTATAGTTGAACTGTGCTGTGAGATCTGAGCTCAGCTAATTAGTTACACCTGGGTAACTCTCCTGCAGGAGAGTTCAGTGTAAACTGAGCATGCTCAGCCCACTGATTAGTTCACCTGTGGGTTCCCTGTGCTTCCTATAAAGGGCAGCCTCTGGGAGACAGAAGCTGCCAGAGTATAGGTTCACACCAGCTCCAGCGTTCCAGTGCCTTGTACTATTCCAGACTTCTGATTATTGCATCTGACCTCGGCTTGTTCCTGACCATTCTCCTGCCTGATCCTCGTGTACCGTACCCAGTGTTTACCAGTGTATGATTCCGGCTATTCTCCTGACTATTCTCCTGCCTGCTCCTTGTGTACTACATCCGTGACATCCAGTGTATGACCTTGGCTTGTTCTCTGACCATCCTCCTGCCTGCTCCCTGTGTACTGCATCCTGTGCCTTCCTGTGTATGACCCGGCCTGACTTTGACTAACCATTGCTGCATCCATTGGTACCGTATCTGCTCACCTGTTACTGACCCGGCTTGACGACCACGCTCCATATTCCACAAGCTACCACCACTCATACGGGGAACCTGACCAGGGGGCCGCGACCGGCGTGTCGGGTGCCGCAGAAGCCCATATCCCGCTTGGAGGGGTCACTGGCAGAAAACCCCCGGCACGGTTAGACTCCGCGCCCCTGTGTCAGGTCTAGCCAATCCCCGAGTGGTAGTGCACCCCAAGTTTGTGACAGAATACTCTGGCCCAACTGGAATATGGATGCTGTTAGTGGCATGTCTCATAAAGAACTCCTGGAACACCTGCTGGTCCGGGTTGACAAGCATGGACAGTACCAAGCTCTGATTATGCAAAGCTTGCAAACTCTGCAGCAGCAATTGGATCTCGCTCCACCCTCTCCAACACCAGTGATTTCTGATCCGGAGTCCATTAGGGTGCCTCGCCTGCTAATACAGCAGTTACAGGAGCTGCTGTCTAACGTCCTCACCCTTGTCACCAAACTGCTCGGCGAGTCTACTGTGGGCTTGGTGCCTGCAAGACCCTCAGATTCCACTCCGGGTCCCCCATTGGCAAATACATCTGTGCCCTTTAAGGACAAGTACGTGAGTCGGCCTCGTCCCCAGTTGTCAGATGAGGAACGCCAGCGACGCAGGTCCTTAAATTTATGTTTTTATTGTGGAGGCCAGGACCATTTGATTGGGGATTGCTCCCTCCGAGAGGCCAGGAATAAGGTTATTGCTTCTGTGCCCACTCAGGAAGAGTTGCATGGCTATCACTGGGGTCCAAGAACTAAAATCTTTTTACCTAAAAGCAGTAAATTTTCGGTCAAACCGCAAGAAGCGAACCCGAGTGTCAAGTTCCGAGAGGGGAGTCCGGGTGTCCAACCCCAAGATGGGGTTCTGTCCAGCCAGCCCCAGAAGGGGGTTCTGTTAGTCCAGCCCAAGGAGTGGCTTCCGAGTATTGTGCTCCAGGAGGAGCTTCCTAGTGTCTTGCCCAAGGAAGGGCTTCCTAGTGTCTTGCCCGAAGAGGGGCATCAAAGTGTTTCACCCCAAGTGGACTCTCACAGTGTCGAGTTCCGAGAGGGGTCTCAGAATGGCGAGCCCCAAGAAGGGGTACAGAGTCTTTTTCCTCAGAAGGGGTCTCGGAGGGTAATTTCCAAGGAGGGTTCTCAAATTCTCAAGCCGCAGAACGGGGTTCAGAGTGTCGTGCACCAGGAGGGGTCTCAGACTGTCAGACTCCAAGCAGGGTCTCAGAGTACCACACCCCAAACAGGGTCTCTGAGCATTGCGCCCCAGGAGGGTTTCCCGAGCACTGCACCCCAAGAGGGGTCTCTGAAAGTGGTACCCCAAAAAGGGCCTCTGAGTACACTACCCCAAGAGGAATCTCCGAGAGTTGCCCCCCAAAAGGATCCTCTGGTCGCCACACCCCAGGAAGGGTCTCTGAGTGTGGCTTCCCAGGTTAGGCCATTGAGCACTTTGCCTCAAGAAGGGGCTCTATATATCACCCCAGAAGGGGGTTCCGAGTCAATCGCCCCAGAAGGGGGTTCCGAGTCAATCGCCCCAGAAGGGGGTTCCGAGTCAATCGCCCCAGAAGGGGGTTCCGAGTCAATCGCCCCAAGTGGGGGTTCCGAGTCCGTCACCCCAAGGGGGGGTTCTGAGTCTATCACCCCAAGTGGGGGTTCCGAGTCCGTCACCCCAAGTGGAGGTTCCGAGTCCGTCACCCCAAGTGGGGGTTCCGAGTCCGTCACCCCAAGTGGGGGTTCCGAGTCCGTCACCCCAGAAGGGGGTTCCAAATCCGTCACCCCAGAAGGGGGTTCTGAGTCCGTCACCCCAGAAGGGGGTTCCGAGTCCGTCACCCCAGGTGGGGGTTCTGAGTCATTTACCCCAGGTGGGGGTTCCGAGTCACTCACCCCAGGTGGGGGTTCCAGGTCTGTCACTCCTGGTGGAGATCCATCTGCCCTTGCCTCCGGGCATGAGGACCCATCTGCCCTTGCCTCCGGGCATGAGGACCCATCTGCCCTTGCCTACGGGCATGAGGACTTGTGTGTCGTGGCCTCCGGGCCAGTCTCTATGGCCTCCGGGAAAATCTCCTTGGCCTCCGGGCCAGTCCCCGTGGCCTCCGGGCCTGCCTCTGTGGTCTCCAGGTCCACTTCCATGGCCTCCGGGCCAGTCTCCATGGCCTCCGGGCCTGTCTCCGTGGCCTCCGGGCCTGTCTCCACGGCCTCCGGGCCAGTCTCCACAGCCTCCGGGCCAGTCTCCGCGGCCTCCGAGCCAGTCTCCGCGGCCTCCGAGCCAGTCTCCGCGGCCTCCGGGCCAGTCTCCGCGGCCTCCGGGCCAGTCTCCGCGGCCTCCGGGCCAGTCTCCGCGGCCTCCGGGCCTACCTCCATGGTCTCCAGGTGTGCATCCGTTGCCTCCGGGCCTGTCTCCATTACCTCTGCGTTCTCCAGGTCTGCTTCCATGACCCCTGGGCCTAAACATGTCAGCCAAGAAAAAATTTCTAAAGTACCGATGTCTACTGTACTGGACATCCATAAGGCGTCAGCAGTGCCTCAAGTTCAAGAGACATCCATTGTGTCTAAGGTCCCACCAGGGTTGGCTAGTACACAAAAGCCAGCTGAAGAGTCTTCTGAAGATATTTGTTTTGATGGGAACCTTGCCCATTACCAGGCTTTAGCGGATCACTACTTAGATGCCATGAATCATGATCCATCTTCCAGAGTCAATTTGGCAAATATTGTAAAATTTATGATCTTATCCTTCCGGGGAGAAGCACTAAAATGGGTCAGTCCACTTGTTGAAGCCAATGATCCTCGACTGCAAGATCTGATATCATTCTCCAGGGCTGTGATCGAGAAATTTGAATCTAAGACTCCTTCATCCTCCTTGGCTAAAAGTCTGCCTATGCCTCTTCAAAACCATAGAGTTTCTGCAAAATTTTTTTTGCCAAGATCTGAATCGAAGAACTCAATAGTTAGGGGCATCCGTGTCGGCTCTTTAGCACTTCATGGTCTCAAAGAATCATCCGCTAAAAAATCTTTGATTTGCACCCCAGAACTAGACTCCAACTCAGATTATGATTCTGAACACGATGCTGCTCCTTTTTTGGGTGGTCTAGTGTTGGCCAGAGCCCATTTTGAAGAGCCAGAGGTGTCACCAGCCTTGAAGGGATCTAAGTGTTCTTCTAAGAAAAAGAAGAAGCACCGCAGGCGACCTTGAAAGTATCCATGTGGGGTGTTCGGAGCCCACCCCTAGAGGGGAGGGTAATGTCACAACATTCAGTTATTGTTTGTTTCCTACCTGTTTGTTTGTGGCTTCTCCTGTCTGTTCAGCCTGCTCCATGCTGCAAGGAAAGTCTGTGTGGCCTGAGCTTTGCTAATTACAGCACCTGGAGGAGTCCTTGCTGCTGACAGCTCTGTATAGTTGAACTGTGCTGTGAGATCTGAGCTCAGCTAATTAGTTACACCTGGGTAACTCTCCTGCAGGAGAGTTCAGTGTAAACTGAGCATGCTCAGCCCACTGATTAGTTCACCTGTGGGTTCCCTGTGCTTCCTATAAAGGGCAGCCTCTGGGAGACAGAAGCTGCCAGAGTATAGGTTCACACCAGCTCCAGCGTTCCAGTGCCTTGTACTATTCCAGACTTCTGATTATTGCATCTGACCTCGGCTTGTTCCTGACCATTCTCCTGCCTGATCCTCGTGTACCGTACCCAGTGTTTACCAGTGTATGATTCCGGCTATTCTCCTGACTATTCTCCTGCCTGCTCCTTGTGTACTACATCCGTGACATCCAGTGTATGACCTTGGCTTGTTCTCTGACCATCCTCCTGCCTGCTCCCTGTGTACTGCATCCTGTGCCTTCCTGTGTATGACCCGGCCTGACTTTGACTAACCATTGCTGCATCCATTGGTACCGTATCTGCTCACCTGTTACTGACCCGGCTTGACGACCACGCTCCATATTCCACAAGCTACCACCACTCATACGGGGAACCTGACCAGGGGGCCGCGACCGGCGTGTCGGGTGCCGCAGAAGCCCATATCCCGCTTGGAGGGGTCACTGGCAGAAAACCCCCGGCACGGTTAGACTCCGCGCCCCTGTGTCAGGTCTAGCCAATCCCCGAGTGGTAGTGCACCCCAAGTTTGTGACATATATCAAGAGTAGAGTAAATTCAAATTGATCTAATATATGAAGGAGTCTTCTATACAATATATTATGCTGTTTTACTATATCATATTTTATTTCAGATTTATGGTTTATTTCCAACCTTGATGAGCTATGTTCCTGGTCCTCACCAAAAATTGTTTTCAAGTTTCCAAAACATAAAAGACTTTGTGATGGACATGGCGAGGTCTCACCGAGAGACACTGGATGAGAACTGTCCACGAGACCTCATAGACTGTTTCCTCATGAGGATGGAAGAGGTAAAGTCTGTGGAAAATCTTGGTACAAAAATTAGATTAGCTACAATAACACACCACTGAGTGGATGTGCTTTCTGTGTAGTGTTACTGACTATATCATTAAATATCTTCCAGGAAAAAAATAACCCAAACACAGAGTTTTGTGAGGAGAACCTACAGGGGACAGTAATTGACCTGTTCTTTGCTGGAACAGAAACTACAAGTTTAACATTGAGATATGGCTTCCTGATTCTGCAGAAGTACCCTGAGATACAAGGTAATACTGCTGCTTGTTACATATGTGAAAAAAACAAAAGAGTGCATTGAGCATTAACTCCTTGAGTGGTGGGTTTTGCTGGAGCAGGACAAACCTACCAGGACAGATGTGTCCTACCCCAGCAAAACTCACCACAGAGCAGTAGGCCACCCCCCATCGCACCCCCAACTCCTGTCGCTCCCCCTCATCTCCGCTCTGGGGATCGTACGCCGGAGCTCCCAGGCCCTGCCACTGCCCCAGCCGCCATTCACAATGGGTGGCTTGGGGATGTACGAGGCGGCTCGGGAGGACTGGGGCATCAGAACTCTCGAGTCCTTCCGAACCGTGGTGAACATTCCTGAGCCTGCCGCCCTGCTCGCTGCAAACTAATGGCGGCAGGGGAGCTCCTGCATACGATCGCTGGAGCGGAGAGGTGAGGGGGAGTGACGGGAGGGGAGAGGAGGTGGGGTGCCCCGACTGGAGATGTTCCAGTGGTGCACAGCTGAAGGCACCATTGGCGCACACCTTGATATTGGTGGTAGGCCCAGCAGTGCAGCTGAGCCCGGAAAATTTCCGGGCATACCACTCAAGTGGTTAAGTCATTTACACTGAAGAATATTCCAGTTTGTAGAGGGTGACACTTCACATTGCTGCACAGCTAAAGTATTCCTCCCTAGAACATGTGTCATGATCCTAAGCGCAGCGATTCCCCAGATACGCCAATCTGTGGATCACTGCCACATGACACCGGTACAGTATTTCAGCGCGTGTGGTAATTTCTTTGTGGTTACTGCCACCAGCGAGAGTACCACTATTAGAGTGTAACACAAGGTAAATGCTGGCTCTTGCCCACACACAGAATTATTGCTATTCAAACAAATGGTAACGCCTCTTGTGACCTGGATTGGATAACAACGGAAACCAGAGCTAAAATTAAGATTATTTCATTTTAGTCAAACATTTCAAAGGTTACGTTACCGAAAATAACGTGTCACTTGTGAACAAGCCCTAGGCGAAACACGTGTGAAGTGCACGCCCCTGACGCGTCACCCCTGCCATCCCCGGATCAGCTGTTCAATCAGCTGCACACCATCTCACAGAGCAGCAGACCGCTACGTCTCAGCGGCAACCACCATCCAGTATCGGAAGACTAAGTGATCCCTCTGCAGGTAACACCGCCGGCTAAACGGGACCTGGAGACCACGCATCGCCCCTGTCATCACAGGCTCAGACGGCGTGGTATCGGTCTGGCGTGCCGGCGTACAGTCTGTTAGCTGATTCGAGTACACAGACTCAGCTTCAATTTAACCTGCAGCATTCAGCTCTGGGTAACCCCGCTGACATATTTGGACTTGGAGACCACGGACTGCCCCTGTCACTACAGGCACAGGCAGCGTGGTATCGGTCTCTCCTGCCGGCCCTTACTCCATACTCTGCGGCTATATACAAGAGCTAATCTTCCCCCTTGTGCAGTAATTATATGATATAAGCTTTGTCTTTTTGCCATATTCTGCCGATTTGCTCCCAATTATCACCCTTGTGCAACAATTATACCATATAATTGTTATCTTTTTGTCACATTCTGCTGATTTACTCCTAAACTACCATCCTTGTGCAATAATTTTATGATACAAGCTTTGTCTTTTTTCTATATTTGCTCCTAAATTTATTGATTATATGAGCACAATTGAGTATCGTTAACTCCCTTAAATGAAAATTGTTTTTGGTATTTTGTATTCAACACAGTGTTGTCTCAGATATTTAAATTCTCTCTTTCTGTCACTCATTTGCAATCTGCTTTAGCCGGTAATTTACCTAAGTGTTGGAGCATAATAAGAGTGTTAAAAGTGTCCTTAATTATTTGATTACCATCAATAGATTCAGGCAGATTGGACCTGGCCTCCCTACACACCACACAATCTGCAAATAATACAATTTGAGACACAGTACTATATGCACTCATACTTTCTCCTTCCGTGTTAATTGGATTGTGAGGGTTCGCTATGCAATTGCATCCCTCTCGTACCATTTGTGCTTAAATTCACATATATTGATTATTTTTTCTATCTATTTCTGACATTATCGTTTGAATGTTTCATGATACAATATATGCATCTGAGATTGACCAAATAGGTCATCAGTCCATCATCACCTAGTGGTGGCCCAACCATTATCAATCAGTAAACTCTCCCTTCGGTTCAGTTTGGTGCTTCGGATACATTGGTACTGACACCTTCTGCACCGCTCTCCATCAGAGAATAGGGTACATTCCAACACAATCCCTTTGGAATTTACTCTCTCTTTCGGATTGGATTCATCTGGGGCCCTTACCACTCTCACCTGCCATTTGATTCCCCTGGTAGATGGCAGAAAGCAGAAGGAGGGTCCTTGATATCCACCTCTGTGCTCCTATCATCACTCATTTTCTGTGACTCTCTCATTTGCCCTTGTACTTCCGAATCTGCCTGCAATGCGCGATTGCAACAGGTCTTTTGGATCTCATTGGTCAAAAAGCAGAAGCACATCTTAGCTTCCGACTAAGAGATATGGGGGTACTCTCATCCGAGATTTAATACGGCCATACATCACTGGCCCGCCTGAATACCATCCCGCACTCAGAAGCTAAGCAGTGAATGGTCTGGTTAGTACCAACTTGGGAGACCATTTGGGAATACCAGTAGCTGTATAATAATCTGGACAGCAGATACATCTCTGTCTCGAGGAGGTAGCACCCTATCTGTGTCTCTTATTCTGCACCGGGAACAATAATATATTTCATCAGCAGGGGTGCGCTGTCAGGGCGTCCTTGATCTGTCGGCTCCTCCCATACCCAGTACTTGTTATTGATTGTCAATTTCTATTATTATCACTATTTGTGTACCTATAAGAGATTTGTTTGTGACTATCTTAAACTGACAATTTGGGGAGCCCTACTTCTATGTTTTGACTATTTCGCCGTCAAAAGTGTGACCGTCAGCATATTTGTAGATTAGGTCACATATATATCCCTATTAGTCTGTGCACTTCTATACTGCTCCTAGGCAATTGGCCTATGCTTGGATAAACTTTCCCCGCTTTCATTTGCATTCTCACAATACTAAAAAAACTATGTGAGATTAAGGTATATAGAGTTTGTGCTCTTTCCAGGTTGATCCTGCTTTGTATATGTTTGTTTTATGTATGTATTGTATATTTATTCTTATTTACTTGTTTTACAGTCACAGCGCATTCTTTCAGCGCTTAAGAGACTGATTGTGTCTGACGTTGCCATGGCGACCGCTCAGCGGTGCGAGACGGGGAGGATTGATGAGGGTGCGCCCTCCACTTCCGGCGGACGCACACGCTGCGGGCCAGGACGGCGTCTGACCACGCTGGTATGTACACTGCTATTTAAGATCTGTATTGTGCATTATGCTTTTGTAATTGTTGCCTGACGAAGGGCTGGAATAAAGGAAGCCCGAAAGCTTGCAAACCCTGTGTGGTTGTGATAAATTCTTGGTGACTAAGACCGCTGGTGCTCGCTATCTGGAGTGGCTATATTTGTTTATTGGCTGAAGCACTGCGGCTGCTGCTCTGTTGGAAGGAGGGTGCTCGTCTGCTGGACTTGTATGTATTAGTAGTGTGGACACACAGACTGCGGTTTGTGACACTACTCAGACAGTTTAGCACCTCCAACACTAAGATACAGTGTACTGTTTGTGCATGATTTCCAGGCTGAAACCACACTAGCGTATCCCTGCTTGTGCTAAGTCTGGGAAAAACTGTGTTGGTCTACAACATATCTTTTGCTTACTCTATATACGCTATGGATGAAGCTGGTGGTTTTGATTGGACACAGGTGCCGTTATTTGAGACCAAGAGCCTGTCTGAAAGTGAAACTGAAGCTATTCTGTTTACTGAAAAGTTTGCTGATTCCTTGGGAGATGCTACAGCAGATGATATTTATTTTCAATTATTGCGTTTAAAAAAGAAGGAAATAGACTTTTTGTTGCATGGCATTACATTGTCTGACTATGTGCGTGATAAAAAAATACCCCGGGGTTTCCGGGTGAATAATGCACCTACGATTGGTCGCCACAATGGCGAATTTTGTCGCAAATGGATCGCGGTGTTGAATAAATGCTCGCTAGATCTGATGACCATTGTAGTGGAAGAAGCTGGCCGAGAATTAAAGCTAGTACGTGACAAAATTAAGGAGTTTGAGGGAATGAATAAAAAAATCCTGTTACAAGATAAAACGCAGGATTGGATGGAAAAAATAAATTCACAATTGTTGGCCTATAGAACTGAACTGGTTGCTTTTAAAAAGAGGAAGCTAGACACTGTGAATAGAGATTATTCTGAACATCAGGTGTACAGATGGTTGTCTGGCAAGGCAGATACAAGATCCAATGCCAGAAATTTCAATCAGCGCAGAGGCCGTTTCCAAGCCAATAATTATTCAAGTGATGCTCCCTCCTCCTCAGGTGATGACTCTGCCCGCCAGAATTATGCTGGAGCTAAGCACCCTTTAGGGGTGACCACACGACGTGGCAGAGGTCGACCCAGAAACGTACCAGGAGAGGCGGCAAACGATACCGCGGCTACAAAGAAAAAGACACGCAACAAATAAATCAGGTATTTAACTTATCTGACAGGACTTTGACAGAGAATGAGATTAAGGTGTTGAACAAGGGGTTAAGTTTTGTGCCAACAAATCCCTTCAACAGCCTTAATTGGAAGATAGACTTATACCATCTAGGTCGACAGCTTAAACTAAGAGAATTCTTTGAGAAAAGAACTGATATAACCCCTGTCAATGTAGTGAATACACTTCCATCTAAACGATTTTGCAATAAGTCGACTTTTGACCCTGTAACCCACAATGTGGCGATACTGGGGTATTTGAAAGCATTGGACTCTCAAGTAATGGAATCACAGAAACAGTCAGTTACAAGAAGAAATAACCTGTCTAAAGTTGAGTGGCAGGCTCTTAAAGACCTGAATGGCTATCGTGACATAGTCATTAGGTCTGCGGACAAGGGGGGAGGGGTGGTTGTGCAAAATGTCCACCAATATTGCAATGAGATTTACCTGCAATTATCCGATAATAATGTTTACTTAGAATTGAAAAATGATCCCACTGACCGTTATAAAACTGATGTGTTTAAACTTATTGATGGTGCTGTATTTGAGATGCACATTTCGGAACAAGTGGGAGATTTCCTCAAAGTGTCTCAACCAAGGGTCCCCATTCTGTACACACTGCCAAAGATACATAAGCGATTGGAGAACCCCCCGGGCAGGCCAATAATATCCGCCCGGGGTGGATTATTTAATAACATTTCCCAGTATCTGGATGCTTTTCTCCAGCCGTGTGTACAGAGTGGGGATACCTATTTGAGAGACACTACAGATTTGTTGTTGAAGCTGCGGGAGGTTGGTGATGTGCCAGATGGCACCTGGTTGTGCACCCTGGACATCACCAGCCTCTACACCAACATCCCCCACGAGGGAGGGTTGGCGGCAGCAAAAAAACTAATATTGGACAATCCGCTTTACGATGGACCAGAAGTGAATTTTTTTCTGTCTCTGCTTGAGGTAGTACTTACAAAAAATTATTTTTTATTTAACAACAAGTACTACCTCCAAGTAAGCGGGTGTGCCATGGGATCCCCTGTGGCCCCCGCTTACGCTAATACCTATATGGTAGATATTGAGCAAGAGTTTTTCTTTGATAGAGAAGTGAGAGACAGGATAATTTTTTATAAAAGGTACATCGATGATGTCCTCCTGTTATGGAGGGGACGTCCCGATGATTTTGAAAAATTAGTCTTAGACATCAATAGCAGAGATTGTCCAATAAAGTTCACATTCCAGATGAATCTTGAAGAAATTGCATATTTGGATGTCCTGATCAAGATTGTTGATAACAAGATTTGTACTTCATTGTACACTAAGAAAACTGACAGGAACATGTTGCTTAGGGCAGATAGCTATCACCCCCCTGCAACCATCCGCAGTCTCCCCTATTCTCAGTACCTGAGAGCAAAACGTATTACCAGTGACCCGGCTGCAATACAGACGACTTTTGATGGTATGACTGATAAATTCAAAAATCGTGGGTACCCAGATAATATTTTGGAGGGTGCCAGAAAGAAAGTCGCTAAAGTAACCAGGGAACAAGCTCTGGTTAATCCAGCTAAAACTGCAGCCTTGAATACGGGTGAAAGAATCCATTGGGTGCAAAATTTCAACACTGCCCATCAAGATGTAAAATACTGGAGTAATAAGTTGTGGCCAGTTATAGGGAATGACAATGACCTAAAAAAACTCAAACAGGCTAAAATCATGCCGTGTTATAAAAAAGGAAAGAGTTTGAGGGACTGGCTGGTTCATAGTGATGTTAGTGAACATATGTTGGTAGACAAGAGAATACGTAGACATGAGCCAGGGTGTTTTAAGTGTGTTGGCTGTACTACGTGCCAACATATGATTGCTACAAAAAACTTCTATCATCCTCAGTCCGGAAAAAAGTACGCGATCAGACATGCTGTGACATGTAGTACGCCCTATGTAGTGTATATGGTAAAATGCCCGTGTGGCTTATGCTACATAGGCAAAACCATCCGACCCTTTAAGGAGAGGATGGCGATGCATCGGACGACTATAAGAGCAGCTCTGGGGGGAAAAATATCGGATCAGCCCCTTGCCAGACATTTTCATGAAATGAAACATAGTCTTGCTAATTTCAAGCATGTCATAATTGATCATGTGCCCGAGGATAAAAGGCGTGGAGACCGGCATAAAAGCCTCCTTCGCCTTGAATCCAAGTGGATTTATCTGCTGGATACAGTCAAGCCCAAAGGTCTTAATGACCATTTAAATATGAGCATATTTGTAGATTAGGTCACATATATATCCCTATTAGTCTGTGCACTTCTATACTGCTCCTAGGCAATTGGCCTATGCTTGGATAAACTTTCCCCGCTTTCATTTGCATTCTCACAATACTAAAAAAACTATGTGAGATTAAGGTATATAGAGTTTGTGCTCTTTCCAGGTTGATCCTGCTTTGTATATGTTTGTTTTATGTATGTATTGTATATTTATTCTTATTTACTTGTTTTACAGTCACAGCGCATTCTTTCAGCGCTTAAGAGACTGATTGTGTCTGACGTTGCCATGGCGACCGCTCAGCGGTGCGAGACGGGGAGGATTGATGAGGGTGCGCCCTCCACTTCCGGCGGACGCACACGCTGCGGGCCAGGACGGCGTCTGACCACGCTGGTATGTACACTGCTATTTAAGATCTGTATTGTGCATTATGCTTTTGTAATTGTTGCCTGACGAAGGGCTGGAATAAAGGAAGCCCGAAAGCTTGCAAACCCTGTGTGGTTGTGATAAATTCTTGGTGACTAAGACCGCTGGTGCTCGCTATCTGGAGTGGCTATATATATATATATATATATATATATATATATATATAGAAGATCCAAATCTGCCGGCACTCAATGATATAGATGAAGTTAAATGTACAGCGGGCCCCGGTGCCCAATGAAAATTCAATGCACAGACTCCAAAAGAATGGCACTCCAGAGGCAAAGTTCAGCATATAAAACAAGCGTGTATTAAAACATCAAGCTTTCGGGGTTTGATCCCCTTCGTCAGGATACACTAGTGTATCCTGACGAAGGGGATCCAACCCCGAAAGCTTGATGTTTTAATACACGCTTGTTTTATATGCTGAACTTTGCCTCTGGAGTGCCATTCTTTTGGAGTCTGTATATATATATATATATATATATATATATATATATATATATATATATATATATATATATATATATATATATATATATATATATATATATATATATATATATATATATATAATATTTTTTTTCTCTTGTATTAATTAAGTGTGATTTATTATTTGTCAATACGTACCCATCTTTTTAGCATATACATTATATTAAAAGTTATGTTTTAAAATTCACACATTACCATTTGTCAAAGTGTGCCCCAAAAACCTTGTTGTTCACCCTTCTCTCTGGTCACACAGTGACCTCCACCTTTTCAGTTACCGAAAATAAATCTATAAGATATTTATGGTAAACAGTCACACACCTAAACTTAATTTAAAGAAAATAAAATAGGGGCATAAAACCCACTTTTTCAATGACATGTAGCATGAATGGTGGAATGAAGTGAAGTCTCTTCATGTGTTACCGGAACATTACAGCGACAGGATCCTGTGGCCTGACACACTCTATAATAATTTATTTATTTATTAACAGTTTCCTATATAGCGCAAGAAAGAAAAATGCATGGGAAGCTCAAAGTTACACTACACGCTGTGAGACTCCCTAGCGCCTTAGACAATTTGTTTTCCTTTTCTTATATAGCGCACACATATTCTGCAGCGCTTTACAGAGAATATTAAACATTCACATCAGTCTGTGCCCCAGCAGAGCTTACAATCCATATTCCCTACATGTACACGCACACACAGACACTGTAGGGTTAATTTTTGTTGGGAGCCAATTAACCTACCAGTATATGTTTGGATTGTGGGAGGAAACCGGAGTACCCGGAGGAAACCAACGCAAGTATGGGGAGAATATACAAACTTTGCACAGTTAGAGCCATGGTGGGGATCGAACTCATGACCTCAGTGCTGTGAGGCATTACACCATCCGTGCTGCCCAAATAATGAACAATTTGCAGTCTGTGAATGGTGCATACTTGCTTCTCTTTCCTCTCTGGGAGAAGCCCTGCACCCCAGGATGCCTAGGCAGACAGTTTGGGAACCACTGACCTATGCCAATCTGTTTAAAGTTAGTGGATCAGGTTTATCAATCTTGTGGGGACACCTTTACAGTCGCCCAGGCAAGATTTCTTTACTTTTTTCGTAGTCAGAACATCACCTCTGTTGTGAAAGTAAACAACTGCTTGTTCTGACTACAACATTTAATATAATAAATCATAAAATTACATTATAAAAACACCATGGTATAGATAAATTAAATAACTGGCACCCATAAATTAACAATTTGCCCGAACCTACCTTTAATAAAGCTACCTCCAAAATGCGTCATAAGCTGTCATCTGGATACCCATTACCTACAGAATAACCTGGACTGCAGTCCGAACCAACCCCTTGGGACTCCTGCCTGCCTTCCTATCATCTAATGGCTTGTGGGATTTTACACCACCAACCATCTGGATTTATACTCCATGCTTTGGAGCTAAGGACTCAGCTGATACGTCACCTCCACAAACTCTCTCCAGTGGATTCAAGGTTACTAACACCGGTTTTGGGCCGAACACACAGACACTAGTGGACAAAGATACTGCAATAATCCAATTCAGGGTGGTAACTATCCATCTTCCATCTTTTGGTATTTCTGAGGTGAACAGTTTTATCTCATGTGTTGAAGGTACATATGACCAATCTCCTGCATGGTAGCCCTCACCATTCAATAAACCCTAGAGTCATTCCCTCAGATCTTAAAAATATCTTAAAGGCTGCAACGCATCAGGTGGAGAATGAAGAAAACACAGTGGATGTCATGGGTAAGGTGACATAAGCAATGCAAATGAGTTTAAAGTCTGCAGCCCTGCCAGGTAAATTCCTGGGGAAGGCTGTGCTGCCCCCCCCCCCCCCCCCCCCCCCATCTCTCTCCCCTCTCTATGGGGTAGATTTATTAAGCTCGGTGAAGTGATAAAATGTCTTGTTTTTATTCCAGCCAATCAGCTCCTACCTGTCATTTTTCAAACCAAGCCTGTAACTTCACAGGTAGGAGCTGATGTGCCGGTGATAAAATCCAGACACTTTATCACTTAACCGGGCTTAATAAATCTGCCCCTATGGCTTAGCTGCTCTCCCAGGGCTCTCCAGCTTCCCATTACCACCACCAAACTCTGTCTTCCTGTTACTCACTTATTCCTTGTTGTAACTGCCATAGTTATTCAGGGGCAGATGTATTAAGCTCGGTGAAGTGATAATGTGGCTGATACTTTATCAAAGGCCAATCAGCTCCTAACTGAAGTTACAGACTTGGTTTGAAAAATGACAGGTAGGAGCTGATTGGCTGGTGAACAGAAACTTTATCACTTCACCAACCTTAATAAATCTACCCCTCAATCACTACACGTGGGCCCAGGGTACAGTACCCCAACGCCCCCCCCCCCCCCCCTTAATCTGGCCATGCCCTACTACAAATTAGGACATTGTTCCCTTGCTAGTTCCATGCAGAGCATCATATGGGCTTACAAAGTATCTGCTTTTTCTTAATTTTAAGATTCAATGTACAGTTTGACAAACAAATGGTGCTACTCCCATATTTTATGTTTCCAATCTGTGCTCTCTATTTATAATGAGCAATATGTCTTGTTTCTTACTGTGATTATTATTTATGTCATTTCAGGGAGGATCCATGAGGAAATAGACAATGTAATAGGCAGAGACCGCTGCCCATCAGTGGAGGACAGGAGTAAGATGCCATACACAGACGCTGTTATACACGAGATGCAGAGATTTGCTGATATTGTTCCTGCAGGACTGATGCACGCAGCCAGCAAAGACACAACTTTCAGGGGATATCATATTCCAAAGGTATTCTTGCCACAGATACTGTAGCAGTAAGGAATGCCTGACAATGAGATATTAGAAGAAGACAAATTTAATAGGGTGTGTGAATCAGAAAGTGAGAGAATTTGGGGGAGTTTTCTCATTTTTTAAAAGCGGCAATCATTTACACTGCAAAACTTGGATTATTTTGCCATGTAATTGATTGATATTAGGCCCAAGGCGCAGGGTGTTATGCCACATCTTTTTTTTTTAAAGGTGCAATCCCTTACAAGGCAAAACCACTCCTTCTTAGTGCACATCCCACCCCAGTTGTGATTTGTGGGATGCCAGATGGACTAGGATATTTATTTTAAAGTGGCTATCACTTACAAGGGAAAACCATGCCTTGTAAGTGATTGCCCCATTAAAAAAATATCCAAGTTCACAGACATCAAGCACGGCCACTGAACTTAGGTGACATTACATCCCGCCTAATACATTTGCCTGCCATCCCGGAAAGGCTGGGAGGCTCTTGAAAATCATGTCCCCCTCCTGGATCCTGGAAAGAGTGGATAAGCCTCCCTCATGTATTTGGACCCCCCCCTGCAGACTCCCTTCAGCCCCTGGTCTGCCAATCAAATACCGGCATTAGCGGGTCTAGGTGGAGGGGGTGGGTTTAAAATGATGCAATTTGAATCAAAAGCCTAAATCATTGAAATTGCATCATTTAAAGCCTTGTCCCTTCTGCACGGACTCATGAATCGTGGCATTTACTGCAAAGGGGTGGGCTTATTGACATCAAGCTTCATCCCTGTCCCATGCCAAATGAAGCTAAGAATCTCCTCTGCGGGCTTCGCCTAGAAAGAAGAAAAGATAAATTAGTATGATTTGTATTAATGAGCTATGAGTATTTTTTTAACACCCTCAGTGTTTCTATTTTCCTTAGCCTGAGCTCTTGACATGCTCCATCATGACACACACTACATCTTCTAACCCATGTCATGGACATGTCTAAATGTAATTTCAGGGAACCTTGATGGTTCCATTCCTGTCCTCCGTCCTGAAAGATCCTCAAAAGTTCAAGAACCCAGACAAGTTTGATCCTGGACACTTTCTTGATGAGAAGGGTGGCTTTAAGAAGAATGATGCTTTCATGCCATTTTCAACAGGTATGGGGGTGGTGTAGGCAAGGGGTGTTTGGGTTCCTAGAGCACTGGTCAGACTTCTCAAACAGGGCAATCTATACAGCACCTGAATGTTAAGGGGGCAACAGTGCTAGGAGGCAGGATGGTTAGAAGGTTGGATGAGTCTTTAAACTAGACATGGGGGGGGGGGATAAAAAAAGAAACTATATGCTAGAAAGATATAATAGTGAGGAGCTTGTATGCAAGACAATGGAAGGTGGAGAAGAGGGGGTCAGGGAGAAAAACTAGCACGACAAGAACATCCACAAACCTTGACAAGGGAAAAGAGAGAAAGTAAACTGAAATGCTTGCTGGCCAATCCAAGAAGCTTGTCAGGCAAAATTGAGGATCTAGAAACTGTAGCCACAAGTGACCACTATGATATAATTGGTATAACAGAGACATGGTGCAATGAGACGCAAAGGACTGGGCTCTGAACATGGAGGGATATACCCTTTTCAGAAAAGACAGAGAAAAAAAGAAGAGGGGCGCGTGCCTTTATGTAAGATAAAACTTAAAAACCATGTGTAAAGGAAATGGGCTCAGGAGATACAGTAGATAAGGATAATGCTTAGGCTGTGTGGGCAGAGATAATGTAAAATAACAAAAAATCAAATAAACTTTAATTAGGAGTATGTTACAGACCACCTAACATTAATGAAAGGCACTACTTTTAGACCAAATCCAAAAATCAGTAGAGGCAAATATTAATAATGGGGGATTTTAACTTTCTGGACATCAACTGGTTAAATGAGTCTAGTATGCCAGCTTAAACTGGGGGTTTCCTAAACTTACTTAAGGATGGCTATATTACACAATCAGTAGAAACACCGTCTCATTACAGGGCAGTATTAGATTTAGTATTAACACATAATATAGATTGTGTATCGCATACCAAAGTATTTGAACATCTGGGAAACAGTGACCACAACATGGTCTAACTGGAAATCAATTTCTCTAAACAACTATATTTAATTATTAACAGTTTCTTATACTGTATAGCACATACATATTCCGCAGCGCTTTACAGAGCACAGTTGCCCATTCACATCAGTCCCTGCCCCAGTGGAGCTTACAATCTAAATTTCCTACCACAGGCATTCGAGGGCTAATTTTGTTGGGAGCAAATAAACTTAACATTATATTTGGATTGTGGGAGGAAACCGGAGTAACTGGAGTAAACCCTTGCAAACACGGAGAGAATATACAAACAAATTATTCAGGGAATCTTTAAGAAAAATTGAGTGGGATGCATTATTTGAGGGGAAAAATGCAGAAGAAGCATAAAAAATTGCTTGAAATGCTAAAAAATAAAAACATTCCAAAAGACAATAAGGATAAAATCAAGAGGAATAAGCCACCATGGTTGGACAAAAAAGTAAGGATAGCATTAAACAACAAGATTTCAAATTTACAAGATTACAGGGAACAAGGAGGCGTTCAATAAATACAAATAATTAACATTTGTAAAGGGGTTAGCTAAAAGGGAAATTAAGAATGCATAGCCACAGAGAGCAATACCAATCCTAAAAAGATTTTCAATTACCTAAATAGAAATTTATGGACACAAATCTGCATAGGTGCAAAGAGTTGAGAAATTTAAATTGTCAGCTCAAGCGGGACATGATAAAGCAACATCTCCTTCTTCTAGACAACTACTTTGCTTCCCTACATCTCAGCTGTACTGTGTACTAAAAACATGGTGCTGTTAATTGTTACCAGCTTTAGTTTGTCTGTACCTATTATGGTTTGTTCTGTGTACCCTGTATTGTTCTAATGTGAGCTATATGCCACAAAGCTTGGATTATTATTACATTTTATTTATAATGCATCACAAAAGCTGGGACTCTCTCCCTTTGAGGGACACTAGTAGCTTGTCTCTACTGTTCCCAGAACCAGAGATATCAGCCTTCCAGCAGCTGGTTACTGCTCCAGCTCCACACACCTGGTATGTAGTTTTATATTCTCATTGGCAGATCTACCTCCTGAACTCTGATCCCCTAGTTCCCAATACCAATTGGTAGGTGGGATTCTATAGTTTTATAATAAGCCCACTCCACTATACACCCCTCCTCTGCATATTAAACATCCTTTGCCACCCTGGAAGTTATGTATCAGGGCCCCTTCATTCAGCACAATGCCCCCTTCTCCCACCCCATCTCCCACCATCTGTGCAGTAAAGGGTTAATTAGTGGAAATTACTGATCTAGGCCCTACATGCTGAGCGGTTGATATAATACCCCCTACCACCCGCAGGACATCAAAACTTTCCCCACCCCTACCGCTGGAGGATCGGTAGGGGCCCCAATACATTGCTATGCCCAGGGGTCTACACTGCTGTTGATGCCCCTGTATGTATATATATATATATATGTATGTATGTATATATATACAAATACTTTAACTGACCCGGCATATACTGAGTCACCTAAGTGTCCATCTCCATGCTTTGCTCCGCCCCACTGGAAACCCCCTTCTGAAAATCCTGCCTTTGCCCCTGACTAGCAGGCCCATTAATGCCCCGCTTGTTGGTACTTGTGGTTCTCCAAGTAGCAGCTTGTGAGGGAGGCTTTCTCAGACCTCTAGTTCCACAGGTAAATCATAAGAATAATAAATTATATATATTATACTTGAGTGCTATCAACTTGGCACCCTGGTCTTCAGCCCTGGTCCTTGGGTGCTCTGGAGGCAGGGACCCCTTTATTGGTGGTGGGTGTGTGTGAATAATTGGGGGGTTATGTCTTGATAAATGTGCCCCCCCTACTGTGGCATGACCTTAGTGAGTAATGAAGCCCAATGCTGGTTGAAAAAATGCAGGGTATCCCTACCTCTTTTATTCCCCCGTATTTTTACAATTGACTCAAAGAGCCCGGGGCTGTTTTTTTTTTTTTTAACTCTTTATTTTTCATTTCACACACGGAAGCACTGCACAGGTTGTTTTTTTGAACAGACCTGTTCAGGTTTGTAACTAGCCGATTTGCAACTCAGCGGTATACCATCATTAGGTAAACAGTATTGAGGCCTTAGGTCAACACAGGAAATGAGGTTGACACACGCATTAGGTCAACCGGGTTAAAAGGTTGACACAAGCATTTGGTTGACATTTGGAAAGTCAACAGTCAAAAGTTTGACAGGACTTTTTCATGGTTTCTTTGAGCCGACAGGCGGTATTTCATGCCCTACCATCCACTAGGGCTTGGAGGGAAAATGTAATAGTGTGTCAAGCGTAGCGAGTCACCGAGCTTGAAGCATGGGACAGTGTTGACATTCAGGACAAAAAAAGTGAAAAACCCATGTCAACCTTTTGACTGTTGTCCTAATGCGTGTGTCAACATTTTGACCCTGTCACCCTTAGCCACATCGACCTTTTCCATGTGTCGTCCTAAGGCCTGTCGACATTCAGAAGTTGACCCTATGCATGTCGACCTTAGTTTGGTCAACACAATGATCCGTACCCAACTCAGCTGTAACATGAGTGCTTTGTCATTTTACACCTAACTGTCCACAGGGGGCACTGCTGTGTCACTGTCTTTGGTTGAGATTTCCCACTACAAATAAAGAGCTAAGGCCAAATATAATAAGGTGTGAGAAAAGTCAGAAAGTGAGAGATTTTGGGAGAGTTTTACCTTTTTTTTTTTTTTTTAAAAGCGGCAATACATGGATTTTCAGTGTAAATGATTGCCGCTTTTAATGAAATTGGAAAACTCTCCCTATTGAAAACATGGAAACATGTAAAGAAAAGCCTTAATACATTTTTATTTTTCCAGTTATTTATATTGCACATATATATATATATATATATATATATATATATATATATATATATATATATATATATATATATATATATATATATATAGCACTTTTAATCCCAACCATTCACATCAGTCCCTGCCCCTCTATATACCGCATGTGCACGGACAAACATTTGCGCTAGGGTTAAATTTAGTTTCTAGCAAATTAACCTACCAGTATATTTTTGGACTGTGGGAGGAAACCAGAGTACCCAGAGCAAACCCATGCAAGCATGGGGAGAATATACAAACTCCTCATGTTAGGGCCATTATGGGAATCATACTCATGAGCTCAGCGATGTGAGGCATCCAGTCCATGCTACCCAACTTAATATTTATCAAAAATATGCCTTACATTATATTTTATATCTATTGTAAGATATGTAAAAACAACAAAAAGGTCAGATAAATACCTTAGTAGCACTTCATTCTAATGGAGAAAATGTTGCTTCAAACAATTAAGCATAAACAGCAATTATTAGTTATTTATCCGCATGCATCACCTGGTGTCACAGTGTACAATAAACCTGTGATGCCCAGATGCTAGAAACGTAACAGATACTCACATACTGTATACAGTTGTCCTCATAAGTTTACATACCCTAGCAGAATTTGTGATTTTCTGGCCATTTGTCAGAAACTATGAATGTTAACTCACAAACTTTTCTGTCACTCATGGTTAATGACAACAGAAACTACCGAAATGACCCTGTTCAAAAGTTTACATACCCTGGAGATTTTGGCCTGATAACATGCACACAAGTTCACACAAATGGATTTGAATGGCTACTAAAGGTAACCATTCTCACCTGTGATCTGTTTGCTTGTAATCAGTGTGTGTGTATAAAAGGTCAGCAAGTTTCTGGTCTCCTGAAAGACCCTTGCATCTTTCATCCAGTGCTTCACAGATATGTCTGGATTATGAGTCATGGGGAAAGCAAAATTGTCAAAGGATCTGCAGTAAAAGGTACTTGAACTGTATAAAACTGGAAAGGGATATAAAAAAAGATATCCAAGCAATTGAGAATGCCAATCAGCAGTGTTCAAACTCTAATTAAGAAGTGGAAAAGGAGGGATTCTGTGGAAACCAAATCACGATCAGGTAGACCAACAACAATTTCAGCCACAACTGCCAGGGAAATTGTTCGGGATGCAAAGCAAAATCCACAAATAACTTCAGCTGAAATACAGGACTGTCTGAAAAAAAATTGGTGTGGTTGTTTTAAGATGCACAATATGGAGGCATTAGAAGAAAAAATGGGCTGCATGGTCGAGTCGCCAGAAGAAAGCAATTACTATGCAAATGCCACAAAGCATCCTGCTTACAATACTCCAAACAGCACAGAGACAAGCCTCAAAACTTCTGGAACAAAGTCATTTGGAGTGATGAGACCAAAATTTTACTTTTTGGCCACAACCATAAACGTTATATTTGGAGAGGAGTCAACAGGGCCTATGTTGAACGATACACCATTCCTACTGTGAAACACAGAGGTGGATCGCTGATGTTTTGGGGATGTGTGAGCTACAAAGGCACTGGAAAGTGGAAACTTGGTCAAAATTGATGGCAAGATGAATGCAGCATGTTATCAGAAAATACTGGAGGAAAATTTGCACTCATCAACCAGGAAGCTCCGCATGAGATGTACTTGGATGTTCCAACATGACAATGATCCAAAACATAAGGCCAAGTCGACCTGTCATTGGCTACAGCCAGCGGCGTAGCGAGGGAGGAGCCGGTGGAGCACAATCTCCGGGCGCTGATTGATCACCGGGCACCGGAGTCATGCACCGCCAGCCTGACTGCCTCGCCCGCGCCCTGCTCCCCATTGTGCGCGGCTGTCTGCCACAATTTTTAATTCAAGTCTCCTGCTGGACCGCAGCGCTTGCCAATAAGCGCTTGCAGTCCAGCAGCCAATCAGAAACATTGATGGCTGCTGGACTGTGAGCGCCTATTGGGGAGGGGGGGCGGCGAAACATGACCGTGCTCTCAGCACCGTGGCACCTAGCTACATCACTGGCTACAGCAGAATAAAGTGAAGGTTCTGGAGTGGCCATCTCAGTCTCCTGACCTCCATATCATTGAGCCACTCTGGGGAGATCTCAAACGTGCAGTTCATGCAAGGCATCCCAAGAATTTACAGGAACTGGAGGCTTTTTGACAAGAAGAATGGGCAGTTTTTCCATCTGAGAAAATAAAGAGCCTCATCCACAACTACCACAACAGACTTGTGTCTGTTGTCACTGTATGTCACTGATGTTAAAGGGGACAATACACGGTATTAAGAACTGGGGTATGTAAACTTTTGATCAGGGTCATTTGGGTAGTTTCTGTTATCATTATGAGTTAAAAAGAGTAAACACAGTTGTTTGACAATATATGGCTTCACCCAACCACTAACCATGAGTGAAAGAAAAGTTAGTAAGTTATCATTCATATTCTCTGACAAATGGCCAGAAAATCACACATTATGCTACATATATATATAAGTTATCACCCTTTGTTGAGTGAAAACAGGCCTATCCCTTTTCTTTTAACCCTTTTAAGTCAAATGTCTAATCAGGCTCAACAGCCCCTAGCACTAGTAGCAGATCCAATGGCGAGCCACTTTAAAATAAGAACTTTAACATCGTTCAACATTTAATGTAGAAAATTTTTGAATAATAATGAAAAAAAAATGCCAATAAATGTAAACATTTAAACCAAACTGTTTGAATTGCAAAAAAAAATTTGCTGCAAAGGGTTGTTTCCTTCTGATGATACATCATATTGTGTTTCTCAGCTCACAACAAACATTATATGGGATAAAATGTCTTTATTCCATACATAATATATAATATTCCACCAGGGAAGAGTCACATAAAAAGGAAAGTCTCTTATAAAGTCCACCATCTATCTTAAGAACAGTCCAAATGTAGTTGACGAGGGTCTTACCGACCAGTGGGTGTTCAGATGGTAACAAGTGTGTCCTTCCTTGTATCCCAACACATTTGGAAAAGGTATGTTGAGATATGTTGAGACCATTAGAATGAAGTGAACACTATGGCCCTTATTCTGATCGGTGCGGCCGGATCCGAATATGCGGCCAGGACCGTGCGTGCGAAACCCCGCCTTCCATACGGATCGCCAACTCCGTCCGTACGCGGTAAGAAGCTGGCCGAACGGACCGCACGTGTATTTTTCACGGAATACGCCTCCTCCATCTCAGGGAACCTCCCCCATCATTCGATGGTCGCAGACCATCGAATGCAGGACCGAGTGGTCCACCCGCTCCCGCAACCTCAGACCACACGGACATTTTTCCGTGCAAAAGCAGGGATCTGGGCGGGCAGCTGACATCCGGCGATGTCATATGTCCGCCCCCTACACGTGCGTCACGGCCGCATTACCATACGTACGCCCAGCGTTTGCATGGGAACGCCCATGAAACACGGGGCGTATGCATATGGTAATGAGCCCAAATAGCCCTTCACGCCCCTCTCCACCCCCTGTTCGGAGTGTTCACATTTCCTGCGGGATTTGGTCGTACGCCCCGCTCGCACATGCGCAGAGACGCCTCTGCACATGCGCAGACACAAAACATCGGCGACACGAACGCACGCGGATATTACCGCACCGATCAGAATAAGGGCCTATGTTATATATTCGGTTTTCTTTTGGCCCCTGCGCACTGACCCACGTTGTGCGGGGTTAGCTGCTTCACTCTCTTGGTGACTGGTCCGGTTTGGGGTTGAGCAAATAATAACCCCAGACCCCCCACCACCCCCTTACCCGCATGAACTCAGACTCACAAGAGTCAGCCCTGCATGTACTGTAGCTGATTTTTATACCCGCATGTATTATACCGCACAAGCATTTGTTTATGTTTATTCCTGCACCATTATTGTTATGTAATAAACCCCTTTACCAAGTAAAAGTTTTTTGCACAATATCACCTGCCCATCTATTTATTTATTTACTCATTCGTCAATCTACCAACCACGCCAACACTTTGTATTAAAAAGGGGTAGAGCGTTGCACTTGATACACCTATTATTTACTATGTTATATATGTGTACTGTGGCACATCCTTGATTCATCCCATTGTAGCTGCTTATGTGTGCGCAGCTAGGTTTATCACTTTCTTTTGTGTAATGGAAGAAATGTGTTGAACCCTTTGAGTGCCAGATGAATTTGTCAAAATTGGTGTGAAATTTGTCAAGCAACCATTTGTATTCACAATAATGACCTGTAATATAGGACATGCAAATTTTTTTTTTTTACACAATTGTAATTTGAATTTATATAACAAATGTGAGTGACGCTGGAATTTTTAGTTGATATCTTTCACAGAGATTTTGGCACTCAAAGGGTTATGTAGCTTCAGTTTGTCATGGTAAACATAACTATATTTTTTATTACCCCCTCTCCCACAGGGAAACGTATATGTGCAGGAGAGGGTCTGGCACGTATGGAACTCTTCCTCTTCGTCACCACTATACTGCAAAAGTTCACATTGAAGTCCACAATGGACGCAAATGACATTGATATAACACCAGAACCCAAGACCAATGCTTCCAGACCTCGAGCTTATAAGATGTTGGTTGTCCCTCGCTGATGATGGACTCAGCACGTTGATGATAAAGTTTTAAGAGCACTTAATATCCCAGGTGATTAATAAAATGGTAGAAAAAAGAATCAATGATGTTGGAGTCGCTTTATTGTCTGGAACTTGTTACATTAATTAAAGATGTGAGCACAGAGGAACAATGGGATTATCTGATCTGGAACAGGAACAGAAAATAAAAAATCAATTGAAATGCACTGTCAGAGAGCAGCAGGCTACTGATTTACTGCTGACTGTGCCTGCAGCCAGGGTGACGATGCTCCGCGGGCCGCTCAGACCAGGGCCGACAATACTGTGGTTACGGCCACTGCCCCTGACAGCCATACGCTGCAGCTCAGCCGCACAGGCTGACACAGGCTGGTCACCCAGCTGTACTCTAAGTCTGCTGCCTTTCACATTCTGCCTGACCTTGGTCAGCTCCAGCTCAGAGTCTTGCCCCTACAAGATGAGGAACAGCCACAAGCAAGGCAAAAAATGGAATTTACAGTGCATCATGATGATGTATTATATAATAAGAAGAGGAGCGGGTGTCTATGTCTATGAAATAGTATACAATTATTTAAGGAAGGTGGGGGAGCAGGCTTCAAGTATTTAAGAGGGGGTGTAATAGGCATAAGCTATACAAAATGAGTGTGTTTGTGTGTAAGCGGTACTTCATGGGTCCTTATGTGCGTAAGAGGCAATGCACGGGTCCTGATTTGTGTAATGCTTACACACATAAGGACACTAGTGGGGTCATTATGTGTGTAAGCGGCACTAGTGAGGTCATTATGTGTGTATCCAGCATGACGGGGGGGGGGGGCATTATGTGTGTAAGAGGCACTGCATGGGTCATTATGTGTGTAAGTGGCACTGCACAGGTCCTTATGTGTGTAAGTGACACTAGTGGGGGTCATTATGTGTGTAAGCGGCACTAGTGGGGTCATTATGTGTGTAAGCGGCAGTAGTGGGATCATTATGTGTGTAAGCGTCACTAGTGGGGTCCTTATGTGTGTAAGCGACACTAGTGGGGTCATTATATGTGTAAGCGGCACTAGTGGGGTCATTATGTGTGTAAGTAGCACAACAGGGGGGGGGGGCATTATGTGTGTAAGAGGCACTGCACGGGTCCTAATGTGTGTAAGTGACACTAGTGGGGGTCATTATGTGTGTAAGCGGCACTAGTGGGGTCATTATGTGTGTAAGTGACACTAGTGGGGTCATTATGTGTGTAAGCGGCACTAGTTGGGTCATTATGTGTGTAAGCAGCAGTAGTGGGGTCATTATGTGTGTAAGCAGCACTACAAAGGGCATTATTTTTGTAAGAGGCACTGCACAGGTCATTATGTGTGTAAGCTGCACTACAAGGGTCATTATGTGTGTAAGCGGCACTACAAGGGTCATTATGTGTGTAAGCGGCACTACAGAGAAGCATTATTTGTGTAAGAGACACTGCATGGGTCATTATGTGTGTAAGCTGCACTGCAAGGGTCATTATGTGTGTAAGCAGCACTGCACAGGTCATTATGTGTGTAAGCGGCACTGCACACATCATTATGTGTGTAAACCGCACTGCACACGTCATTATGTGTGTCAGCTGCACTACAGTGGGGCATTATGTGTGGTATTTAATCAGTGCTCATATTTCAAGCAGTCGGAAAAATCTGCACTTTTCACCAGCAATAAGTTGAATTTACATTCAACCCATTCAATCTTTCTTCAATTTTCCAGAAATATTCCGACTGTCGGAAAACAAAAATTCATGTGTTTTTTATCAGAAACTGAACAACTTAGCGTCCTTTTTCAACAATACAGATTTTACTTCTTATGTCACATAGTAACATTGATACATAGTAATTAAGGCTGAAAAAAGATGTTAGTTCATCGAGTTCAACCTATCTAACTGCATGGGGGGAAAAAACATCCAAAAACTGCTGACATTGAATTAAAAGGGCAAATTGTTTTGACAGTCGGAAATGTCATCCAGGATTGAATACCCACCTATGTGTGCCCTGCCTGCAGTGATGGCAATGCACGGTCCTGCATGTAGCTATTACCTGCATGGAAAGCCAGTGTCCCTGTGGAGGGTCAGGGATATTAAACATGTGAATAAATCTGGATCCCCCGTTCATGAATCACAGAATCTGGACTTTTTAACATGATTAATTTCCTTGATCCCCCAAAGGATTACTGATCATCACTGGCAGCTGATCAGCACATCCGGTCATGCACCTTTTCCAACTAGGTTTAAAGATCAAAATTTCATAAAAAAATACAACCAATCCATGTCATCTATGTATCTTTGTATTACAGCAGGTTGATAATGAACTTAAGGGGAAGTCCTGCGCTCTTACTGCCAGCAATTTTTCAAGAACCACATGCTTTAAAATAAAGACCAACCCCCCCCCCAAAAAAAAAAAAAAAAAACTTTTTAGATGCCCATACTTACCTTAATTCACGTGAGTGCACTTACGGATGGCCAAGGGATTCTTTCTTTCAGTCTTCATTTGTTACACGGTTTATAAGCTCCTCAGTGTTATCTTTTCTGTAAGTAGAGTTGGACACCTTAATATGAACAGGCTGTAGTTGTGTTATAGAAAGAATTCAAGGGGTTAATATACCATTTGCCAACTGTTACGATTTACCTATCTGATAAACAACCAACCCATGTATTATCTCAGTGTGATTTGAACTGATGTGCTGTGCCAAATCTATTCTTTATCACCAATAAACACAGAGGGACACAGGTCACAGCATTGCTGTTATTCTGTTGTGTTCTCATGGCGTTGAACATCGCAGGGAGCCTTCTCCTGGCTGCTGGGGTCACTCTCCTGATTTATCTCATAAAATGGTGGAACCGTATAAAGCAGAGGAACCTGCCCCCGGGGCCCACCCCTCTGCCCGTGCTGGGGAACTTTATGCAGATCAGCACCACAGAATTTCCACAGTCTTTGCTGAAGGTAAGCTGGGGCAATTATACTGTACCTTCATTATAGCAATGTAACAGAAGTCTTCAGGGCTCAGAGTGGTTGTCTCAATAATGTATTTCCTCTATGTATAATTATGTCCAATGAGATTAAATAAATTGGGGATGCATTTATGCCAATTAAAGACATGTAACCTGAATGCAGCATAAAAGCCGTAATATTCCCAGGTCTCAGGAACCTGGTCGTGAGGAGGATCATGGACCTAGGTCTTAGTCTAGGGTTGTTTTTTTCCTTTTCACTCATGCAATAATCCCAGGTTGATGTAAGTTCAGTGTTATATTTATAATGCTTGGGGTGCACATTGGCCCCGAAGTCTGCGGGGGGGGGGGCACACCGCACATGCTACACCCGTTTTTTTAATACTCACCACTCCGAAGTCCCATCATGCTGGCAACAGCAATGAAGATATCCACTGAAAAATGGGCATCACGCAGTAGGGTCAGACTGTTCTAAAGCTCTACAGCACTGAGCGGCTCCTAGCAGAGAGGAGGGGGCCCGTATGGAGGAACATGGACCTACTCCTCTCTTAATACACCCTTGTGCTAGTTCATGTACAAATACCCATTATACATCTGCATTTGTGAAAAGGGTATTACACAACAGACTAGTGCTGAGTCGTGCTGCTTTATACAAACATAATTAATCAAGAACCTTTAGACAGAAGATCATAATTACTGCTGCTCATTGAGAAGTATAATGTATCTTAAAATGTAGCAAATTTCTACAAAAAAAAAGTACAAGTGTGGGCCTGTCACCCTCATGGTCATGCTCAATTTGCCCCATAGACTCACTTCCCACCGACCCCATCATCTACTATTTCTCAGTCCCTCTGATAAGCAGGGCCCTCAGTCCAAACAGCCAGGGCCAGCTTGACCGTTAAGTAGCTTTAGGCAGCTGCTTAGGGCGCTAGGATCTGACGGGGCACCACTGAGTCGGCCTATCACAAAATGAAGGATGTCTATGAAGAAGACATCCTTGTACTTAATGAAGGTGGCGGCTGTGGAACTTATAAGATGCCACCAGGTGGGTATTGATGGCAGTGTGTCATTGGGAAGGGCAGCGTGTTGAAGCTTTGCATAGCAGGAGGCTTGATGTATGACATACACGGGTCACCTGGGCACAGCGAACCAGAGGGTTGGCGGAGACCAGAAGCAGGGGCACGGAGTCTAACTTGCCAGCGGTATTCACCAGGGAGTCCCGCAAGGAACTATGGACCTAACTGCATCTGACACAGGGGGCACAAGGGACATCGCACCATGATCCACCACCTGAGGCGGCACAAGCATTGGACCTGCAGCGCAGGGCGGACCAGCGTGAAGGTAGGGGACACGGTCGCAAACGGAGCTGATCACCACAGTTTGTGACAATAAACAGCTAGCCAATCAGCTCCTTCCTGTCATGTCACAGATTTGAAAAATGTCAGGTAGGAGCTGATTGGCTGGCTATTTATCACTCTCCATTTTATCACTTTTGAAGCTTAGTGCATCTGGCCATAATATGGTGTCTAAGGAAATGTACAATAGCTGCAATGTTATATATGTAATGTAATATAATGATTATGTGTCTCCACAGCTGGGTGAGCAGTATGGACCGGTGTATTCCATCTACCTGGGAAATATTCATGCTGTTGTTCTGATTGGCTATGATGCCGTGAAGGAGGCACTGGTTGATCACAGCGATGTGTTTAGTGACAGAGGAGAGCTGGATAATGTTGAGATGTTCTTGAAGGATTATGGTAAGATATTTAAATATATATATATAGATGCTGAGGGACTGGCTAACCGTTTCCAGGGCAATCATCGGCCGGGGTGCAATCACCAAAGGGGATGAAATAGACAGCAGGGTAGCGGCACTCCACGGGCTTAGCTTAAGGTCGGAAGAAATACCAGCACACCAGGTATATATATATATATATATTTATTAACAGTTTCTTATATAGCGCAAGTATATTACGCAGCGCTTTACAAAGCATAGTTATGAGCAAAAACACATAACGAATTACAGCACAAGACAGTTTAGGACAAGTACATGGTTAATACGGATAGTTGCATCAGGGGACAGGACACTAAAGCCATCATCAGGGTGGCAGTGGTTTATATATTCTAAGAAAGGCACATTAGGAGAAAGGGCCCTGCTCGTGAGAGCTTACATTCTAAAGGGGAGGGTTAGACAGACAGGGGTGACAAAGAGGTGAGCATAAACAGTAGGTTAGGATGAGAGATGGTCAGGTTTTATGCAGGAGGGTGGGAAGAGGTCAGCTTAGTCCTTGATATTTTAAGTCTAAAAAAGGGCTGGGTCATCCAAGAGTAGACAGCAGAGAGACAGTTGGAGATATGAGTGAGGATAGAGGGAGAGAGATCAGGAAAGGAGCGGTAGATTTCAGTGTTATCAGCATAGATGTGATAGTGGAAGTTGAGTAAGCAAATAAGCTCACCCAGAGAGGACGTATAGAAATAGAGAAGTAGAGGGCCAAGAATAAAATTTTGGGGGACACCTATTATCAATGGAAGAGCAGGAGAGGTTAAGTCATTAGAGGTACAGCTGGGCATTTTCAAAACTGACAGTGCAAATACAAGCATTAACAGTGATAGTAAAAGTTGTTTGCAGATGTAAAAATGATGATATTGTGGTTGAATAGCCAGATTAAGTAGCCAGGAGTAGTATGTTGTGAGAATGAATTGAACTCATTCAAAGCAGACTTTGGTTTTCTCAGTTGTTGTTTTCTGTCCTTCTGTTTCACTTCAATGGAACGCCAGTATAACGCTACAGTTATATTTAAATTATGCCGCACTTTAAAAATGGTGCACTTCAAAATTATTATGCACACAGCCTATTCGGCCCACAGCCTATGTACTGATCTTTAAATGCATGTACACTCATTAATTGGACTCTCCCCACCCAATCCCAACCCCCCTACTACAATGAATGGTAATAAAAGTGGCTTACATAAACATCCATGCATTCCAAGATAGCATGTGTCATTAAGAGTTATAAGATATTCCTCCCTTCACAAAGGCAACAGAGATTTGCTTTTTAACTTGCAAAATTAAGTTTGTCAAAACTCATTTCTGATATCTAAAGCAGTGTGCAGAATGATCAATTACCAAAGCATTTAAATCAGGGTTGCCGACTTTAAGATTCTCCTCTCCGGGAGAAGCCCGGAGAGGAGAGTTTCAGCAGCCGCTAAGGGGGCGGGGCTTATGAGTGACATCACTAAGCCCCGCCCCATGTTGTTAAAGCCGTGAATTCAGTGATCTCCGTGGAGGGGGCGGGGCTAAAATGACGCGGTTGTGCCGTTTTAGCTCCGCCCCCTCCTCTGAGACCCGAGGATTGCGGCAATCCGGGGGTCAGCGGGGGTCCCCCCTGAATCCGGGAGGGTTGCCCACCCTTCCGGGGGCCGGGAGGGGGTACCCGATTTTCGGGTGACTCCCGGAAATTCCGGGAGGGTCGGCAACCCTGATTTAAATACATCCAGCACCTGAGGTGTAATAATCTGCAGTCCAGCCAGACCAAGTATGTAGAATGCTGGTTACCTATGACAATATCAAATCAATCTAGGACAGAGGGCCTATATAAATACTAAAATACTACAGAATATAATGGGTAAAATTTAATAGGATGATAGATTCAGAAAGTAAGAGATTTGGTAAGAAATCTCCAGCGTGTGTTTTTTTTTTTTTTAAAGTGGCAATCATTTACACTGCAAAATCAAAGTGGTTTTGCAGTGTAAATGATTGCCGCTTTAAAAAAAAACCTAGAGATTTCTTACCAAATCTCTCACTTTCTGATTCTCTCATCCTTTTACATTTCACCCCATGTTTCATTCATATATGTGAAATATTTCAGTTTCAATGAATGTGTTTACTCCAGTAAATCTGCTTAGATTGTTCAAATTGAAATAATAATTACAATGTAATAATATGATTTGTCACATCAGTCTTCCAGTTTCAGTATTACATCTGTCAGAGCATTAACTGTATCCTGCTATTTACTAAGTTCCTGTTGTTAGTTGCCAAATGCAGCTACACCGAGGCCACAAGTGGACCTAATTATCAAATTATATTTGTTTTATGTAAATTGAAAACACCCACAAATATTTAGGACCCCACCCCCCGTATGTAAGAAGGTAAAGCCTCAGCAGATATCTCCATGTCTGCCATGGTTTTGCTTTTTTATGACAGAATCTACAGGTCTATAAAGCAGTCATATTTGCCAAGATGAACTGAAGATGGCTTTAGCTTCTGTAGCCTATGGGCTACAGATTGCAGATATCCCCAGAAGAGGGTTCCTTAAAATGGCATTGACCACTGAAGCCTACAGATAACATAAATTACCGGAAGAGGATTCCTCCCTGTTGGTGGCCACCATGCCACACACTGGCATATTTATAATAGGTGCAGTGTGTGCAGTGCTTACAGGCTCTTGATCTCAACTTTTCACAATATGGATTGGATGTTCTAAAGTAAGATTCAACGGCGCTGGGTCAGGAGGGGCAAGGGGGCACCTTGCCCTCCCAAATCTTTGAGAGGTGCAAGTCAAAAGTATTGGGTCAAGGAGCACAGTGTGGCTGCCATCTACAGTTAATATGGGCAGTGTCAAGAGGGAGATACACTGTAATACTCTTTCTGAGCAGCTTCATCTCCTTTCACGTTATATATTCCTCACCTCTTTCCCCTCCCACATTTTCCTCCCCTTTGCCATTTCACCTTTGTCCTCCCACCCCCTTCTCTGATGGCACCTCCTGACCTCGCCTTATTTCCATCTGGTCACAATGGGCAGTATTCAATGAAAAAGTTCTCCGTGCATGGAGAGCGTTTTATTTTGCTCTCCATGCACTCTCCGTGTTCCGGAGGGCTCTCTGCCACTCCTGCTCCCTCTATTCAATGTGGCTGATGCTCTCCGCCACTCGCGGAGAGTCTTAACCCCTACAGGGAGCAGGGAGGTTTCAGGGAGCCGGAAGCAGCCAGAGAGATTAAAGTCTCCCTGGCTGCTCCAGAGGACTGTGGAGGGGAGGGGGGCTCTCCAGGACCCAGGCTGCACCCCCCTATAGCCAGCGGGGGACCCAGTATTCACTGCACCCGTTTGTGCATAGTTACGTTCGGGTGCAGTGAATATATGAATATCTAATGAGCGGCTCGAGCGCTCCGGCCCCCTGCTGGCTGCACTGTGTAAAAAAAAAAAAAAAAATATTTTTTTTTTAAATTAAATATATATTCATGTGCTATAAGCACATGAATAAAAATAACATGCCCCTTCACAGAAAAAAAAAATGATTTTTTGACACCAAAATTTCTTAAAAAAAACTTTTAGTTTAAAAGTTCACATTCCAGCTCTCCATCAAAAGATGGAGAATTGCTACACGGAGAGACACGGAGAAAGTCACTTAGAAAGACGGAGAACATTTCACATTGAATAGGGTTGCTCGCTTTTGGAGAGCAAAATGCTCCGTCCAAGGCGAACAAAGCACAAGTTCTCCACAAAACACGGAGAACTTTTCTCATTGAATACTGCCCAATGAGTTGTGGGAAAGGGGTGTCATTAAGTGATTTAAATAATGGAATTATACCCCCCTCACACACACACACACACACATTTATCAAAAAGGTTTTGTGGTGATCCTGGTAAAAATGTTGCCAAAACACAGAAGACTCAATTTACAGATTTTGGCCGTATTTTCCATATGTGCAGTGCTAAACTCCATGTCCCAAAGCTTCATTGCAGAGAGTAACGCAAGCATTTGGGCTTCTTTCCTTCTGCATTTTCCCATGAGATCAATTCACTCAGATTCCTACCAGCAACTCCTATGGTCACCAGGTCCATCTGCACATTCCCTGGTGGACTCCCAAAGCCATAAACCAGAAGTCTTGTCAAAGCACAGTTCTTACTAATAGCATATGTTAGCAAATATGTGTTATCAGTATAGTTGTGGTAAGTGGCAGGATATGTACTGTATCAAGACAACATGCAGGAGACTGATAACAAAATCTAAAGTAGGAGCAATGGAAACTCTGGAAATACTTCGCTCTGATAGACTGAAGCAGTTCTAGATGCTTGTAGCAGCGTAATTTTCTAATCTGCACTTGGCCAGAGCCGAAACTTAGATTTTCATCACCCTGGGCAAGGGAGGTCACCTACATGCATGTATGAGTATCACATCCAGCACCCGGGACATGTGACCCCCTAGCCACACCCTAGTTGTGGCCCAGACTTAGCGATAGTGTCCAGAAGGCAGAGAAATACCTTTAGTACAAATCCAGATGCAATATGTACAAGGATTTTCTCTGACTTTGCTGTTTGTTAACGTCATCTCCAGTTAGTACATAGATCCCTAACCTCATAACAGGAATGGCAGGAGTCCAACACACAGCAGCACCCCAGGTGGGAGTATAGTACTGTGTATCAATGTCCATAGTTCATAGAAAAAAAAACACTTCATGTCCTCACATGATCTTTCAAGCACCTTCTCATAGATGTACGCAGTAACATTAGCACTTTAGAGTAATTGACTTTAATCTTATACATTTAAAAAAAAGTAAATCTAATTAATTATTTATCACTATTTTATTAAAGATTTTTCTTTACTAAAACATGACAATTACATACAAGCCATCAAAGATGAGTACAATGGGGCATACCGTAAAAGCATTTCCATTCATGACCATATTAAATTAGCAATACCCCTGAGTACTATTGGAAAAGAGCCCTATTTAAATAACATTGTTATAAATAAAATAACATTATTACAGTATTCCTATAATTATAATACAGTCAAAAATAACGTCAACCCAGAAACAAGTCAAGGAAAATGCTGTGAAACCAGATCCATATTTTCCATCTTTCTTCCATCCATTTGTAAAACTAGAAATGATAACTCTTCCAAGGTTTCAATCCACCATAATTTAAACCTCATCAAAAGAAATGAGGGGATCGTGAGAATATACACACATTTCATACCATAAGGTATTCTGAAAACACCTCCAGATCTGCTCTTTAAGAGGGCAGGACATGGTCTATGTCAGGGGTTCCCAAAGTTTTTGAATCACGGCACCCAGAAAAATCAGAAACGTGTCCGCGGCACCCTGGGTTAAAGGTTTCTTATTGAGAATGTCAGAAACAAAGATTAAGTTAAATAAATTGTGTTTATATCTCATCCTTAGGGTCAGTTGTATGGTAATGTACAGAATTCACTTCTGTTTGTCCACAATTTGACTATTATAATGGCCAAAGGATCTTGAAGTGGTCCTGGACCACCAACCCTGGGCACCCCTAAAAGTCCCCCAAGGTACCCCAGGGTGCCACGGCATACAGTTTGGAAACCACTGGTTTATGTAATAAGCCCCATACACAATAGAAGATTGGCTCCATGAGCGATATTAGTTAATAGTGCATACTGAACTTCCTGGCAAATTATACACTATAGTACACACTGAACGATGTCGTTATCATATCATTCAGTGTGGTCATCCTATCCATGCTCCATACATGTAGTCATTGACAATGTAGTCAAGTTGTATGTACACACAATGAAGGACATTGTTATTGACACGAGGGAGTGCACATCATTAACAATATAGTGTGCACACACTAAACAATATTACAAATGATAATCACTCAGAAGGGCAAAAAATTAACGATTTTGTTTAAAATATTGCTTAGTGTGTTTGGGGCTTAACTTTTCCAGTTTCCTAAGAATTTATCAGTACTTTTATTTTACTGAAGTTTTATAGTGTGTCACTTTACATCTAAAAAGTGCTAAATACTCAGCACATCCTTACATTTTTTTCTTACATATTATGCTCATTTAAAAAATATTTATTAACACTTAAAAATCACTTTGCTCTGATTTCTTTTAGGGTAAACAAGTGGTTATAAAAATATGGTAGTAATAGTAGTAGTAGCAGAGCTGTATTAACCCATAGCTGGGCCCCTATGCTTTCAGATATTTTGGATCTCTTCTGGCACATCCACCTTTTAGCAATGGACCAATCCCGCTTTTAGAAACTCCAGTCCTGTGTCCAATTCTGACCAAAATCCAGGAACTCTGGGAATTCTGTGCCTATTAAACCTGCTAGTTATGGCTGTCATTGCCAGTTACCCCGCCCCCTGTATATGTCATCATGACATCACACGTAAAGGAGACGGGGCCAGTACAGGGCACCAGGAGCGCTTGTTACAATATTGTTACCGCAGATTGTTTTGGTGCCAATTTCAAAGTCAATATCAGAGAAGAGAAAAATATGGAAGACAGATGTCAAGAAATTGGAAGAAGGGAACAGGGAAGATGAAAATGTTTGCATCGATGAGAGTAAGTGTGAAACAGTGAATTGTGTAACATTCAAAAGAAGAAAGAGAGAAATAGTAAAGAGAAGTGAGGACGTGGTCAGTACAAGAGGGTGAGCGTAGGATAGCTATTCGGTAGGAGAGTGATGTTGACAACCATATTAAGGTGAGGTTCACAAACTTAAGGGATCTGCAGATGGAACAGTTGAGAATATACAGACTTGCACTGAAATGCTCCAAGGAAACATTTCTATGCTGCTACTTTATATCAGGGATGGATTTCTAGATTAAAGGCTGCCATACATCTACAGATCGATTGTCAGATTGGGCTGTTTGAAACAAAAATCTGGTAATGGATGAATGTAAATGACAGTTGACCATTTGCTTTGAAATGCTGGAAAACTGCCAAAAACTGTTACTCATCCATTACCAGGTTTTTGTTCCAACTAGCCTAATCTGACAATCGATCTGTAGATGTATGGCCACCTTATACCTGTGAACTCGCAGCTCATTTTCATACCCTCCATCATGGCCCATTACATTCGGTAAACAATGCTCTGTTCCTGGACTTCCCTGGTAATGTATGAGTGCCGTCACCTGAGTTGAAACACCCTTCTCATCAATTACCTAGTTCCACACAGATGCTGGCAATCCTACATTACCAGGGAAGTCCAGGAGCAGATCATTGTGTACCGAATGCAATGGGTCATGTTGGAGGGTATGCAGTTTTACTGCACTCTGGCTCAAATTGCAGATACATGAGGAGCAGGATTAACAACAGCCACTGGTGATGTAATTTTGCATCAGTGAAAGCACTTGAATTGTATTGGATTTCCGCCAGGTCCAGGAGGCTTTCTCCCCTAGGTTGATTACTTAATGACTCAAACACACACTTAACCCTTTGAGTGCCAAGTGAATATGTCAAAATCAGTGTAAAAATTGCCATAATGGGATTGGGAACTAGCAGATCACCGTGCACGCTAGCACCCAGCATATGCACATGTGCAAAAATGTGCATGCGCAGAAAGAAAACATCACTCCCCCATGCGAACCTGCGGCGAAGCGAAGCAACCAAAATAAGGCCCATTGTGTAGTGTGTACCCAGCTTTATTGTGGAGAGGTGAATGTAGGCTGGGGAGCAGGTTTTGATTTACTCGGTTCTTCTCGCCAAACTATCGCAAGTTTGGGTACTTGTTTCCTAGCACGGCCACAATCGCATTGATCTTGTGCCCTTAATAGTGGTATGCGATTGCCCCCGACGCGATGGACCCGATTTCCCATTGAAATGCATTGAAAAGTTAAAAAATCGCGTCGGTCGCGTCGCATGCGGCTAAATAAGCATTAAATGGTCCCGACGCGATGCCCCCGATTTCCCATAGGGAACAATGTTAAATGGCTCAATTTACCCAAATCAACAGGGAACAATGTTAAATGGTCCAGAAACCCCAAAAACACCCCCGAACAGTGAAATGGCCCCCCAAAATTAGTTAACGCCACCCCACGATCAACGCGAACCCGAAGCGTGGCGAGCGCAGCGAGCCCGCGAGGGGCGGCGGTACGCGTCCTCCGACCTTTTCATACCCCCACTATCCACGTCGGCGTGGAGTTGAGAATAGAATAGTGTGGCGAGTGCAGCGAGCCACCGAGCCCGAAGCGTGGCGAGCGGACGCGGATACCTTCACAGGTAAACGCGTCCCCTCGCGGCCTTCACAATTGTCCGCGTCGCCACGGACACCTGTGAAGCCCGCGAGGGGACGCGTATAACTGTGAAGGTATCCGCGTCCCCTCGCGGGGCTCGCTGCGCTCGCCACGCTTCGGGCTCGGTGGCTCGCTGCGCTCGCCACACTATTCTCAACTCCACGCCGACGTGGATAGTGGGGGTATGAAAAGGTCGGAGGACGCGTACCGACGCCCCTCGCGGGCTCGCTGCGCTCGCCACGCTTCGGGTTCACGTTGATCGTGGGGTGCCGTTAACTAATTTTGGGGGGCCGTTTCACTGTTCTGGGGTGTTTTGGGGGGTTTCTGGACCATTTAACATTGTTCCCTGTTCATTTGGGTAAATTGAGGCATTTAACATTGTTCCCTATGGGAAATCGGGGGCATCGTGTCGGGACCATCGCATGCGATTTTTTAGCACGCATGCGATGCGACCGATTTGATTTTTTTACCTGCGATGCCCCCGACTAGAATCGGTGTGGCCGTGCTAGGAAACAAGTTCCCAAGTTTGGATTTATCTGGATTTATCTTATGGCTATCCAAAATATGTGAGAGCCAATAGCCAACAAAATGCCCTTTTTAAAATTTGAGTACATTGAAACCACTCATCTCTAGCTGTAAATGAGTTTGACTATAGACAGAGGCAGCTTTTTATCGAACAGAAGCAAAATTGGCACAGATTACTTTGTAGCGTTTGCCTTTATAACGCTAAATGGTTTATTCCAGTGGTCCCCAACCTCGGCCCTCAAATACCCCCAACAGTTCCTGTTTTCTGGGTTACCCAGCAGGTGCACAGGTGCACTCATTACTCACTAACACATTTTAAAAGATAAATTATGTTTGGGATAGGTTCAAACAGATTGCGCAGATATTCACAAATGCTGCCCGTGAACACACAGGGCTTCTACCAAAAAGCCCTTGGAATGCATGCAACAAAAAGGGGGATGATGTCACGTTGGCATCTATGTGACTTGCAATTAGGAGGTAAATAACACACCATAAATCTTACATTTGATCACAGTAGAATTTTCAGAAATTGCGATATTGTCAGACTAAAATAACAATTTATTATTCTCACAGTGCACTCACGTCGAAAAATATATAAAATCATATCACTACCACTGATGAAATCCTCCAGGCTATACTCCTAGGCTCAGTCCCCATCCAGCCCCAGATGTCTGCATGTGTAGGAGAGGGTGCCGGCTTCATAGTCCTCCACAGTGGACTGTGTAGCCGACACATTACCCAAGGCTCACAATTTTTTTCCGATGTAAAGGATTAGATAGAAGTGCGTTGATTAGAGTTATAAATAAAACTGCAATGAAAAAGTAAATAGCATTTGAATATGATAAGATTGGAGTGTTTAAAAATATCTCAGCCAAATATTTATTCAGCACTGCAATGTTACAATATACCGAGAATTCCTCGTACACTGTCACTATAGTCGTTGCAAATAGCCACTCTCAGCGCCACAGGCAGAGGCGGAATTAGACATCATGGGGCCCTCAGCAAGATACCCATTTGGGGCCCTCCTCCCCAGGGCCGCCACTAGAAATATTGTGGCCTGCGACTGACCTACAGTCCGGGCCCCCAGCGGCACCGCGCCATACCTCCGGCCGCACAAACACCCCCACGTGCCCGCCCCCACCTGTCAGCACCCCGCCTCCCCCTACCCCATCCCCATTACTTACCATCATGTCGCGGCAACGTCCTCCGGCTCCTTCAGTTTCCACTGTCAGGTCCGGAGCGCACACTGCACAGTGCAGCCTGCAGAGCGCCAAGCCCCTCTGTGTCCTAGGCTCGGCGCTCTGCAGGCTGCACTGTGTATTGTGCATGCCTGGCCGCCGGCACCAGGTAAAGGAGGCTGGGTGCGGGTGCAGGTGTGGGGCGGCTGTGGGCAGCTGCCCGGGCCCCTCTAGAGCCCGGGCTGAAAGCTGTACCCAGGGCACCCCCCTGTCGGTGGCCCTGCTCCTCCCTCCAAAAATCCATAGCACTATGGCCCTTATTCAGATTTGATCGCAGTACAAAATTGTTCTCATAATGGGCAAACCCATGTGCACTGCAGGTGGGGCAGATGTAACATGTGCAGAGAGAGTTAGATTTGGGTGGGGTGTGTTGAAACTGAAATCTAAATTGCAGTGTAAAAGTAATGCAGCCAGTATTTACCCTGCACAGAAACAAAATAACTCACACAAATCTAACTCTCTCTGTACATGTTACATCTGCCCCTCCTTCAGTGCACATGGTTTTGCCCATTTTGAGAACAAATTTGTACTGCGATCAGATCTGAATAAGGGCCTATATTTTTGCTTTTGATAGCAGCCGGCATCAAGAGAGAACCTTGACCTTGGATTGTTACACCGTGCATATCCTTTTTAATATTGAATAAAAGGGTGAGTGGGAGAACTGTAGGAACAAAAACAGGCCTAAATAACACAATTTTAGCTGTATTTAGCATTTTTTTAAAAAAAAAACATCTAAAACCAAAGCACTTTAAATTTAGTACCTAAACCAAAACACACAATTACTGTAATACAGATGTAAAACCAAATCCAAAACATTCTAAGTGTATGAGAATACATCTGATCATAATGATTTCTTTTGCATGGCTACTGTAAGCCGGTCCACCTTCCAGGTAGAAGTGTTTTGCTTGCTTTATGAAGTTAAACTAATTTTGGAGAAAATATTATATGGGCGTCACAAAATTGTTTGTATTTTTAGGGGTCATCATGAGCAGTGGAGAAAGGTGGAAGATAATGCGTCGCTTCGCTCTCACAACTATGAGGAATTTTGGAATGGGGAAGAGGAGCATCGAGGAAAGGATCCAGGAGGAGGCCCGGTGTCTTGGGGAGACGTTTATGAAGAAAACAGGTGGGTGAAGATAATGACAGTTGATGCTAAATTATTTATTAAGAATATTAAATCCATGGCGTTACCACAGGTTCCCATACCCCCAAACCCCACTTCATTGGCATATGTAAAATCCCCTAAACACATGTTTGGCTAATATAACATTAACAACCCTAATCTACATGGAATCAAGTAAAAAAAAAGTGAGTATATTTCATATTATCTCTGACTCACCTAATAAGATTTGTGTCCAGATAAGGCCGACGGCAAAGACATATTTGCTCTGAGTTTTTTTGTGCTGTAAGGTAAATACATTTCCTGAATATTGGTGGGAGGACACCACATGCCCTGTCACATCTGTGAATACATATGGAAGAGGAAGCCCCATCTTTAAAATGTTGTCTCCCTTTTAAAATCTTATGTGACCACCAGACAATATTATCCAGCCCTGCAAATAAACAATTATTTTCCCACTGGTACAAGCTGGTGTCAGTAAATACCAACGCGTTTCGAGCATCTGGTGCTCTTATTCCAGCGCACGGACGGATAAATATATATATATATATATATATATATAGAAAAGATGGACCAGGAGCTTATGGTAGGGCTCCCAGAAATAAGGCGGCACTCACGGAATTAGTTTGAAACAAGTTAATGTATTAAAGGTGACATTAACTTGTTTCAAACTAATTCCGTGAGTGCCGCCTTATTTCTGGGAGCCCTACCATAAGCTCCTGGTCCATCTTTTCTACATTGTTTGCGGAGGAAGGCACCGCGGTGCTTAATCTGGTCGTCCGGAGTGCCGAACAAACCCTCGTCTATATATATATATATATATATATATATATATATATATATATATATATATATATATATATATATATATATATATATATATATAATCCGAGGGTTTCTCCGGGGAGAAAATAGGCACTCTCCTAAGTAAAGTCATAAACTTGTTGTAATCCAAGTATTTTGATTTATTAGTCATCCAATAAGTTGGTACAATATATTGTGCTCAATGATACTCCGACGTTTCGGTCCAATATAGGCGGACCTTTATCAAGGAGCCTGTATTGTGTAAAAGACATGCAAACAGCAATGTGAGAGCATGCAATCAAAACAATTACAGTGATGCACAAAGAAAAAACATAGGTACAAAAAAAAGGAACTTACATGAGTCAGCAAAGTACACATAATCATCGATGGGGCAACATGAAGTATGTTGGAAAACCTCCTACTGCAGGAGGACACCATGAATGAACCTGCCCGGGCCCGACCTTTATACCTGTGTGTTTGAAATCATGTGATGCCTGGATCCCCGCCCACCGGTGAGGCGTGTCCGGCCAGAAACAGGAAGTTGCATCACCGGAAGTGCAGGTCTCTGATGTACCACACCCTGCCACGTCTGAGTCCCCGGAGGCGGGTCTCAGCATATGCTTTTTTAGTGCAGCTAATTGCAAGGGGCGTGATCGCCCGGAAGTGGGATGTGCGGCAGTGTCTGTGGTACTGGTGCATCACTGCTGAGAAAATGGGGATATCCGGTTTAAATGCAAAACTGTAAACCTAACAATTTTGGTATAAATCACTATATACAGGAAGGTCGGGGTTCCGGGAGGGATCACCCTAGTACATCTACATGGTTCTGGATGGAGAACAAGTCTCAACACATTAATAATGTTTACATTTATACACATTGCATAAGTTTTATAAGGTGCCGATGTACATTTGTCAGGGGATCGCTTCTTAGAACAAATGAAATAAACATATCCATACCGCTGGACGTGGGGAATGGTTGAAAAAATGGAACAGCAACAAACATTAAAAAACATTAAAAAACATTATTAAGAAAAATTGTTGAGAAAAAGTGTATATTGGAAATACCAGTTGGGGTGCCAAATCATGCCTGTTAGGTGCTAAAGATGGGATGTTTAATTTTTATATTGTTATGTGTGATATTTCAGATGTGGATTCTAAGTCTAATGTTGGGTATTAAGTAGTGGATCTAGGGATTTTAAATTTTTAGATTTTTAGCTAAAAAACAAGGGGGTTATTGTGCTTTTATAATGTCAATCGAACAGGACAACACAGTATTTTAAGGATTCGTATACGGAACTAGTAATGGGGGAGTGATGCTCACACCTTAATGTCATAGAAAAAATGTTATTTACATTTTTTTGAAAAATAAGTGTCTGAAAAGTGCCAGTTAATAGGCCAAATGGTGCCAGTTGGGAGCCATTAGTCAATTCTTTAAAGATAATGATGTTTTTAAGAAAAAATATTCGGGGGGAGATTGAATGTTTCATCCATCTCTTGAAAAAATGCTATTGGTGATGAAAGAATATTTTAACTATATTCCATAGTTATTATATTTTATATTATTTATTTTATTATAAATTTTTTATTTTTTAATTTTTTTAAATTTTTTATTTATATTTAATTTTTGAAAAGGTTTTAAAAAACACAATTATTTTAAAGAATTTTGTTAAGGAATCCTCATGATTAGGGTGATGGTATTTTAATGATTAGGGTGATGGTATTTTAATGGTCACTGGAGGCTATGGGTTACCGGCTCTTGGTCCAAACCCTGACAAGCTGAAGTGAGTGGTTGAAGATACACTATTGCAATATGGATTCAGCTACTTGAATACAATAAGCATGATGACGTATAGACATTATATGAAAAACATGATATGGAAAAAAAATGATATGAAAAACCATGATGAGAAAAGACATGATGGGAAAAAACATGATGAGAAAGAACATGATGAGTAAAAACATGATGAGAAAAAACATGATGAGAAAAGCATGATAAGAAAAAACAAGATGCACAACATATTTTGGGAAAACAGCACGGGAAAGCGGAAAAAAGGCAAGCCCATGAAATAAATGAAAAAAAATTACATATGACAAAGACTTATTTCAAAAAAATGTTCAGTGGGTTGTTTTCATTTAGTCCATGTGGGGCCAAAGTTCCTAATCGGAAGATCCACCGGCTTTCTTTCTTTTTTAAGAGCAAGCCTCTATCACCCCCTCGGGTTGGTGGGGGGATCCAATCGATCAGCCGGCATCGGAGGCTAGATACTTGATGTCCTTCTTTTAGAAAATGTCTTGGAATAGGTAGATCAGTTTTGTTTGTATCGATGGCTGCCCGTATGGAATTCCGGTGGTTGGCCATGCGTTCTCGGAACTTTCGTGTAGTCATGCCTACGTAAGCCAGACCACAAGGGCAGATTAATAAATAAATCACGTGGTCCAATAAGCAGTGCAATCTGTATTTAATTTTTATCTGTTTGCCTGATTGGGGATGTGGGAATGATGATCCAGTGTTCATACTATTGCAGGTAGTGCATCCTGCGCACTTGTAGCAGCCTGGGCGTTGGGAATGTAGCCAGGTGGTTCCCTTTGGGGTATCTGGGGTGAGTGTGGGTCTCATCAGCAGCTGTTTCAGATTTGGCCCCTTCTTGTAGGCCATCATGGGAGGTGCTTGCATCTGGAGTTTTAGTGCGCTGTCTGTACTGACGATTGGCCAGTGTTTCTTCACACTCCTTTGTATTGTGGTGGAGGCATGGTTATATGTGGACACATAGATCATGCGTTTAGTGTCCTTGGTTTTGTTGGGATTTACTTCACCTGACTTCTCCATGTTGTTGCGGGCCTTCGTAAGGCATTTTTTGAGGGTCTTTGGGTCATACCCCCTCTCCTTGAATCGGTCTGTCATTTCAGCTAATTGTTGTTCTGTGCGATGGGAGTTGGTGTTATTCCTAATAACACGCATGTACTGTGAGATCGGCAAGTGGTTTTTTAGAGCTGGTGGATGTTGGCTGCTTGAGATAAGTAAAGTGTTCCGGTCTGTCGCTTTACGATGTACGCAGGTCTGTAGTACTCCTTCTTTTATGGAGATATTGATATCTAGGAAGGTAATGGTCTCTGGGTTGATTTGGTGTGTGAATTTTATTGGACTGTCCAAGTTGTTTAGATCTGTTACCATTTCCTCGAATTTGGTGGTGGATTCTGTCCAGATTAAGAAGACGTCGTCAATATACCTCTTGTAAAACTGGATGGCATCTGAGTATTTTGATAAGATAAATCTGTTTTCAAATTCATGCATGTAGATCCCGGCGTAGGCGGGTGCCAGATTGGAACCCATCGCGGTTCCCGATGTTTGGATATAGTACTTTTTGTTGTATAAGAAATGGTTGCATGTAAGTATCAATCTGGCCATTTCTATCAGAAAATCCGTAGGGGGCTGTAAGGTCTGCCTCTCATCCAGTTTTTGGTTGAGTACATGCAGTCCGTCCAGGTGGGGTATCACAGTATAGAGTGATGAAACGTCCATGGTTGCTAGGCATGGGGTGCCACTGATGTTAATCCCTTGTAGTTTATCGATGAAGTCTCCTGTATCGCGAATATATGTGCTACTGTTGGTTACCAGTGGTTGAAGATGGTGGTCGATAAATATAGCTAGGGGCTGTAGAAGAGAGGATCTCGCAGATATTATGGGCCTCCCAGGTGGGTTGGTTTCTGATTTGTGTATCTTGGGCAAAGTATATAGTATAGGGCATACTGGGTGTTGTACTTGCAGAAATTCAACTTCCTCTTTTGTGAGCCACTTATTTGTTAGGCCCTTTTGTAGTAGGGCGTCAACCTGTTTTTTGAAGGTCGGGATGGGGTTGTGTCCAACTGATTTGTAAGTTTGCGTGTCTGATAATTGTCGCATGATCTCGGTGTGGTATTGTTCCCAGTCCTGTATTACCACCGCGCCACCCTTATCCGCAGGGCGGATTACTATGTCTGCGTTTTTTTGCAGGATGTTAAGGGCTACTTTTTCATCAGGGCTGAGGTTCCTGTAACGAGGTGACCTGGTTGTTTTCAGGATGTCTTGTTCGACCATGCGATTAAAGGTTTTTATACTTGGGTTTAGGGAAAACGGGTCGTATGTTGAGATGGGTTTAAAACCGTGGGTTTGTTCAGTGCTGGCGGAGTCTTTGAATTGCTCATGCAATCTTAATTTTCTGTTAAATTTATACAAGTCGACCGTGGCGTCGAATGTGTCGTGGTCACTCGTGGGGACGAACGATAAGCCTTTAGTCAAGAGTGATGTCATGGGGTCCGTCAGTGGAAAAGTGGAGAGGTTAAAGACTAGATTAGAGCTTGCTTCCGGACACGTTTGCCTAGTACCTCCACGTCTGGGGTGAGGCCTCTGCCCCTTCCTCTTGGTGGTTTGTTCCTTCTGTTTTGGGATCCACCGGGGCCTTGTTCTAAAAAATCGGTCCTTGTGCCGGATTGGTCTGTGTCAGAAGTAGAAGTTGAAGACCCTGTGGTGAATTGGTAAGGGTTCCTTTGTTGACGTCTGTTGAAGGGGGGTCTTTGTTGTCGTCTAGTGCTTTGTTCACCGGTTAGCCACCGGTATACTGTATGGTTTTGGTAGTCTGCTTTAACGGTTGCAAGTTTATTCCTCTTGAAGGAGATTAGTTCTGCTTTGTAGGTTTCCACCTGGGTACGTATCTTCTCTATTAAGTTGCAGGATTTGTCGCTCTTGATCGTGGCGAGATGAGCAATCCCAAAGTCATCAATCTCACTCTTTACTTTTTTTAGCTCGGTCCCCACCTCCTCAACCACGAGTAGCATCAAGTCTAGCGAGCATTTGTTTAGGACACCACACCATCTGCTGCAAAATGATGGGCTATTTCGTCCTATGGTGGGGATGTTTGCAATACGAAAACCACGGGGGATCTGTTTTTTCCTGTGATAGTCTGAAAGGAAATGTCCATGGAGTGTTAAATCTGTCTCACGTTTTTTCAACTTCAGTAGGCGTTGATAGAGGTCGATGGGGGAATCTGTTGGTAGTGTATCAAAGTCGGCCTGATTGAACAGGACTTTCTCCGCGTCGTCGTCGGTCAAGGATATTATTCCTTGTTCAGCCTGGGATAGAAGGACCTCGTCCAGGAATCCAATGCCTCCACTGGCCATTTGGGGAGCGGTATGGAATATGTTTATGAAGTTTGGACTAGCAGGTCCACCTCTGGGTTCAGTCCTGTGTTTGGTGGAAGTCCAAAGGTTTGTGGGTGACCGGTCAAGAGTGGAGAGGTTTGTGATGACCTCTGGCTCATAAGTAGATTCTGTGGAAGACCGCACTCGCACGGGGTGTGTAATAGTAGCAGCGGGCGGGGTGCCTAAAGGGAGTTCATTTCAAGTATGAACACCTTAGTACAATCCGAGGGTTTCTCCGGGGAGAAAATAGGCACTCTCCTAAGTAAAGTCATAAACTTGTTGTAATCCAAGTATTTTGATTTATTAGTCATCCAATAAGTTGGTACAATATATTGTGCTCAATGATACTCCGACGTTTCGGTCCAATATAGGCGGACCTTTATCAAGGAGCCTGTATTGTGTAAAAGACATGCAAACAGCAATGTGAGAGCATGCAATCAAAACAATTACAGTGATGCACAAAGAAAAAACATAGGTACAAAAAAAAGGAACTTACATGAGTCAGCAAAGTACACATAATCATCGATGGGGCAACATGAAGTATGTTGGAAAACCTCCTACTGCAGGAGGACACCATGAATGAACCTGCCCGGGCCCGACCTTTATACCTGTGTGTTTGAAATCATGTGATGCCTGGATCCCCGCCCACCGGTGAGGCGTGTCCGGCCAGAAACAGGAAGTTGCATCACCAGGAGTGCAGGTCTCTGATGTACCACACCCTGCCACGTCTGAGTCCCCGGAGGCGGGTCTCAGCATATGCTTTTTTAGTGCAGCTAATTGCAAGGGGCGTGATCGCCCGGAAGTGGGATGTGCGGCAGTGTCTGTGGTACTGGTGCATCACTGCTGAGAAAATGGGGATATCCGGTTTAAATGCAAAACTGTAAACCTAACAATTTTGGTATAAATCACTATATACAGGAAGGTCGGGGTTCCGGGAGGGATCACCCTAGTACATCTACATGGTTCTGGATGGAGAACAAGTCTCAACACATTAATAATGTTTACATTTATACACATTGCATAAGTTTTATAAGGTGCCGATGTACATTTGTCAGGGGATCGCTTCTTAGAACAAATGAAATAAACATATCCATACCGCTGGACGTGGGGAATGGTTGAAAAAATGGAACAGCAACAAACATTAAAAAACATTAAAAAACATTATTAAGAAAAATTGTTGAGAAAAAGTGTATATTGGAAATACCAGTTGGGGTGCCAAATCATGCCTGTTAGGTGCTAAAGATGGGATGTTTAATTTTTATATTGTTATGTGTGATATTTCAGATGTGGATTCTAAGTCTAATGTTGGGTATTAAGTAGTGGATCTAGGGATTTTAAATTTTTAGATTTTTAGCTAAAAAACAAGGGGGTTATTGTGCTTTTATAATGTCAATCGAACAGGACAACACAGTATTTTAAGGATTCGTATACGGAACTAGTAATGGGGGAGTGATGCTCACACCTTAATGTCATAGAAAAAATGTTATTTACATTTTTTTGAAAAATAAGTGTCTGAAAAGTGCCAGTTAATAGGCCAAATGGTGCCAGTTGGGAGCCATTAGTCAATTCTTTAAAGATAATGATGTTTTTAAGAAAAAATATTCGGGGGGAGATTGAATGTTTCATCCATCTCTTGAAAAAATGCTATTGGTGATGAAAGAATATTTTAACTATATTCCATAGTTATTATATTTTATATTATTTATTTTATTATAAATTTTTTATTTTTTAATTTTTTTTAAATTTTTTATTTATATTTAATTTTTGAAAAGGTTTTAAAAAACACAATTATTTTAAAGAATTTTGTTAAGGAATCCTCATGATTAGGGTGATGGTATTTTAATGATTAGGGTGATGGTATTTTAATGGTCACTGGAGGCTATGGGTTACCGGATCTTGGTCCAAACCCTGACAAGCTGAAGTGAGTGGTTGAAGATACACTATTGCAATATGGATTCAGCTACTTGAATACAATAAGCATGATGACGTATAGACATTATATGAAAAACATGATATGGAAAAAAAATGATATGAAAAACCATGATGAGAAAAGACATGATGGGAAAAAACATGATGAGAAAGAACATGATGAGTAAAAACATGATGAGAAAAAACATGATGAGAAAAGCATGATAAGAAAAAACAAGATGCACAACATATTTTGGGAAAACAGCACGGGAAAGCGGAAAAAAGGCAAGCCCATGAAATAAATGAAAAAAATTACATATGACAAAGACTTATTTCAAAAAAATGTTCAGTGGGTTGTTTTCATTTAGTCCATGTGGGGCCAAAGTTCCTAATCGGAAGATCCACCGGCTTTCTTTCTTTTTTAAGAGCAAGCCTCTATCACCCCCTCGGGTTGGTGGGGGGATCCAATCGATCAGCCGGCATCGGAGGCTAGATACTTGATGTCCTTCTTTTAGAAAATGTCTTGGAATAGGTAGATCAGTTTTGTTTGTATCGATGGCTGCCCGTATGGAATTCCGGTGGTTGGCCATGCGTTCTCGGAACTTTCGTGTAGTCATGCCTACGTAAGCCAGACCACAAGGGCAGATTAATAAATAAATCACGTGGTCCAATAAGCAGTGCAATCTGTATTTAATTTTTATCTGTTTGCCTGATTGGGGATGTGGGAATGATGATCCAGTGTTCATACTATTGCAGGTAGTGCATCCTGCGCACTTGTAGCAGCCTGGGCATTGGGAATGTAGCCAGGTGGTTCCCTTTGGGGTATCTGGGGTGAGTGTGGGTCTCATCAGCAGCTGTTTCAGATTTGGCCCCTTCTTGTAGGCCATCATGGGAGGTGCTTGCATCTGGAGTTTTAGTGCGCTGTCTGTACTGACGATTGGCCAGTGTTTCTTCACACTCCTTTGTATTGTGGTGGAGGCATGGTTATATGTGGACACATAGATCATGCGTTTAGTGTCCTTGGTTTTGTTGGGATTTACTTCACCTGACTTCTCCATGTTGTTGCGGGCCTTCGTAAGGCATTTTTTGAGGGTCTTTGGGTCATACCCCCTCTCCTTGAATCGGTCTGTCATTTCAGCTAATTGTTGTTCTGTGCGATGGGAGTTGGTGTTATTCCTAATAACACGCATGTACTGTGAGATCGGCAAGTGGTTTTTTAGAGCTGGTGGATGTTGGCTGCTTGAGATAAGTAAAGTGTTCCGGTCTGTCGCTTTACGATGTACGCAGGTCTGTAGTACTCCTTCTTTTATGGAGATATTGATATCTAGGAAGGTAATGGTCTCTGGGTTGATTTGGTGTGTGAATTTTATTGGACTGTCCAAGTTGTTTAGATCTGTTACCATTTCCTCGAATTTGGTGGTGGATTCTGTCCAGATTAAGAAGACGTCGTCAATATACCTCTTGTAAAACTGGATGGCATCTGAGTATTTTGATAAGATAAATCTGTTTTCAAATTCATGCATGTAGATCCCGGCGTAGGCGGGTGCCAGATTGGAACCCATCGCGGTTCCCGATGTTTGGATATAGTACTTTTTGTTGTATAAGAAATGGTTGCATGTAAGTATCAATCTGGCCATTTCTATCAGAAAATCCGTAGGGGGCTGTAAGGTCTGCCTCTCATCCAGTTTTTGGTTGAGTACATGCAGTCCGTCCAGGTGGGGTATCACAGTATAGAGTGATGAAACGTCCATGGTTGCTAGGCATGGGGTGCCACTGATGTTAATCCCTTGTAGTTTATCGATGAAGTCTCCTGTATCACGAATATATGTGCTACTGTTGGTTACCAGTGGTTGAAGATGGTGGTCGATAAATATAGCTAGGGCATCCAGGCATCACATGATTTCAAACACACAGGTATAAAGGTCGGGCCCGGGCAGGTTCATTCATGGTGTCCTGCAGTAGGAGGTTTTCCAACATACTTCATGTTGCCCCATCGATGATTATGTGTACTTTGCTGACTCATGTAAGTTCCTTTTTTTTGTACCTATGTTTTTTCTTTGTGCATCACTGTAATTGCTTTGATTGCATGCTCTCACATTGCTGTTTGCATGTCTTTTACACAATACAGGCTCCTTGATAAAGGTCCGCCTATATTGGACCGAAACGTCGGAGTATCATTGAGCACAATATATTGTACCAACTTATTGGATGACTAATAACTCAAAATACTTGGATTACAACAAGTTTATGACTTTACTTAGGAGAGTGCCTATTTTCTTCCCGGAGAAACCCTCGGATTGTACTAAGGTGTTCATACTTGAAATGAACTCCCTTTAGGCACCCCGCCCGCTGCTACTATTACACACCCCGTGCGAGTGCGGTCTTCCACAGAATCTATATATATATATATATATATATATATATATATATATATATATATATATATATATATAGTGTGTGTTTGCGGCGGCGGCACTCACGCAATAAATCAGTCGGGAGACTTAGCTGTCACCAACGTTTCCAAGCCAGTGCGGCTTCTTTATCAAGGTGTAGAAGACAATGATACATGTGACCAATACTTTCTTATATACCTTCAAATTCCCTCCCCCTCACCACGCCGGCCACCGAGCAGGCGCCGCCTGCTGACGTCACCCTGGGGAGTCCGGGGGAGGCGTGCATACATTAATCATACCCAAAGACGTAATTCATATAATATACAATGTGCATAAATGAGTATAAATAAACTCGTGAATAAGACAGTGAATGAGCATCAAGTGCCCCGTCACTGATATACAAAACAACTTAAGTGAATAAAATGTGTAAAAAAACATAACCCATCCTGATACATCCATCCTGATACATATATACTAACAACACATAAAAATGCGATACATAGAAGCAAAAACAGCAACACATCTGATCTACTGGATGATCTTGTCCACAACATTGTCACCTATGTACAGTATGTGTACAATAATTCAATATTCTGTACCTGGCCCCCTGGGAGGTGTCCATTGGCATACGATGGTTGCAGTATTGGGGGGGGGGGTAATACGTCCCCTCCCGCTGCTATAAATAAATGTCTAAATGTCAGGGCTATCCATATTATACGTGGAGCCCCGTCTGATCAAAATATTTTTACACATATTTTACTTGATGTTAAAATTTATATTTAAAGATGATGGCAAACTTCTCCATGTCCATTTCTTATTAATCCAGTCTACCCGTGTCGACTGTGTTGTAATCCCTCAGGTCAACTGAATCATGATGCCGTGACACCCCCAGAAATCCAGTATCTTTATACCTTCACATTTTATATTAATATTTTTATTGTAGGTGTCTTCTAATGCTTTCAACCGTACACGGATCCTTACAGAAAATATGAATACCCTGTCTGTTCATTCAAGCCCTTTGGGGCTAAGGTTTCCAGCCGATTAATCCATCGCCTCTCTGCCCTGCATAACTGCAGCCCCCTGTCCCCTCCTCTCTTTGGGTCAGGGATCTGTTCTATGATACGGTATCTTAATGTCGACAGGGAATGCCTGGCCTCTGCAAAGTGCCGGGCGACGGGTTGTTCACTCGCTCCAGTGTAGATGGCGCTTTTTATGGAAGACCTTTGGGCTGCTGCTCTCTCTTTAAATGCCCGCACTGTCTTCCCCACGTAGTGGCGGCCACAAGGGCAGCTTATTAAATATACCACGAATTTTGATGTACACAATATTTTCTGTCTGATCTCTATAGGCCTCCCCGAGTATGGGTGATGGAAGGTATCTCCCGCAATCATAAAATTGCAAGTGGTGCACCCACTGCACTTGAAACACCCAACTCAGGGAGAGCCCAGAAAGGTTGACACCGTGTTGACAGTGGTTATTACATTGTTCTTTACAAGAAAGTTTTTTAAGTTCTTTCCCCGGGTATAGGCACACATGATTTTCTTGTTATGTAAAGATCTCAGCTTGGGGTCAGTCCTTGCAATGGGCCACTGGGCACTTGACAGCCAAAATGCAATCCAAATGCAAAAAAACTGTTTAGCAGTTTCAACAGCCTCTGAATGTAAACTATGCCAATCATCACAGGATCTCTAGGAGCCAGAGATCCTGTGATGCTTTGCATTTGGATTGATTTGGGTCTGCTGAGGACTATCCTTCTCCCTAATTGGAGAGATTCTTCTCTTAAAAACTGAAGCTGCATACCTCCTACTGTGATAGGAGAGACCGCGAGTAGAACACCTATCCTTTTGTGTGAACCAACATTAATCAAGTCTGAGAGACTAAGATCACCCAAATGTGGTGGGATATAACAGAACTTCTGTATAAATCAATCATATAAATCTATTACAACTTGAGAAAGTCCTTCTCCGCTTAATTGCTGGTGGTAATCCTATTAAACTTTCTAGGAGAGCTTCAACCATAGTATACAAAGGAAATATCCCCACTTTTTTTTTACTTCGATTGGTTCATCGCCCCTGATGAAGTCCCAAAGGACGAAACGCGTTGGGCAGCGGATCTGAACTATATGTGGCATATATATAAAAACTGCGAAATGAAAACTGAATGCTGGATTTGACCTTACAATAAATGTTCTTGTTTTTATCTAAATCTATTTTATCTGATTCATTGTATGTACAGTCACAGTGTGGTATATCTAGCGCACCCCTATCTTTTCTTCCTTTATATATATATATATATATATATATATATATATATATATATATATATATATATATACACACACATTATTAATGCAGTCCACACTCTTTTCAACATCCGATATGGGAGGTTGCTTTATTCTTATTGGTTCTCTGTACAGGTCAGGTGATTTGGATTAGCTCTGCATATTGGGATTTACTAATTTGTGCTCTTGAGGAAGGTGATCGCCCCACCAAAACAGTTGAGGAATCTTTGCTATTTGATACTCTGATAAGTAACTGTTAGGACCCGGGGGTCCGTGGGTGCGCGGACTGGTGCAGGTCCTGTGACCACACGGACTCCCCGGGTGTCGGTACCTGTTGTGCAGGGCAGGCCAGGGGACAGGAGCAGGTGGTGTCTGGTGGCGTTCTCTGCTTCATCTGTGTGCCGGGCATCGGGGGTTGCTAGGCAAACTGTCCGGCACACGACTTCCGGCAGTAGAGGGAGCTCCCGGTGGGTTGCCTAGCAACGGCAGATGCCGGGCGGCTCAATACAGGAGTATTGGCTGTTTCTAAGCAGCCAGGACACCGGGGGGTTTGGCGCCCTCATGCAGGTGTTCCTTCCTGAGATAGGGTTTGGATTAGCCAGCCCTCTCTGATTGGCTGTAGGCCCTTCTTAAGGCATCTGAGCCTTTGCTCAGATGCCGTGGTTAGATCTCTGTTCCTGCTGCAGGATAGCTGCAGAAGTTTGCAGGTGTGCTCTTTCTGCTGAGGCTTGGCAGGCTCACAGACGCCCGGAGACGAACATCTCTCATCTCCTTCCTGGTGCCATGAGTTGCCCTGGGCTACTGCTGAGTAGCTTTATTTACTGGTTAATTGCTCTAGTGGAGGTGGGCCTTGTTCCTCCATTTGCTTTGGTTGGGGTGTTACCCTGTGCAGTTGTGCAGTGCAAAACTTCACCGTTTTGTGTTTTGGTTTCTAAGTATTATTGCAACAAGGGTCGCTTGGTTGGTTGCAATGGAGTTGTAGTGTTTTCGGTACTTGTTTCCTAGCACCGATTTACATCGGTGTGGTCGTGTCGGAAAAATTGGGTCGATCGCATCGCATGCGATTTGGTCGCATGCGATGCGATCGACGCGACCGACCGATTTTGGACCCGATTTTTTTTTTTAATGAAATGTAAATCGGGTCCCTGGGACCCGATTTTACATTGGATTCAATGTAAAATATTCACAACCCCCCCAAATGTCACGGCGTACACCCCACCCCACGACAGACGCCAACCCGAAGCGTGGCGAGCGCAGCGAGCCCGCGAGGGGCGGCGGTGCGCGTCCTCCGACCTTTTCATTCCCCTACTATCCACGTCGGCGTGGAGTTGAGAATAGAATAGTGTGGCGAGCGCAGCGAGCCACCGAGCCCGAAGCGTGGCGAGCGCAGCGAGCCCCGCGAGGGGACGCGGATACCTTCACAGGTAAACGCGTCCCTTCGCGGACTTCACAGGTGTCCGCGTCGCCACGGACACCTGTGAAGCCCGCGAGGGGACGCGTATAACTGTGAAGGTATCCGCGTCCCCTCGCGGGGCTCGCTGCGCTCGCCACGCTTCGGGCTCCGTGGCTCGCTGCGCTCGCCACACTATTCTATTCTCAACTCCACGCCGACGTGGATAGTAGGGGAATGAAAAGGTCGGAGGACGCGCACCGCCGCCCCTCGCGGGCTCGTTGCGCTCGCCACGCTTCAGGTTGGCGTCTATCGTGGGGTGACGACGGGGACATCTAAAATGTGAAATGGGTCATATTGGCCCATTTCACATTTTTCACATTTTTTCAGGATTTCAATGTTAAAAAATCTTTTAACATTGAAGCCTATGTAAAAATCGGGGGCATCGCGTCGGGACCTATGTTAATGGTCCCGACCGACGCGATGCCCCCGATATTTTACCTTTCCCGACACGATTTCAATGTTAAAATATTTTTTAACATTGAAGCCTATGGGGAAATCGCGGGCATCGCGTCGGTCGCGTCGGGACCATTGTTAACGGTCTCGACCGACGCGATGCCCCCGATATTTTGTCCTAGCCGGCCAAATGGACCTGATTTTAAAGGAAATCGGGTCCATCGTATGGATCGTGTACCTTAACTAAAGGTACACGATCCATAAGATTTGTGGCCGTGCTAGGAAACAAGTACCGTGTTTTCTTTATGGTATCTTTCTTGTCACATATATTGGTTCTGTATCCTGTTCCAGTGTCAAGATAGAGATATACGTTTAGTGTTCCCATTATACCGTTATCCTGTTTGGGTTCCTTTCTCAGTTAGATTTCCTCGTGGACCTAGCTCTGGTGGTCACCACAGGCTTGTCCCCTCATAACACCTGGCTGCACCGGAATTAGGGCAGGCTTAACTTGCCTTTTCAGACGTGGCGGTTATAGGCGAAGCCTAGCGTCTTGCAGTCTGTGGTCACCAGTCGGAGAGGGCCAATAGAGTTAGTATTGAGGATAGCAGTACCGCCTCGTTTGGGCGGCATTCTGGGTCCAAAGTACTCCCTAGATCGTAACAGTAACACCGGCCACAAAAGAAAGGGGAGATTGTTGTGTACATATTAAACTCTCCCAACATGAATCCTGCAGAGCAAATCCAGGGTTTGACTCAAATGATTCAAGACCTCACCCTTCGGGTGTCGTTTCAAGAAGGCATCACGCGTTCCACTCAGAATGCCACCACAGAGCCTACTCCCCACTTTAGAAATTTGAAGAGATTTCAGCTGTCATCAAAAACACAGCAAACATCTCTGCCTACTAAAGAAGACATGTTATCACAAACCCCCAATGAGAGTCCAAGGGTGTTGGTGGTTGCGATGCCTGAACTTCCCATCGCTGTATGGTAAGAGGTGGCTCCTTCCACCACTTTCAGCACTCCCTCTGCATATGCTGGAAGGATCACCCACAGTGCAGTTCTTTATTTAGATAATGAATGTGTCAATGTGGTAGACCGAGAGGAGGATATTGATGTTGCTGGCGCTGAGGAGGAAGTTGACGAGGAGGATGCTGAGGTGGTTTGCTTAAATGAGGCACCAGGGGGGGAAACAGTTGTTGTCCATGGGATGAAAAAGCCCATTGTCATGCCTGGGTAGAGGACTAATAAATCCACCTCTATGGTCTGGAATTTTTTTTATCCGAATTCGGACAACAAATGTATTGCCATATGTAGCTTATGTGAAGCTGCAATAAGCAGGGCTAAGGATCTTGCCCACCTAGGGACATCCTCCATTATACGTCACCTGAAGACCCTTCATAAATCAGTGTTTAGTTCAGGAACTGCGGCTAGCAGTCCAGGGACACCTAAATCCCTTGGTCCTTCTGTTGGAGCCAAGCGCCTGAAAAGCACACCAACAACTCCCTCATCATCAATTTCCTCCTCGATCCGGTTCGGGGGGAGTCCTGCAGGCCATGTCACCAGCATGACTGACTCCCCTTCTATCCGAGATTTCTCCGGAGGATCCTACAGCACTACGCCTACTACTACCGCTGCTGCTGTTGCTGCTGCTGGGAGTCAGTCATTATCCCAGAGGGGAAGTCATAAGACCGCTATGTCTTTCACTAAGCAATTGACCATCCAACAGTCGTCTGCCATGAGGATGAAACACGACAGCAGTCATCCTATGGCAAAGCGGATAACTGCGGCCTTGACATCTATGTTGGTGTTAGACGTGCATACAGTGTCCGCCATCAATGGAGTGGGATTTAGACGGTTGATGGAGGTATTGTGTCCCCGGTACCAAATCCCATCTAGATTCCACTTCACTAGGCAGGCGATACCCGCGATGTACAGGGACGTCAGAAAAAGTGTCCTCAGTGCCCAGAAAACTGTGGCTGTACCCCCTGTCCATTTAACTACCGACATGTGGACAAGTGGATCAGGGCAAACTAAGACTATATTACTGTGACAGCCCACTGGGTAGATGCATCGCCTTCTGCAGCAGCAGCAGCATCTCCTGCACGCCATTTCCTTCCAAGGCAGGCTACGCTGTGTATCACTGGTTTTAGGAAGAGGCACAACAACGACAACCTCTTAGAGAAACTGAGGGAAATCATCTCCCAGTGGCTTACCCCACTTAGACTCTCCTGGGGAGTAACACAATTAATTTGGTGGTGCAGCATTTCATCAGAAGTGACAGGAGTGTCCAGGAGATGCTTGCGGTGGCCCACAAAATTTGCAGACACTTTCAGCATTCTGCCACTGCCTGCTGAAGGCTGGAGCAGCAGCAAAAACTCCTCAATCTGCCCTGCCCTCAGCTTAAACAAGAGGTGGTGACGCGCTGGAAATCCACCCTCTATATGCTGCAGAGGATGGAGTAGCAGCAAAAGTCCATTCAATTACAGAATAAACAGTACTTAATGAAAGTGCATGTATACCAATAATATGAAATTTATTAAAAGAACAATATTAAAATAACATTTCTAAGCAATCCTAAATGAAAACTAATAGGTATGGTGTACCCTTTGGGCAATGTCCCTTTATTAAGGTCAGTGTCCAGAGACCGGTGTGCACCACTGTCTCTACTTTAAATTCTGGGACTGATAATAAATAGTCAGTAATCCATTGGATAGTCAAACAATATTATAATTATTTTGTAGAACAAGATATCTCACCATTTGTTGCTCCTTAGGTAAGGATATTGGTATGCGGGCATTAATGTTCTTGTAGTTCCACACACTTAATGATGTTGAAGAGGTCTCTGGCCCGGAGCTTACCGGACCTTTAGCAGTACTCGGTGGGGCGATTTTTAGGCTCCAATAAAGGTCTGCAGTGTGCACTCCTCAATATCGGCACAGCAGGTGTTGGTAAAGCGCCGTGTCGGGGAAGATCTTATTAGCCGCCTGCAGATAGAAGCCCTCAGCCTGCACATCAGGTGCCTGATGGGTGCTGGGATGACAAGCCGGACCGGACTGCTCCTACCGCCGGGAAGGTGTTTGGTAACCATGGCTGGGGATATCGACCTGTAAATTCTCTGTGGGTAGCAGCAAGGGTGAAGATAAAGTTTCTGTATGGCCCAAAGGGGTACAGGGCTCTTTCCTTGACGTGTTTCTCCGTCTATTATATCGGACGGTTTCCTCAGAAGGTGTAAGTCCATTCAAGCCTGCACGGCCACCAATGACATAGAGGAGCGGGGCTGCACCTTACTCAAGCACAGTGGAGGCTGATTTCCATGTTGTGCAAGGTTGTCCAGCTATTTGAACTAGCAACACGTGAAGTCAGTTGCGACACTGCAAGCATTAGACATGTGATTCCCCTGATCAGGCTGTTGCAGAAGCAGCTGGAGAAAGTGAAGGAGGAACTAAAGTGTAGCGATTCCGAAAAGCATGTCACTCTTGTGGATGAAGCCCTCCATATGCTTTGCCAGGATACGAGGGTAGTCAGTCTGTTAAAGTCAGAGGAATACATTCTGGCCACCGTGCTCGATCCTCAGTTTAAAACGTATGTTGTGTCTCTGTTTCCGGCGGACACAAGTCTACAAAGGTGTAACGACCTTCGTGACACAGCCCCAGCTCCTCCTTCATTTTCTCCCACACCTTTGCCAGTGAGGAAACAGCTGCGATTTCCCACACAACCCGCTGGTGGGGATGCAGGGCAGGCAGGAGGGAGTTTGGACATCTGGTCCAGACTAATGGACCTGGCAACGATTGCTGACATGTCTACTGTTGGTGCATTGGATGCTTTTACCATTGAAAAAAGGGTGGAGGATTACTTTGGTGAAAGCATCCAAGCAGACATGTCAGACAGTCCTTACCTGTACTGGCAGAAAAAAAAGTCAGTTTGGAAGCCCCTGTACAAACTAGCTCTATTTTACCTGAGTTGTCCCCCCTCCATTGTGTATTCCGAAAGAGTTTTTAGTGCAGCGGGGGAACCTGGTCAGTGAGCGGCGAGGGAGGTTGCTTCCGCAAAATGTGGAGAAGATGATGTTTATAAAAATGAATGATCAATTATTCAATGAAGACCAGGAATTGCCTCCAGAGATTATAATAGGACCTGTGATTGTGGAGTCCAGCGTGGACGAATTGATAATCTGTGAGGATGAGGAAGTACACACTGAAGGGGGCGAGGAATCAGAAGAGGAGGAGGATGACGAGGGTGATCTTGTCACTGTAGAGCCAGTTTATACAGGGAGATATTATGATTCTTTTTTTGTGGGGGCCCAAACAAACCAATCATTTCAGCCACAGTTTTGTAGGCCCTGTCGCTGAAATGTTTGGTTTGTTAAAGTGGGCATGTCCTATTTTCGCAACATAAGGGTGGGTGGGAGGGGATGCAGTTACAATCCCGGCGGTCGGGATCCCGGCGTTCAGAATCCCGACGCCGGAATCCCGACCGACGAAATGCCGACACATTCTCCCTCCGTGGGTATTCACGACACCCCTGGAGGGAGAATAAATTAGTGTGCCGAGCGTAGCGAGGCACCGGGCCCGCTGCGTGGCGAGCGCAACGAGCCCGCAAGGGGGGGCGATCCACGTCCCCCCCTTGTCGGCATTTCGGCGGTCGGGATTCCAGTGTCGGGATCCCGACCGCCGGGATCCCGACCGCCGGGATTCAATACTGAATCCGGTGGGAGGGCTCAAGGACAATTCCATCTTGCATCATCATGTATTAATCCTACTGCTGAGAGACATTCATATGTCGGACTTTAAATGCATACAACTGTTTGCATTCCACTAATGAGAGTAATTGATTGCTGCACCAATCGCCCACTGCTCCTCGGCTGGTCACTGCCTGTGCTCAGATAGGGTGTTACAGGTGTCTCCAGGAAGCCATTCTGCAGTGTTGTTAATGTAGGCACTGTACCTTAATCACAGATAACTGATACATGACTGTGTCACAGACATATTAATGCAGATGGTATTCCCTATATTATTCTGGGAGTCCGCCGCTGCCGCTCTCACTCTGCATTATTCTGGGAGTCTGCCACTGCTGCTCTCACCCTGCATTATTCCGGGAGTCTGCCACTGCCGCTCTCATACTTCATTATTCCGGGAGTCCATTGATGCCGCTCTCACCCTGCATCACACAACCAGATGCCGTCGGAAGACGGCCTAAGTGACAGGAGCATTTCTGCCACTGCCTGCAGAGTGCTGCCGAATCACCCACTGCTCCTCAGCTGGTGGTAAACAACACGATCAAGCCAGATAGTGGTCTTATTAGATATTAAACTGATAAAAACAGATACACAGCATAGCACACTCGCAGACCAGCTCAGTGCTGCACCAATCGCCTACTGATCCTCGGATGGAGGTAAACACGATCAAGCCATCACCATTCATTAATTGAGGAGGGACAACGGAACCACGGAGACGGCCAGATGGCAAGAGGAGGACTAACTACTCCCTGAATGGGCAGGCCAGGGAACCCCTCTCAAGGACACTATAAGCAATGACACACAGTGATGGTGACTGCGTCAAGAAAGATAATTGCAACAATGCACAAGTGATGGTATAAAAATAAATGACAATGGCAACAATGCATAAATGATGGTATAGTAACAATGACAATTGCAACAATGCACAGATGATGGAATAAAGATAAATGATAACAGCAACAATGCTCAGACGATGGTACAAAAAATAACACAACCTCTTCACCAATTCCCTACACTGCAAGGGGCAAGCCCCAAACGCAGATACCCGCAAGGATGCTGGGGTAACTGGAGGCAAGAGAACGGAAGGAATGAAGCAGGCAACTTAGCTGAAGCAGGGACTGGAACTCCGGAGCAAACAGGCTAAGGCGATCAGGGACCAGGAACACCACTTGACTGTGCTGATGCAGGGTATAGGAAGCTATAACCGGCATCTGTTCCCAGCAGATGCCGGCTTTTTATTCAATATTACCGCCCTCCATGGCTGCTGACGTCAGCCGCACTGTGAGACGCTTGCTGGGCGGAAATTCGGGACATTGCCGAGCAACGCCACCGATGCCCGGCAGTAGGAAGTGAAAGAGCGGAAGCTTGGGGCGTTGCCTGCCAACGTCCCCGAAGCTCCCCCGTTGCATTGCGCCCGCCACCCGTCCCGGACCTGCCAGCCACAGAAGAGGATCCGGGACGGCAGCGGCTAACAAATGTGAGGTGTGGTGTGTTCAGAATAGACTGGAAATGAGTGGAAATTAATGTTATTGAGGTTAATAATAGCTAGAGATGTGCGGCGGCCACTTTTTCAGGTTTTGGTTTTGGATCTGGATCTCCCTTCGTGTTTTGGATCTAGATTGGTTTTGGCAAAACCACCCTTGTGGGTTTTGGTTTTGGTTGTGGATCTGGATTTTTATGAAAAAATGCTAAAAATGGCTAAAATTTGCCCCTAAAGTATTATTGACCTCAATAACATTAGTTTCCACTCATTTCTAGTAAATTTTGATCACTTCACAGCTTACAAAATTGTTTTCAATTACTGTAGTTGGGCCAAAAGGGTATACCGAGGTAGCTGGATGACTAAGCTAAGCGACAGCAGTCGGCATCACATACATGTGGACCTTACACTTCCAAAATGGCAGAGCGGCACTGCAGGGGCAGACAGGGTGGCAGTTTAATAAACTATCCCAAAAAAAGAGAAATGCTCCAAACAGCAAATACAAAGAGGTATCGGCCTTGTCATGACTGGTGGTAGCAGCTTCAGCACTTCTATCAGGTTGCTGATATCCAGGCCTATTTTTGTGCAGGCTCCAGCAGGAACTGTGGCCCTTATTCTAGTTCACTCTTTCTGACAAAATATTCCTCAGATGGACAAACCCATGTGCACTGCAGGTGTGGCAGGTGTAAAACCCCACCCAAATCTAATTATCTCTGCACAAGTAACACCTGCCTCACCTGCAGTGCACATGGGTTTGTCCATCTGAGGAATATTTTGTCAGAAAGAGTGAACTAGAATAAGGGCCACAGTTCCTGCTGGAGCCTGCACAAAAATAGCCCTGCTGATATCCCACTATTTCCTCCTCCATCATCCTCCAAAAATGTGTTTTTATTTTATTTATTACTTTTATTTATTTTTCTTACTTTACACTGGACACAGCCTGTCACACTGGACACAGCCCCTTGGACACTGGACACAGCCCCTGGACACTGCCCCTGGACACTGGACACAGCCTGTCACCCTGGACACAGCCCCTGGACAATGGACACAGCCCCTGGACACAGCTCCTGTACACTGGACACAGCCGTCACACTGGACACAGCCCCTGGACAATGGACACAGCCATCACACTGGACACAGCCTCTACACCGCCCCTGGACACAGCTCCTGTACACTGGACAATGGATATATGTCACGCTGGACACTGGATATATGCCGTAACACAATGGTTAGATGTCACACTGGCCACTGGATATATGTCGTCACACTGGACACAGGATATATGTTATCACACTGGACACAGGATATATGTTGTCACACTGGACACTGGATATATGTCGTCACAGTGGACACAGGATATATGTCGTCACACTGGACACTGGATATATGTCGTCACACTGGAGACTGGATACATGTCGTCACACTGGACAATGGATATATGTCACGCTGGACACAGGATATATGCCGGCACACATTACATGTCACACTGGACACAGGATATATGTTGTGACTTGTGACACTGGACACAGGATATATTGTCGTCACACTGGACACAGGATATATGTCGTCACACTGGACACAGGATATGTCGTCAGTCGTCACACAGGACAGGACACAGGATATATGTTGTGAGTGACTCATGACACTGGACAATGGATAAGATATAGGCTGTCACACTGGACACAGCCCCTTGTATTACTGCAGCCCCTGTACACAGTGTACTACTCAGCAGCACTGCAGCCCCTGCGTGTGAGCACTGCAGCACTGAGTTAGTTAGTTTAATCACAAAAAACACAGGGTTCAGGACTAAATAAATCACAACACAGGGCTTAGGGCTAAATAAATCACAACAGGGCATGGGCCACAGGACAGCCCCTGGACAGTGGACACTGCAGCCCCTGCGTGTGAGCACTGCAGCACCTATTTAGTTAAATCACACTACAGGGCTTAGACCTATAAACAGTCACTGACTCTCAAGTCTACAACACAGGGCATTGAGGGCAGGTCACGGAGCACAGCACAGCACGGAGCACATGGCACGGAGCACAGCACAGGGCAGTGAGGGCACAGGTCAGGTCACGGAGCACATGGCACAGAGCACAGCACGGAGCACACGGAGCTTCCCAACCACCCTCTTCCCTCTCCAAGATTGGAGTGAAGATGGCGGGGCGCGCGTGCGTCTTTTATAAGATCCCGCTCCCGCGAGAATCCGACAGCGCGATGATGACGTTCGGAATTCAGGCGGGAACTCCCGAGCCGGGTCGGATCTGACCCGGATACCCGATATTCGTATCTGTCGGATCTCGGGGATCCGGACTCGCTCATCTCTAATAATAGCGTAGGAGCAAAAGAATACAATAATTCTGAGATTTTAGCAGTTTTATGCTTTAAAAAAAAAAATCAGAACCCAAAACCCAAAACGTTTAGGGGGTGTTTTGGCAAAACCCATTAAAACCCAAAACCTGAAGGTAATCAGAACTCAAAACCCAAAATGCGAAAAAGTGGCTGGTGCACAACCCTAGTACAAATATATCAGAGGACAATACTTTGGACTTTCAGCCAATCTCCTTGCTTTGAGGTCAGAGACTAGGACACATGGGCACATGCATTTAGACTAGAGAAGGTTGGGCAGTACGGCTATGGAACTCTCTTCCAGAAGAGGTGGTGAGGGCAGAAACATTAAAAACATATAAAATAAGGTTGGACAAACATTCATTGAAAAAGAAAAACATTCAGGGTACAACTGATATCCAGTATTTAGTCAATATTATAACAAAGTGTATATTTCAAATAGGAGATGACAAATCTAGGTCAAAGGTTGAACTTTATGGACATACATCTTTTTCAGTCAATCTCCTCCTCCTCTCTCTGACACACTGAAGCCCTGGACCAAGGTACAGATGTGGCAGCTCTCATTAGAGTTGCTCCTGGCGACTATATCGCCAATCGGCGCTGTCTTCGAGAAGGGGGTGCGCCCATGACCCATTCTGATGGAGCCCGCCGCCCCCACGCAGTCTCCCCACTTCTCCCCCGTAGCTGCCGGCACTAACCCTGCCCATCTCTCTGAAGCTGAGACGGGCAGGGAATCTACTCCCCGCCACCACATTAAGGGGACGAGTGGGCATGCGAGACACTTGCGTGTCCCCATCGGATGCAGCGCCTCTCCGCCAGCTTGTGCCAGCTCAAGGAATCTTGCAATTCTCTGAGCTGGCTAAGAGGCGCTACATCTGTAGCTCTGTCTCTGCTGGTAGCTCCGCCTCTCCCCCATGGTAGCCCCTCCCCATTTTAATACCTGACGGATGCTGTCAAGGAGGGTGGGAGTATCTTCAACCTGCCGGTACTGCTGCCTATCAGACAGTGTAACAGGCGCAACAGCAACTGGCAGCCACAGTGTGGAAACAGAGCAGGGAGTGCACCTCTCCTGCCCGGCACCTCCCCGCACTGTATCCTCTGCTGAGCAGGTTGCACCGGCTCTGGCTGTACACAATGAATGTGGATGGCTCTGCCCACAGGGCAAATGGTCAATGTGCCTAGCACCATCCTCACCACCCTGCATGTAATGTAATAGCCCCGTTGTGCTAATTTGTATGCCACAGAAGTTTTCCAGAATCATCTGCACATGCAATCATTGACAGCACATACAGTTTAGTTTCACCACTGGAATCAGCACCAGCCTCTTATTGTGTCACCAGTGAAGTACAGTAGATAGAAGTGTTTAATTATATTTTTAATACAGTAACATGTATTTCTTTCAGCCATTGCTATTACTACTCATTGTTATAGTGATTATAAAGACTTGGCTTCTTTATATAACTGCAGGCACACCATTTGACCCATCACATCTACTGCAACTGGCTGTTTCCAATGTTATTTGTTCCATTGTGTTCGGAGAGAGATTTGTCTACGAGGACAAGAAATTCCTGGACCTCTTGTCTCAAATCTCAAATTTTACCCAACTGATAAACACCAGCTTCGGACAGGTAATTAATAGGAAACATTTGAGAACATGATGGAAGCAGCGCATGACATAAACCAATGGTTCTCAAACTGTGGGTCCTGACCCCAAAGTCGGTCGCGACCACCTCTGCATGGGGTCGCGACTCCATATTGTTGACCATCGGGCTGATGACTTCTCTAATCACTCATCCAAGTAGTTTGAAAAATCAGTTGAATTATCTCTTTCTTCAGACTCTTCCCATCATTAGGTGCCTCCACCATACTGTCATGTATGTGCTGTCTGCTGACCACACATGTGTGTGACCATTCTGTGGTAACTTGCTGGGGTCCCGTAATAATTTTTATTGTCCTGACGGGGTCCCAGAGCAAAATAGTTTGAGGACCGCTGACATAAACCATGCAAAACATCCATTTGTGGGAAACACGGCAGTGAGGGGGGGGGTGTTAAAATCACATGCAGGGGTTGTTAATGACCCATGAGATGGAGCATCATGACCAATATTGAACCTACAGTACACACTGGACAATATGCACATAATATTTTCGGTACTTGTTTCCTAGCACGGCCACAATCGTGAGTAATCGTGTCCCTTACTTAAGGGACACGATTACCCACGATGGACCCGATTTCTTTTGAAATCAGGTCCATTTTGCCGGCTAGGATAAAATATCGGGGGCATCGCGTCGGTCGGGACCATTAACATTGGTCCCGACGCGACCGACGCGATGCCCCCGATATTTCCATAGACTTCAATGTTAAAAAATATTTTAACATTGAAATCTTGTCGGGAAAGGTAAAATATCGGGGGCATCGCGTCGGTCGGGACCATTAACATTGGTCCCGACGCGATGCGACGCGATGCCCCCGATTTTTGCATAGGATTCAATGTTAAAAAAAAATTTAACATTGAAATGGTGTAAAAATGTCAAAAAATGTGAAATGGGTCCATATGACCCATTTCACATTATAGATGTCCCCGTCGTCGCCCCACGATAGACGCCAACCCGAAGCGTGGCGAGCGCAGCGAGCCCGCGAGGGGCGGCGGTACGCGTCCTCGGACCTTTTCATGCCCTACTATCCACTAGGGCGTGGAGTGAGAATAGAATAGTGTGGTGAGCGCAGCGAGCCACCGAGCCCGAAGCGTGGCGAGCGCAGCGAGCCCCGCGAGGGGACGCGGATACCTTCACAGTTATACGCGTCCCCTTGCGGGCTTCACAGGTGTCCGTGGCGACGCGGACACCTGTGAAGCCCGCGAAGGTACGCGTTAACCTGTGAAGGTATCCGCGTGCGCTCGCCACGCTTCGGGCTCGGTGGCTCGCTGCGCTCGCCACACTATTCTATTCTCACTCCACGCCCTAGTGGATAGTAGGGCATGAAAAGGTCGGAGGACGCGTACCGCCGCCCCTCGCGGGCGCGCTGCGCTCGCCACGCTTCGGGTATGCGTCTATCGTGGGCTGCTGTTTACGCGCTTCAATTTGGGGGGGTTGGGAATTTTTTTCATTGAATCCAATGTAAAATTGGGTCCCAGGGACCCAATTTACATTGTATTCAATGAAAAAAATCGGGTCAAAAATCGGTAGGTCGCGTTGATCGCATCGCATGCGACCAAATCGCATGCGATGCGATCGACCCGATTTTTTTCAGCACGACCACCCCGATCTTAATCGGTGTGGCCGTGCTAGGAAACAAGTACCATATTTTCCATATTGTTAGCAATATAAAGTAGTACCCAGTGTGTTACCTACCTAAGTTGTTAATGGGTACATACAGTATTTTTCTGTGTCACAGGGTCCCTAATAGTCCCTAATAGTCATGGAGTCCATAGGCCAGTGGCGACTGTAGCAGTGTTTTATGGGCCTTCTTTCAGGGCTCTTTTTCAATGCTGTGGAACAGCTTTGAGTTCTTAACTCATTACTTGTTCCCTGAGAAAGGCTTCTTTTCCTAACTCTGTTCAGTTTTCACTGGAGATGAGCAAGTTTGGTTCTCAGGGAAATAGCGACAGCTCCCTATTCAATGCTGTCATTAACTACTGCATTGATGCGGAATCACGGCAGAACGGGCCCGACTTCAGAAGCTGTCGGGCCCGTTCTACCGATAACGGCCGTGGATTGTAGTTATCCGGGCCACAGATCGACAATCCACGGCCGTTTTGACGGACACGCCCCCTTTGCGCCCATTGGCAGGCGGGACATTGAATCCCGTCTGTCGTTTTGCGGTCGATCTGATTGCAAACGGGCCAGGATCACGGCTGTCGGAGGGGATCAACAGCCTGATCCCAGATTGAATACCCCCCTGTGTCTCAAAAAAATACCATTCAATAGAGAACATTGTGTTCCCGTACACTGTTATTGTGTACACCTAAAAAATAAAGTGATTTGGACAGTGATCTGCTGTTTGTGGCCATCAGTCAGTGTCACTTGTTTAGGACTAGATAAAAAAAGTATGTGTGCATTGATGTGTATCGTGCTCAAATTAAGATTTTCCAAAAGGTGGACATTGATACAGTGGTTAATACATGCCTCCCAACTGTCCCAATTTTCCTGGGATGTCCTATTTTTTTGGGACTGTCCAGGATCCCGCCACGGGCCAGCAGTGCAGTGTCCTGCGGGGGGGGGGGGGGGGGGGGGGTTGCAGGGCAGTTGAGAGTCCTCCTGTTACTTGCTGCTCTGCTTAGTAGAACAGAGGGGAATAGAGATTGTGCACATGCACACAGAATCTATTCACTAAAGCAGGAGTGGCCAAACTGGTCCTCGGTCCACGTTATCCAAATCACCTAGCTGGTGCACAGCTGTAGTCATTATTAACTGCCACAGGTCCCAGATCACCTAGCTGGTGCACAGCTGTAGTCATTACTAACTGTCACATTTTCAAACCTGCTGCATTCATTCCAACTATAGATGCACAGTTTGTCTGTCATACATGAACTGTTAGTAGATATTGAGGACAGGTTTAGCCACCCTTGCACTAAAGAGATGGACTGGTGGCATGGTCAGCAGCTCTAACGGTGCTGGTCATTGCTCCCACAGTGTCAAAAATGGGGGCGTGGCCTCACGGTGCACCGCAAACATAATGTAGGTCAGTAGGTCGAGGCAGGTTGCCAATTTAATGTCTGTGCAGTTAATGATACTAGTGGCAGTTTAAAACAAAAACTTACAAACATATAGCACGGTTACCACTGCACACACCCGCTGAGCCCCTTATGAAGGTGTATATATATATATAATTATGATGACCTTGTTGGTGTATTTCTCGTGTAATGCGATCACTGTACAGTTATGTGTAGTAGTTCACTATGTTTTTTTTTGTAATGGTGTTTTTAAACATTATCGCCATATTGGCTGCCAATCTCTCCTGGTTGGTGTGTTCAGGTATGAGCAACCACAGGTGGGGCAGGTAACCAATTAGGTGGTCACATGTGATTGGTGGAGGTGGGACCAGAGGATGAATAGGTTTGGTCAGCTTGTTCAGTTTGATTATCCCTGACGACGGGAGCATGTCTCCCGAAACATGTTGGACAATAAATTTATCTCATTTATGAAGACTGTCAAGTGCCACTGTATTTCTTTTTCTACTATAAAGAGCAGGTCTGGTTTCACTGATGGCACCGCAGCATTTCACTAATGGTCCATGAGGATTAGAGTGCTGGATTTACTGGATATATTTCAAGACAAACGGTTCAAGACTGATTGTTTTAATTAAGTCATCTGCACACTTTTCTTTGTGATTCGTCACCTGGGACTCCCACGCTTCTACATGAGAGCTACAGTACCCTGGTCTACTGATTTGTTTCAGCTTCACCATGGCTGAAGGCAGTGTTGCAAGTAAGGGGGTACGGCGTGGTACGGAGTACCTGTAAGAAATATGTTGCAGGTACGCAGTACCACTTACCCCCTGACCCACTGTCAATTCTATTTTTATTTTAAGTCTAAATATAATGTATCCACAGCCTGCACACCCAGCGTTATGCAGCTACCAGCTACTGTTGGCATCAGCAGCACCGACAGCATGAAGAGCAGGCTCCACAATTGTAAGCACAAGCTGCTCGGCTCTCCCCCAAGCAAGAGCCAACCCACCCCCAGTCATTCCATGTTTCTCATTCCCTGTCTCCTGATGCAACGCCACTATTGTCATTTAGACACATGGCCACGCCCATTTTGGTGGAGGCTATCAGTACCACCAAGAAAACAATTCTACTTGCACCACTGGCTGAAGGTATCGATATAGAAGCCTCTTTTGCTCTCCTGGATTCGGGGGATTGTTTTAGTTACTTCGACATTGAAGCAGAAAATATATTGTTTACACGATCGTTACAAGATGAGACTTTACCACCTTATTGCAACGATTTGTATAATGAATTGTTTCCGCTTGAAAAAACGCGAGACCGATTTCTTATAGCACGGCATCACTTTGTGACAAAAGCACATCCCAAGGGGATTTCGTGTACGCAATATTCCCACCATCGGCCGCCAAAATGTAAACTTCTGCAAGAAGTGGGTGGGAATTTTAAATAAGTGCTCGATGGACCTTTTATTGCTTGTTGTGGAAGAATCAGCCAAGGAGTTGGTGGCTATAAAAGTTCAATTGGCTGCCTTTGACACTGAAAAGAAACAGATATTGATGGACAATAAAGATGTAAATTGGCTGGACAAATTAAATACCGCCATTGACAAATACACGAAGGAGCTGATAAAGTTCAAGAGGGACAAAGCTCGTAAAGTCCAACACGATTATGACACCAACAGTGTCTACATGTGGCTAAACCCACAACATGCAAGGGACAATAAAAAACCTTTTCTTGCGAGACCTAGATATGGCCGTCCACCCCGACCCATACAAAACAGCTCCAGCACTTCATACAGTGAAAATGAGACAACCCAGGAGAGGACAACTGCCCCCGCCATCCCTTTAGGGGGACGTCCAAGAAGAGCGAACACTATGAAGGGCATCACTGCCCCCCCCGTCGGACATGGAGGGGGCACCAGAACGAGAGGGAGAGGACGAGCTCACAAAGGTCAGAAGTAACTAATTTGGTATTTAATTTGACTGATACACCTCTAACCGAGGCAGAACTTACGGTGCTCTCCAAAGGGTTATTGTTTATTCCTACATCACACCATGACCCCACGCAGTGGCAAATTGACTCATATCGTTTTACCAGATCCTTACATCTTAAGGACCACTTTCGATCTAATATGGCTATTGCTAATAGCGGTGCAATACCTGTTAAACTACGCAAACTACAACCTGCCTCTAATACCCCTTTCCCACTGCAGCTCTTAAATGGTAATTTGCCATTTTTTAGCCTTTTTAAATGGGTAGTGCTGCAGTGGGATTGCTCCAGGTTGCTGTACCCGTTAAAAAATACCAATTTTTTTAAAATGGGTAAAAAGCAGAGTTTTACCCGTTTAAGAGCCGTTTTTTTGCCAGTGGGAAAGGGTCTTAAATGGTATTTAGTAATAATAATAAAGGTTAAGAACATGATTGGCTTCCTGCTTGTGATGACTGTACAGGAAGTAATTACAGCAGACAGTAGACAGAGCAGAGCTAAAACGTTTTTGTGCTGTACTGCTGTTTACATTCTGCTACCATGCCCAGTTGGACAGAGCAGGAGATCAGGGAACTCCTTCGAATTTGTGGGGAAGAAGAAATCATGTGTCAGATAACCGGTACGGTAAAGGATGCTGCAATATACCGTAATACCAGCAATATAATGGCAGCATCAGGATTTATAAGAACCACTACGCAAATTATAAATAAGCTGAAGGCATTGAAACGCTTATTCCACAATGTACTAGACCAGAACCGGAACCGAAGCGGCTCTGCACGTAGGGAGTGGTTGTACTTCGACCAATGCATGGCGGTTTTCGGGCATTCTGCATTTGCTAATCCAGTAGCATTATCATCTAGCCTGGCAGCAGCCGAAAGTCAGCATGAAGCTGCACAGTCGTGTGCAGAACAAACATTAACCCCACCTGTGGAACCAGCCCAGTCCACAACATCCACACCCCTGTTTAATGAGGACATGCTGCGACCGCAGACCCCTGAAGTGATCCCTGAAACTCAGAATGAGGACGTGGAAGAAAATCAGGCAAATCAGCCATGAATCAGTCAACTTTCTAGATGTAACCATTAAGAATGTACAAAGACAGATATCAACCAGCTTATTCATTAAAGACACGACCGAAACACCATACTGCTACACAGCAGTTGTCATCCACTTCCATTAAGGAAAGGTTTACCCTTTTCCCAAATGTTGCGAGTCAGGAGAATCGTAAGTGACCAAACAGAAGTTAACAACACATTGAATGAAATGGTTTAACGATTTGTTGAGAGGGGTTATCAGAAGACTGAATTATTGGAGGCTAAATCCAAAGTATTAAGGATGACGAGACAGGATTGTCTGAAAAAATCTAATGTCAATACTAGCCAATCTAAAATCATACCTTGGATTAATAGGTACACTGAGTCTAGTACCAACACCAATAAATATTTAAAAAGATTATGGCCAACCATTAGCACTGACCGTGAGTTACCATGATTGTATGAATCTAGATTAATGCCAGCCTACTCCACGGGCTCCAACCTACGTGACAAATTAGTCAAACTGGACATTACAAATTTGATGAAACCGACAGTGCCGACACATTTTATGTTTAAACCTCCAGGCTGCTACCACTGTGTGGGTTGCACGATGTGTAGTTCACTCATTACAGGTGCCCACTTCATGCACCCATACAGTGGGAAGAAGTACAGGTTGAGTATCCCTTATTCAAAATGCTCGGGACCAGGAGAATTTTGGATAACGGATTATTCCGTATTTCGGAATATTTTAATATTTAAATGATGTATTTTGAAGTATCTTGCATTTATGCTGTATAAACACATAATATACACACAAATATATTTTATTACCACATAAAATACACACAAATATATTTTATTTGTTCAAAAAACAAGGTTTCAAAACGTGAAACAAAAATGTGTGTACTATCTCAGCACTGAATTTGAATGCCAAGCAATCATTGTCTTGTACATATATAGTGCCAGTTACATATCATGTCCCCAGTGATGCTGTTACAAATGTCCCCAGTGAGTTTTTAGCAAAAAAAAATTTTTTTTTTTCACTTTCTGGAATGTCTGGTTTTCGGAATAATTCGGATAACGGATATTCGGATACGGGATACTCGACCTGCATAACATTAGGGTATATTTATGTAGGCAACACAGAGACCTCTTTGCGCGAGCGGATGGCAAACCACCGCACGGTAATTAGAGCAGCTCTGTTATCAGGCAGTGACCAGCCGGTTCCACGTCATTTCCTGGAAGCCCGACATACAGTAGCTAGTTTACGTTTGAAGATCATTGACCACATACCCCCATCTAAACGCGGGGGTGATCATGGTAAACGGGGCCCCGAAGGGTCTGAATGAAAAATTGGGGATGCATTGTTTCCTTTGATGTATTCTGATACTATTTCAAATTTCTCTTTTTTACTTTAGGGTACTAAAGTGGCCCAACATTTGGCTTACACAGTTTCCGCATTAATTTACTGTTTATTAAGGTGACGGCATGTAACTAATTTTTATATAGATTTACATTGGTTTTGTATATTGTACTATTTATGATGGTATTTTGTTGTTACATGTATAATTATGATGACCTTGTTGCTGTATTTCTCGTGCAATGCAATCACTGTACAGTTATGTGTAGTAGTTCACTATGTTTTTTTTGTAATGGTGTTTTTAAACATTATCGCCATATTGGCTGCCAATCTCTCCTGGTTGGTGTGTTCAGGTATGAGCAACCACAGGTGGGGCAGGTAACCAATTAGGTGGTGACATGTGATTGGTGGAGGTGGGACCAGAGGATGAATAAGTTTGGTCAGCTTGTTCAGTTTAATTATCCCTGACGACGGCTCCCGAAACATGTTGGACAATAAATTTATCTCATTTATGAAGACTGTCGAGTGCCGCTGTATTTCTTCTTCTACTGTAAAGAGCCGGTCTGGTTTCACCGATGGCACCGCAGCATTTCACTAATGGTCCATGAGGATTAGAGTGCCGACTTTACTGTATATATATATATATATATATATATATATATATATATATATATATATATATATATATATATATATATATATATATATATATTAGTCACAGATCCCCAATCCCGCAAAAAGGAGAGTCAGCACGGCACTGCAGCATGGGTTCAAACGTGTTTATTCACCTCAACGTTTCGGGGAGTAACACCCCGTCTTCAGGAGGACATGTGCAAACATACAGACATACAAGTGCTCACCTTAAAAAGGGGATGCAGGCCACCTCCCATCTCAGAAATCACCGCCTCGCCGCCCAGGTGTCGGATTCAGGTGCACCGCCGACTGAGAATGATCTCATCAGCGTGCGTCCCTTGTCTCCATGGGAACCACGCCACGCCGCCAGACGTCCATCCAGCCTTACGGCCGGGATAGTACGCCCTTAGCGTGGCTAGGTTACCAAGGCAACGTTCCACAACAACCCGGCGCGCTCTGTGCAGATCAAATCAAAGAGACGGAGTGCTGCTATCCCTTACATCATCTAAAAACATACACAAAGCAGATACATTAATATATATATAGAATATATTTAGACACTATCTATAATATCAAAAGTTTATCAAAAAATACTGAAACTTTAAAGCAGATTAAGTTACCAAAATGTAGACAAATATAAATACAGTAGGGGAAATGTATCAATACATCAATAATAGAATACATACATATACTGTATAAGAAAAGCACATTCCTAAATCACCTAGAGTAATACAATGCAATAATCTTTGAAAACTACAAAATTATGTCAGGGCATTCCACATGATCCTTTCATTAAGGCCCTTGGGGGCCACAGTGTCCAGCCTATAAATCCATGATGCCTCCAATCTCAAAAGCTTTTTAACCCGATCACCCCCACGTGGGGACTCGGGTACATGATCTATTATTTGGTATCTCAGTGAACACAACGGGTGGTTATGCTCTCTGAAATGTACCGCTACCGGTTGCTCAACCTTCTTACCCTCCAATGCAGCTTTAATGGACGAGCGATGTGCCGCCATTCTTTCTTTAAATTTTCGACTTGTCATACCAACATAATAGTAGCCACACAAACAAATAATAATGTAGACAACAAACCTAGACTCGCATGTTAGTACATGCCTAATCTTGTACTCGATGGATAAATGAGGATGTTTAAATTTTGATCCCTGAATCAAAAAACCGCATGTAACACATTTTATACATTTATAGCAACCTGGTTTTCTAAATTTGACCTGTCCAGGGATATCATTCCCGAACCCTGTAACATCTGAGTGGACCAAAAAGTCCCTCAGATTGCGACCTCTTCTGTAACAGTTGAGAGGTCTAACACCAGAAAAACATTTGAGGTCTCGGTCTGTTGCTACTACTGGCCACAAAGTTCTAACTGCAATTGGTAGGACAGCACTAGAGGTATCGAAGTTAGATATCATGGGAAAAATCTTGGCATCTTTCTGTTTATTACTGGCACTCAAAAGGTTCTGTCTATCAAGGCCCATAGCTTTATGTTTAGACTGCAGTAGATCCTTAAGGGCATATCCTCTTTCATGAAATCTAGACACAACCACATCCAATTCAGATGATAACTGTGCCTTATCACTGTTAATACGTGCCACCCTCACCATCTGAGAATAGGGTAAACCCTTCTTCAAAGATGGGGGGTGGTGGCTGCTAGCCAGCAGCAAAGTATTTCTATCAGTAGGCTTAGAGAAAACCTTAGTAGAAATGGTAGAGTCTTTCAACATTATTTTAACGTCAAGAAAATCAATTTCATGTGCACTATGTTTAAATGTGAATTTTATGGGGGTCTCCATATCATTGATCTCACCCATCATCACCTCAAACAGTTCCACTCCACCATTCCATATCATAAACAGGTCATCTATGTACCTGCAGAACATCCGGATATGTTGACTAAATCGATGTTCAAAAAACATCGTTCGCTCTAATTCAAACATATAAATGTTCGCATACGAGGGGGCGACCGCCGCCCCCATCGCACACCCGGATGTCTGCAGGTACATAGCACCATCGAAAATGAAATAATTTCTATTAAGAATTAATTCCAAAAGGGATAGAAATAACTGAATATCTAAATCAAGACTGTCAGGAAGCTCTTTAAGGAAAATACGCATATACTCCAACCCCTGTTCATGGGGGATTGAAGTATAGAGGCTAGTGACATCCATGACGCACATAATGGTATGTGCCTCAATATCTGTCACCTGATTCAGGCGATTCAGGAACGAGGTAGTATCTTTAAGGTATGTGCTGCGGCGCATAATATGCGGCTGCAGCAACCTATCCAATAATTGAGATGTAGGTTGATATAAACTCCCCCTGGCCGAGATGATGGGTCGACCAGGGGGATTGACTGAATTTTTATGTAATTTGGGTAGGGTGTATAGCACTGGAATGACAGGACTCATCACCTTCAGTGCGCTAGCACGTTTCTGGTCAATGAGCCCCCCATTCAGCGCCTCATCTACCACCCCAAATAATTCATGCTGGTAACATTCTGTTGGATCACGCTTCAGCTTAGAATAAACTTCAACGTGGTCCAATTGTCTATAAATTTCACTACGATACTGTTCGATATCTTGTATCACTATACCGCCCCCCTTATCGGCAGGGCGGATAGTGATACTTTTATCGTTTCCCAGTTTCCTGAGTGCCTGAAATTCCACATTTGATAAATTTCGATGTTTAACAGGATTAGCATTAGTATATTTATGAACTGAATTGTCTAGCAGTCTAACAAAAGTTTTAATAGAAGCATTGTTACTGCAAGGATCAAAAGAAGATTTATTAATCTGATTAGAAAATTTAGACATTACATTACCCACATTAGCATTGGTAGAGTCCTGAAAATGTTCTCTAACTCGCATATTCCTACCAATGCGGTGTATGTTACATTGCCACTCAAATTCATTATGGTCAACAGTGGGTATAAAAGACAACCCCTTGTTCAATACCCTTTTCTCGACTTCCGACAGGGGTCTTTTAGATAAATTGAAAATCAGTTCTTGGGCGGCTTGCGACCTCTTGAACTGCCTTTCACATTCGCCACCTCGACGGGTTCTTTGGCTTTTACTGCTCTTCCTCTTGTAACCCTCCCTAAAGGGGGACGGGCAGAAGTAGAGGGCTCATCGGAATTGGCCACATTAAAGTCACTATCACTTTGTGATGATGAATGTTGGTGATTGCGATAATTTTTCTTATTGCGCCAGGTGCGCCGATTATAAGAAGGTGCTTGCCGCTGCTGCATCGGATCAGACCCAGTCAACCATCGATATACAGTATTATACTCATAATCCTGTTGGACTGTGAGCAAAATTTAGTTCTTTTAAATCGAAGTAATTCATCTTTATAGGTTTGACATTGGTTATTTAGCTTAGACCAGATTTTTTCATGCTCTTGATTACTCAGCAACACCTGATGTTCATTAGTGAGAATGTCCAATTTCTCCTTAGTGTGCTTAAGTTCCTTGCCGGCTTGCTCAATGACAAGGAGCATTAGGTCCAAGCTACACTTGTTAAGTACTGCAACCCAGCGGCGGCAAAACTCCGGGCTGGTCCTCCCAATCGTGGGGGTATTCCGGACCCTAAAGCCTCATGGAATCAATTTCTGGCGATAATAATAGTGACTGTCCGTGTAATAGAAAGTCTATTTCTCTTTTGCGTAATTTGAGTAAACGATGTGTTCACTGAGATACCAAATAATAGATCATGTACCCGAGTCCCCACGTGGGGGTGATCGGGTTAAAAAGCTTTTGAGATTGGAGGCATCATGGATTTATAGGCTGGACACTGTGGCCCCCAAGGGCCTTAATGAAAGGATCATGTGGAATGCCCTGACATAATTTTGTAGTTTTCAAAGATTATTGCATTGTATTACTCTAGGTGATTTAGGAATTTGCTTTTCTTATACAGTATATGTATGTATTCTGTTATTGATGTATTGATACATTTCCCGTACTGTATTTATATTTGTCTACATTTCGGTAACTTAATCTGCTTTAAAGTTTCAGTATTTGTTGATAAACTTTTGATATTATAGATAGTGTCTAAATATATTCTATATATATATTAATGTATCTGCTTTGTGTATGTTTTTAATTGATGTAAGGGATAGCAGCACTCCGTCTCTTTGATTTGATCTGCACAGAGCGCGCCGGGTTGTTTTGGAATGTTGCCTTGGTAACCTAGCCACGCTAAGGGTGTGCTATCGCGGCCGTAAGGCTGGATGGACGTCTGGCGGCGTGGCGTGGTTCCCATGGAGACAAGGGACGCACGCTGATGAGATCATTCTCAGTCGGCGGTGCACCTGAATCCGACACCTGGGCGGCGAGGCGGTGATTTCTGAGATGGGAGGTGGCCTGCATCCCCTTTTTAAGGTGAGCACTTGTATGTCTGTATGTTTGCACATGTCCTCCTGAAGACGGGGTGTTACTCCCCGAAACGTTGAGGTGAATAAACACGTTTGAACCCATGCTGCAGTGCCGTGCTGACTCTCCTTCTTGCGGGATTTGGGATCTGTGACTACTATTTGATTGGCGCAGGGGCACGCAGCCTATTGCTTGGAAGTTTGATGAGTGCCATACCGATACAAGATATATATATATATATATATATATATATATATATATATATATATATATATATATATGTATGTATGTGTGTGTGTTGTTTTTTGAGCACTAATTATTTTGACCAATCTTCTGTATATATATATATATATATATATATATATATATATATATATATATATATATATATATATGTCTTTGGTGGTCTGGCACTCACGCTTCGAAGTGTACTTTCGGCCAGGTGCCTTCTGTGGCAAATGTGTAGATAGAAGAAGAAATGCATCGGCACTCATGGACTTGTGTAAAAGAATTGCTTCTTTATTGTAGTATTTCTACGTTTCGGTTTGTCTCCAAACCTTCATCAGGAATACAGTTTAAAGGAACAGGTCATGCTTTTATAGTGAATGGATAAACAGTGAAAAAAACACGTGAAAACGCCCGCCCACAGCAGGCTGGTGACGTCATAGACAATTGACTGTCTCAAGACAGTGACAGTGCATAATTAATTGTAAGCTGAATAAATGACATACAAGTGAACTTACAAAAAAGCAAGGATATCTGAATATACAACAGTGGTGCATATGTTTTGTAATCACAAGATACAGTTGCGGTTAAGCACAAGAGTCAGCAAATGTTAAGACAAATTGTGAACATTAGTCCATTGTAGAATTTTATGGTTAAGTCGACTAACTCCGCTAGTTTTAGTGGGTGTGCATGATACATGCTGTAAGACAGAAAGCAAACATGTCAATGTAACATTTGGTCTATATATTTCGCAACATTTAATCAAATTTCAGTGCGTCTGGGTTAATCTTTGAAAACATAGCAAATACCGTACTGCGTAAGGAGAACTGTTTTAATTAATAAAAACTTGAAAAAGAAAGGTATTCATTTAACCCATGTGGTTGTACTGTATTGAGTTGTGCTATCCACTTAGTTTTTAGCCTTAGAAGGGTTTTGTTCCTATCGCCTCCTCTGGGATTGATTTTCACATGATCAATCATTTTGTATCTTAATTGTGCCATGTTATGTTTGTGAGTTTTAAAGTGATTGGCTACTGGTTGGTCAATAGGTACACCGCTGAGGGCTTTTTTAATAGCGCTCCTGTGCTGTGCCATTCTCTCTTTGAATGTACAGGCTGTTTTGCCTATATAATATAAATTGCAAGGGCATCTGATATAATACACAACAAATTGGCTCTTACACCCCAATACATGTTTGATTTTAATTCTTTTGCCAGTGTGGAGATGTAGAAAAGAGACAGGAGACTCTTTAGGAGCGCAGTACGGTATTTGCTATGGTTTCACAGATTAACCCAGACGCACTGAAGTTTGATTAAATGTTGCGAAATACTGTATATAGACCAAATGTTACATTGACATGTTTGCTTTCTGTCTTACAGCATGTATCATATACGCCCACTAAAACTAGCGGAGCTAGTCGACTTAGCCATAAAATTCTACAATGGACTAATGTTCGCAATTTGTCTTAACATTTGCTGACTCTTGCGCTTAACCGCAACTGTATTTTGTGATTACAAAACATATGCACCACTGTTGTATATTCAGATATCCTTGCTTTTTTGTAAGTTCACTTGTATATAATTTATTCAGCTTACAATTAATTATGCACTGTCACTGTCTTGAGAAAGTCAATTGTCTATGACTTCACCACCCTGCTGTGGGCGGGCATTTTCACATGTTTTTTTCACTGTTTATCCATTCACTATAAAAGCATGACCTGTTCCTTTAAACTGTATTCCTGATGAAGGTTTGGAGACAAACCGAAAAGTAGAAATACTACAATAAAGAAGCAAATCTTTTATACAAGTCCATGAGTGCCGCTGCATTTCTTCATCTATCTATCTATCTATCTATCTATCTATCTATCTATCTATCTATCTATCTATATATATATATATATATATATATATATATACACAACCCAATAGTGTTATTCAGCGCCCATACACAATTTCAATGAATTTAGTCTTTCCACTCTTAGTACAATTATCAACCCAGAAATCTTCTTTAGATATAAAATATTTATTACAAAACATATAAAAAACAAATGCTCTTGCAATAGAAGTATCCTCTTGGGATTGGAATCATACCAAGTATCTGACATGTTTCGTCTCTTTATGAGACTTCATCAGGGGTTTTGATACTTATAGTATGAATCTATAAAATTAGAACATAATTGTAAATATACACAAACAGGAAAGACATTGATGACAATTTATGATCATCTTTTAACCGCTTAACAAAAATAACAATGAATAAGATAGAGATGGCGAACAGAAGGGGTCGAGAACAGATGGATGAAGGAGGAAATGACTAAGATCAGTCTATCATACTAGATAACCATTAGATTAATGGATTTTTCAAAATAGGAAAACATATGTATAGTGGCATACCTTTAAGGATGTTATAATACCTAAAGAAATTTGATTGAATTTTCACAATAGGTTCTCAGTGGAACAAAAGTGTTTACTGTAAATAAAATATAATATGTTGCTTACTATGTCTCATGTGTGTTTATTTGTATTAAAAAAATAACCAATTTTTTATTATTTATTTTTTTATTTTATTTTTATTGTACCTGTATTAATTCCTTAAATCAGGATTTTTAGCAATCTTCAATTTTTTCTATTAAAATGGTAATCCTGTACATAGGATAATGGAATCAAACAATTTAATCAATTTTTTGGGGGATAATAATTGGACCATAGTAAGTACCTTAATACGTACATACATACCGTTTATGAGTGAATCATAATATTATTCTTTAGTGAATTTTCATAAGGGAATGGAACTTGAAAACCGTACTTGTGTGGGTAAGGGTAGCCAAAAGTGGCCAGATTCCTTACTTTCCAGCCTAAGGGTGGATATATTGTTTAATAGGACACTGATTTATCAATTAATTAATTATATATCATAGTATTGTCATTTGTACATACCTCCAAAAAGGAAAGTGGTCACTTATTGACTTTTAAGCTTGGATCCAGGGTATAAAAACTGGTATATGCAACCTTAGTTCACGCCTATAGATAAATATATGTGTTTTATTATCTATTTAGATCTATTTAAATCCATTAGTAAATGTATTTCCTATAAGTATTTTAATTGGTACATACCTCCAAACAAGTGATGTACTGTAGTCACTCTTTAGTTTTTTTGAGGATCGGAGTTAAAGATTCCCTAATAAGAAAATGGATGTTAAAATTACTTAAATAAAGAATCAATTGTTTCTAAGTATAGATAAGTGGGCAAGTTTTCCTTCCTCTTACCTCTCTGTGGCCTGAGCATCTGCACTCTCCAATGTCCATAGGGTAAGAGATTAGGTGTGGGCCCTATTGAGGGTATTTATAGTGAAAGCCTGTGACATCACTTCCTGTAATGTGTTTTTAATTTAATAAATCTTTTTTATTTATGTTGGGCTTTATATTATTGTTTTTAATGTGCAAAAAATATATTTGGTAGTCTTATTAGTGGCTTAGTATTTTTAGAGTTTTTTAAAATATATATTTTTTTTAAATGTTATATACTGTATACAATGTGAGGGGGTGATCTGAGTGAAAAACACAATTTGATAAGGTTTAAAAATATATGGATTACTCTATAACAAGATCTAGTGCTAGGTGACCTAGGGCCAGAAGAATACGGGTATATAAACTTTTTAAACAGTCTAAATATTGCTAATTAGACAGTCTAAATATTGCGTTCCACCTGTCCGCTGGTGGAATGCACAGCCATTTTCCAGATGTAGTGGAGTGACTTAATGTGTTTAATTTCCGGCCTGCGTTCCACCTGGCCGCTGGTGGATAAATATTGTGCGCGATGCACCTAGTTAGCGGTGGAGTGCATAGCCTGACCATTCAGGACTATGCCTCCCCCATCTTCCTGTGTGAAGCACCGCAGACGTAGTGGAGTGAAATATGTTTCATTTCCGGCTTGCGTTATATAATTTATATAATTTATATATGTACATTATAAAATGGCTGTGCGTTCAACCAGCGGCCAGGTGGAATGCAGACTGGAAATTAAACACATTAAGTCACTCCACTACATCTGGAAAATGGCTGTGCGTTCCAAATGTTCTTATTTGTGAACAAAGTTGATACAAAAAAAAAACGTAATAAGGAAAAAAAATACTCATATGGTTTTACTAACAAAATGTTTATGAATGCTATGAATTAAGTAAACTTATTATATGAAAAATACTAGAATATGGGAGCAAAGTCATTACCATTCTAGGTATTTTATTGTAAAACCCATATGAGCGGTTGGAGAATTACATAAAAATTTTAATTTTTACAAATGGATATCATTTATGAATGAGTTACTGTATACCAGGGGTAGCCAACTCCAGTCCTCGAGAGCTACCAACAATTAACGTTTTCCATGTGTTCACACAGAATCACAAGTGAAAAAATTAGCTCCACCTGCGGATCTTTTAAAATGTGTTAGTCCGTATTAAGTGCACCTGTGTACCTGCGAGGTGAGCTGGAAAACGTGAACTGTTGGTAGCTCTCGAGCACTGAAGTTGGCTACCCTTGAGTTATACTCTAATATACAATAAATTATACTGTTTTACTATATCATATTTTATTTCAGGCTCTTGGTTTATTTCCAACCTTGATGACCTATGTCCCTGGCCCTCACCAGAAAATGTTTCCATGTTTCCAAAAAATAAAAGACTTTGTGATGGACATGGCGAGGTCTCACCGAGACACCTTGGATGAGAACTGTCCTCGAGACCTCATAGACTGTTTCCTCATGAGGATGGAAGAGGTAAGTCTGTGGAAAATCCTGGTACAAAAATTGGATTAGCTACAAGAACAAAATACTTACAAAGAGTAGATGTGTTTTCTGTTGTGGCATTGACTAAATCATTAAAATATCTTACAGGAAAAAAAGAACCCAAACACAGAATTTCATGATGATAATTTATGGGGGATAGTAATTGAACTGTTCTTTGCTGGGACAGAAACTACAAGTATAACACTGAGATATGGCTTCCTGATTCTGCAGAAGTACCCTGAGATACAAGGTAATGCTGCTGCTTGTTCCACCATGGGAAAAGTAAAAAAAAAAGAGTACAATTAATATTTATTAAGTACTTTGCACTAAAGAATCTGTATTATACTTCAATTTGTAGATGGGGACACCCCACCCCACTAACACTGCTCAGCTATTTCTCCCACCATGTCTCTTTGGGCCTAAGGGGGTTATTCTGGTTGATTTCCTTGCGAGTCCTCCAAACCCCACCTGCGAATGCTCTGTGCAACCTTCCATATGCGTGCACACTAGGGAGGAAATGGTCACCGACTGCATAATGCAGTTGGGAGCCTCTTAGCACATATAAACCAAACATACATTTAGTTCATTCACAACTGGTCTCAGTCCATTAACCTGAGCATAGACAATCAAAACTCAGTAACCTCAGCATATTTGTTCTCTGCCTGGTAACATGAGCATAGTCAGTCCAAGCCCTGCATTCCATGCATAGTCCAGTCCAGTAACCTAAGTATAACTGGTTCCAGTCCAGTATCCTGAACAAAGTCAGTTCTAGCCTAGCATCCTTGGCATTCTTTTCTGTTCCTGGCAACTGATCTAGTCCCTTTCATTCTGCCAATCCAACACAATATACTAGCTTGGCCTCCACTCCAGGGACTATTCATCCACTCCAGAATTTAGCTTCACCTCATGTGTTGAAGCTACACATGACCACATGTCTCCTGCATGCTAACTCCACCACTGAACCAACCCTAAGGTCATACACTGAAATACAGAAACCCAAACACCAGACAGCAGCTGAAAATACAGAACACCATAACCGAGTTAGCTCTACCCTGTACTTTCCCGTTCTGGTATGTAATGTCTATTCCTTCATGGGGTTTTCTTCACCTGAGATGTGACGTGTGTTCAGGCTAATCAGGGAGAACAGAGCCTCACCTATATACTGTCTCAAGCATATTCTTGAGTTTTGACATGCAAAAGAGCTTAAAAGTCACCTCCCACCTGCTGAAGAATGAAAAAAATGCTCTCAAAGTCTTGAATGAGCACGGCCAAGTAAAAGATCTTAAAGGCTGCAACCCATTAGGTGAAGAATGAAGAAGCCCTCTGGAAGTCATGGGGGGTCGTGACAGCAGCAATGCAAATGAGCTTAAAGTCTGAAGCTCCTCCTGGTGAAGAACAAAGAAGATGCCATGAAAGTCCTGGGGGAGGCTGCGGCCCCCCATCTCTCTATCCCCTTTCTGTGGCTTGGCTGCCCTCCCAGGGCGCAATGAACTCTACAGACACATGTAAGATTGCAACTACTAATTTAAGCAGAAAACGCCATCTGAACGGCCATGACACTCCTGTGTTTGTCTGACCACTCCCCGTTAACACCACCAAACACTGTCTTCCTGTCACTCACTTATTCCTTGTTGTGACCACCATAGCCATTCAATCGCTGCATATGCAATAACTACATATATGTTGGATAAATATCTCTACATGGTAGAAACCATATTGTAGTTACAAAGCACACTGAATTATAAACTCACTTATATCACCGGTGGTATCACTATGAGGATGCGTGGGGCATCGGCCCCACCCAGGTTTCACCCTTCATTGGGGTGACACCAAAAAGAGCCACACCACGTACATGTGAGCAGCATCTGCACACACCTGACCGCTCACTGCCGCTAGCTGGGTCTGCATCCTCCACCCTGATGATGTCTGTTCCTGCACATCACCTTCCACTCGCCGATGTCCAAACCCCTCCTCCAACTGCTGAAAACCTCACCCTGACCCTGTCGCTGCCATTGGCACACACCTACCCATGCCACCGACAGGAGAAGGACACCTCACCACATGCGAATCGAGCAGAAAGCTGGAGAAGAGGACCGGAAGGAGACGGCGAGGCCACTTTGGTTAATACGGGGGCAGGGGACACTTACTGTGGGTAATATAGGGGTGCTGGCAGTGATGTCAGTAGGGGTGTGCGCCCCACTTCAGTCAGCAAAACCTGTTCTCAGCATCTACTCACCTCCACTGACCGCATCTGCACAACCCTGCCAGCAGCATCCACTCACCTTGGCCAGCCATGTCTGCATCCCTCCCCTGCTTTACAACCCTGTGCGTTGATGTCTCCAACCACAACCCCCCCTCCTGCCCACCAATGCCTGCACCCGCACACCCCCAACCCTCTGCTGCCGTCCGCACATGCAACCACCTCCGCAGCCACTGTCCACTTCCATGCACTGCTGCCAGGAATAAGTCACTCTGCTCTTCTACCTTCTGAGACTGCCAGCTGATATGGAGGCAGCCCAAGCAGTTAGTCCTACTGGGGACCATAGGCATGCACACATTGAGTGTTAGGGGTGCACAGGGACCCCTAATGCTGTGCCCACCCTTATGAACACTTCCCTGCTGCTAGCAATACCAGCAATACCTTTTACCTTGCTTTTTATAACTGTATTCCATTAAAACAAGCGCCCATCAATCAATTATGTACTATTACACAGTATAATTAGATTAAAACTGAAATAGGCAGGAGATTATGGTGCAGGTGAGAGATGTTTTATATTGTAGCGAGAGCCAATAGATGATGGTAGACACGCCTGATTGGTGGTGTTTGACACAACCAATGGGCCATGTTAGACACGCCCAATAGGTGGTGCTATACACACTTCTTTGAGAGTGCACCCCCTAATAAAATGTGCTGCACACGCCTATGCTGGGAATATTATGTATAAGCAGCAACATGGGGCATTATATGTATAAGTGTCACCATGGGGGCATTATAGAAATAAATGGCACCACAGGGGCATTATGTACAGTATAAGCAGCACCATGGGGGTATTATGGACCTTCTTCTGGTTCACTCGCAAAGGCAAATACCTTCTCAAATGGGCACATCCATGTGTACTGCAGGTGGGGTAGATGTGATATGTGCAGAGAGAATTAGATTTGGGTGGGGTTTTACTTCAAAGTGAGATCTAATCTTATATTGCAGTGTAAAATTAAAGCAGTTGGTATTCTCCCTGCATAGAAACAAAATTACTCACCCAAATCTATTTCTCTCTGCACAAGTTACATCTGCCACCCCTGCAGTGCAGCATGGTTTTGTCCACTTGAATTTGCCTTTGCTAGTGAACCAGAATAAGGGACCATGTCCCTTGCATTAAGGCTGCACACCCTTTTTGGAATGCACGCCTACAGCACACATTTTTTTAATTTTTTTTTAAATGTCTATGGGGGTGGTGGTACATTTTTAACTTTTTGTACTGGGAGACAAGTTACTTAGAAATTACCTTATTTGATATACAGTACAGGAATTTTAAGTTACAAGTTACACAAGAGACTCGTACAAAAACATTACTAAGATTTCCTTGTGCTGTGATAAAGGAGGGGGTTCATGGAGAGGTGTGTGTATGTGTGTGTGTGTGTGTGTGGGGGGGGGGCGACACCATGAGTTACTACACCGGGTGACACCAACCCTAGTGACGCCACTGAATATCACCTCATACTGTATGTTAGCACAGGATACAGTAAGCCCTAGTTCCAATGCTAGGATATTGTTTACTCCCTAGTTCCCTGCAGAGCATCGTATGGGCTTATAAAGAATTTGCTTTTTTACTTTAATGTACAATGTACAGTTTGACAAACAAATGCTAGCCCTATGTTTTTCATAATACAGTTTCTGTTTCTCATCTGTTCTCTTTAATTATAATGAGCAGCATGTCTTGTTTATTCAGGGTGGCCTACCCTCCCGGACTGGCTGGGAGGCTCCCTAACATTGGGCTCCCCTCCTGACCCCCGGAAAGGAGGGCAACCCTCCCGGATACCACCGCACCCACCTCCCCCCACCGCAGTTTTAAATTACTGCGATTTGCGGCTTTCAGGGGGAGGGGCTTAATATGCATATTGTGCCATTTAGCCCCGCCCCCTCTTCAAAAGACCCACAAATTGTGGGATTTGCCCTATTGGGGGCAGGTCTTCATGACTTCAATATCAAGACAAACCCCCAGAAGTGCTGCTGACAGTCTCAACTCCAGGGTTCTCCTGGAGAGGAGATTTAAAAAGTAGGCAACCCTGTGTTTATTACTGTGAATATCATTTCTGTAATTTTCAGAGAAGATCCATCAGGAAATAGACAATGTAATAGGCAGAGATCGCTGCCCATCAGTGGAGGACAGGAGTAAGATGCCATACACAGACGCTGTTATACATGAGATCCAGAGATTTGCTGATATTATTCCTACAGGACTGATGCATGCAGCCAGCAAAGACACAACCTTCAGGGGATATCATATTCCAAAGGTATTCTTATCAGAGACGGCAATACGGAACGGCTGAACAATTAGATAAAATATTTGTATTGTACTTGACTTCCCTCCCAGAATGACGAGGAGGCCCCTGAAAATTGCATCCCATTCCCCGGAAGGTTGGGAAAATTTCCTGCATGCCCTCTGACCCTCCCACCCACGCAATTCTCCCATGCCCTCCTTCTCAGCCAGTCAAATGCCAGCATCCGTGAGTCTATGTGGAAGGGGTGGGGCTAAACGTATTCAAACTGTGTCCTTCTAGCCTTGTCCCCTCTGCATTTACTGTAATGGGGGTGGGGTTGATGATGCCGAGTTTTGTCCCTGTCCCCCCAAAATGCAACCAAGAGTCTCCTTTCTGGGCTTCTCCCATAGAGAAGAAAAGAGGAATTTGGTACTTACCGATAATTCTCTTTCTCAGAGTCAGCAGGGGACACTGCAGTCTGGTACACTATTGGGGATAGAGCTGGTGTACTGAGGAGTCTGCACTTCTAAAGTTTTACAGTGGCTGGTTCCTCCCCCCCTCTATCCCCACCCAGACCCCAGTCTTAGAAAAACTGTGTCTGAGAGGAGAGAGACAGGCATTAGTAGAGGGAGAAGGATAACAATTGGTTAGACACATGCATAACCTCAACATAAAACATCACACATAACTTGAACTTTTATGAACAACATGGCAGGAGAACAGACGCTGGGTGGGCGTGCAGTGTCCCCTGCTGACTCGGAGAAAGAGAATTATCGGTAAGTACCAAATTCCTCTTTTCCCCTTCGTCCAGCAGGGGACACTGCAGTCTGGTAGACTATTGGGGACCATACCAAAGCATTTACTCCCGGGGGGAGAGCGGAGGGACTCCTGCAGAACTGCCCTGCCAAACAAAGCCGCAGAGGTGGCAAACTTATAAAATCGCAGAAAAGTATTGGAGCCGGACCAAGTGGCCGCTCTACAAATTTGAGAAATAGAAATACCTCTAGAAATTGCCCAAGAGGTATTAACTGATCTAGTGGAATGAGCCGAAATCCCAGAGGGGGGACGCTTTTGAGCATGACCATATGCCTCACGAATAGTGAAACAGAGCCAACGCGCCAAAGACTGTTTTGACGCTGGCCAACCACTTTTCTCTGCTCCGTACAACACAAACAATCAGTCTGATTTTTTAATTGACTCAGTCCTGGATACATAAACCTGCAATGCACGAACCACGTCCAAAGAACTGGATCCCTCTGTGAAAGCCGGCACCACAATGGGCTGGTTGACATTAGTCTTGGTAACCACCTTAGGAAGAAAATCCTTATTCGTCATTAACTCCGCCCTATCCATATGAAATACTAGAAAAGGGGCCCGACATGACATGAGACCCTGCGTGCGGAGGCCAGGGCCAAAAGCATGATAGTCTTCCAAGTGAGGAACTTCATTTCTGCCGACTGCAGAGGCTCAAACACATTGGACTGAAGAAAACGCAGCACCAACAACAGGTCCCAAGGTTCCGCAGGAGGAACAAAAGGAGGCTGAAGGCGCAAGACTGCCTTCAGGAACGTCTGAACCTCTGGGATCAATGCAAGCCTTCTGTGGAAGAAGACTGAGAGTGCAGAAACTTGAACTTTAAGAGATCCCAATCGGAGTCCAGCTGCAAGGCCCACCCGCAGAAAATCCAACAAACGGGGGAGACTGAAGACCGCCTTTGGACATTTTTTAGATTCACACCACTTGACATAGGCCCGCCAGATGCAGTGATAATGTTTTGATGTGACAATTTTTTTCATGCACTCATCATATTAGGGATCACCGCAGGTCAGCCTCAACAGCCAGGCCGTCAAACGCAGCCAAGGCAAGTTGGGGTAAGCTGGATACAAAAATTAGAAGACTCTTTTTGCGCTAATAAAGAGGGGTCGTCTGTATAGAGTAGGGGGATATTACCCTTAATCCCCAAAAGACAATGTATATAAAAAGTAATTTATACTCCTAACATAAGCGCTCCCTTTATGGACACACTAAATAATAAACTGCTATAGGTGTGAAGTCTCCTATTCTACCGTGAGTAAGGGTACGCCACCCCATCTTTTAAAGAAACCGTTATATGCTTTTATAAATATTTGCAATAGTGAGTCCTGGTACGCCTGTGTTGACCTACGTATATGAAATATTTGGATTGGATAAATACCACCCTACATATTTGTTTGTTTTTCTCTTGTTTTTTCTGACATCAATTTGAAACCCTGAGCAAAAGACTGGGAGAAGTCGGAACCTATTGAGAATCAACTACTGGAAAAACTATAGGAGGAAAGTATTCTCCGTATATATATTATTTAGTGTGTCCATTTAGTGTGTCGCTTATGTTAGGAGTATAAATTACTTTTTATATAAGTTGGGGTAAGCGACTGGACCTTGTAGCAGGAGATCTGGACGGAGTGGATGTCGAAAAGGAGGAGCTGCAAGGAGAATGCGGAGATCTGAAAACCAGGCTCTCCTTGGCCAATCCAGAGCAATTAGGATCACACCTGACCCTCTTTTCACCTTCGGAATCAGAGGGAACAGTGCGAACAGGTAGGCCAGTGAAAAGTCCCACCGGATTGAGAGGGCATCCACCGCCACTGCATCTGGATCCCTGGACCTGGAGCAATAAAGAGGTACCTGGTTGTTCAGCCTGGACGCCATCAAGTCTATCTGAGGCTTCCCCCATTTGTGAACCAGTTTTGGAAGACCTCCGGATGAAGAGCCCATTCCCCGTGGTGGAAGTCCTGTCGACTTAGAAAGTCGGCCTCCCAGTTGTCCACCCCTAGTATAAAGATGGCAGAAATTTTTTCCGAATGAGCCTCCGCCCATTCTAGGATAGGTCTGACTTCCCTGCATTGTCCAATTGGACACGCACAGCCTTTCCTACTAAAAAGTAGAGCAAGCCGAATAGCCCTCAACTCCAGAATGTTGATTGGGAGATGCGTTTCCTGTAGGGACCACAATCCTTGGAACACCTGACCTTCCGTCACTGCTTTCCAGCCCCGAAGGCTGGCGTCTGTTGTTAAAATGGTCCATGTACACACTTTGAAACTCCTGCTCTGAAGGAGGTTTTGTGTGCACAGCTACCACTGAAGGGACTGGCGAGCCTCCCTGGATAGGACAATCTTCTTGTGTATGGTGTGGTGGGACCCCGACCACTGCCCGAGTAGACACCACTGAAAAGAGCATGTATGGAAAGGCCCGAAACGAATCACCTCGAAAGCAGCGACCATGAGGCCTAGAAGATGAGTGCACAGGTGGGCTGAAACCAGTGGCGTAACTACCTAATTGTCGCCCCCCCCGCCGCATCTTTTTCAGCGCCCCCCTCCCCTCGGCCCCCTCCCTCCCTTCGACGTACCTGCCCAGCTGCATCTGCCTGTCAAGGTCCCGTCTCTCCCGGCGCCGGCTTCTGCTGCTATAATGAAAACGGACTCTTAGAAAATGGCTGCCCCCATACTGCAGACAGAAAACTGTCTGCAGTATGGGGGCAGTCATTTTCTTAGAGTCCGTTTTCAAAACGGACTCTTAGAAAATGGCTGCCCCCATACTGCAGACAGAAAACTGTCTGCAGTATGGGGGCAGTCATTTCTTAGAGTCCGTTTTCAAAACGGACTCTTAGAAAATGGCTGCCCCCATACTGCAGACAGAAAACTGTCTGCAGTATGGGGGCAGCCATTTTCTAAGAGTCCGTTTTCATTATAGCAGCAGGAGCCGGCGCCGGGAGATACAGGACCGTGACAGGCAGATGCGGCCGGACAGCAGCGGGTAAGTGGTAGCTATAGCCCCGCAGACCCCCGGCGCCCACAGGTCCTCTGCACCTCCCCGCCACCGCGGGGGCTGCGGAGCTATAGCTACGCCACTGGCTGAAACCCTTGGAGGTTGAAGAACCTGTCTTACAACTCCTTGCAAGGTCACAACCTTGTACAGATGCAAGCAAATCCATCCAGCCTCATGTCGAAACCAGTCAGAGGAAGACCAATCTTTGAGAAGGGAGAAGCTGAGATTTCGGGAAGTTGATAATCCACCCCATCTTCAGAAGGAACTGGCTAGTCAAGAGAGGATCCTGCTGCAACTTTTCTCTGGATGGGGCCTTTAGGAGCAAGTCATCCAAATAGGGTACTATGATGACCCCTTGGAGGCGGAGAGCAGACACCATGCAGGCTATGATTTTGGTAAAGACTCTTGGCGCTGAGGACAGGCCAAGAGCCAAGAGAAGGGCCCTAAATTGAAAATGTTGGTGTCTTACCGCAAACCGGAGAAACCTTTGGTGGGACTCCCAAATGGGAACATGCAGGCAGGCGTCTTTTATGTCCAATGACAGGAGAAACTCATTTGTTTGTAGGCCTGCAATCACTGTCTGAATGGACTCCATTTTGAATTTGTTGTATACAACATACTCGTTTAGATACTTCAAATTCAGAATGAGCCTGACTGTCCCATCTGGCTTTGGTACAACAAAAAGGCTGGAGTAATATCCCTGTCCTCTCTGTCCCACCGGAAATGGCAGAATGACCCCCGCCTCCAAGAGTTTTTGAACGGCCGCGCACAGAGCTGTGCTGGACTCTTGTTTTGGCAGAAGTCCTGTTGTAAAAAACCTTTCTGAAGGAGAATGAGAAAATTCCAGTTGGTAACCCCTTCTGATGATTTTCAGAACCCAAGAGTCCTTGTGCACGAGTGCCCACTGTTCTGAAAAGCTCAGAAGGTGAGTGCCCACTTTGGGGTCCCACAAGTGAGCAGGAAGACCGTCATGCCACCACCTTTTCAGTGGTCGTCCTGCTTTCTGGCAATGGGTTGAGCTGCGGCGGCGGCTCTACCACCCCTGCGACCACGGAAGGAGGAGAAAGCTCCTCTAGATCTTCCCATATAGGAAAAGGACCCTCGAAAGGAACGAAAGGAGGGACCTGAGAACTGTCTCTTTGGGACTGGGGCGGAAGATGGCAAAAAGGTGGACTTACCCCCCATGGCCTGGGAGATAAGCTTATCTAATTCCACGCCAAACAACAAGTCCCCAGTATAGGGAAGGCCCTCCACAGCCTTCTTGATCTCAGCTTCAGCCTGCCAGGAGCGCAACCACACCATGAACCTGGCCAAGACAGCGTAAGCGGAGGCTCTTGCCCCCAGTTCAGAAATGTTAGCAGCTGCCTCACCCATATAGGATGCCGCTAAGGGCACCAATTCCTCTTTAGGAGTGTTCTGTTGGAGACCTAGGGACAGTTCTTCCGCCCACTTTTCCATAGCCCGGGCCACCCATGAAGAGGCTAAGGCCGGTCGTAAGAGGACCCCTGCTGTGCTGTAAATGCACTTAAGGGTAGACTCCAATCTCCTGTCTTGAGCTTCCTTAAGAGAAACCGCCCCCGGTACTGGAAGGGTGGTACGTTTTGATAGGCGTGACACTAAAACATCTGGGGGAGGAGTGTTCTCCCATTTACTCCTTGACTCAGGTGCAAAAGGATAAAGTGTCTTCAACCTTTTAGACAGTTGAAACTTCCTACTGTATCTGGAGATTTCCAGGCCGCCAATAACGGCCTATCCAACTCTTCAGAGTCAGGAAACACCAAAGGTTGTCCAACTACTCTTTCAAAAATGGAGACCCGCTCCGGGACAATATCCTCTGCTATATTCAAGGTGGATTTGACCGCTCTTATCAAGCCATAAACCCCCTGGGAAATAGCCTGTTGCAAAGGAGACACAAATCCCCCCTCTTCTAGATCGGGATCATCTAAGTCAGGGTCTGTGACCAGCACAGAGGAAATGGTTCTTTTCACAGCAGATGGTTAGGAAGAGGCAGAATGCCCTGTAACAGACTGAGCTAAATCATTAACAGACTGTATGAGTGTATGAGCCCATGCTGGCTCAGCTGCTGCTAAATTAGAGACTTGCACCTGAAGTACTTCGCTGTCCCTGCAAGACACTGCCAGCTCTGCTGCCAAATCCGCCAGGACAGTCTGCAAGGGGTCCCCTGCCCCAGCCGGGGTCGGGGGGCAGGAGATTGTGGGTGTACAACCACAGGGGCCTCTATTTCCCCATAACACTTGGCACACAGAGAAACACCCTTGATGTGCTGGGTGTATTGATCTTTGCACTGTTTGCAAACACACAATTTTAATGCAGCCTTTGAAGCTGCAGCCTTTCCTGCCATAATGTTACAATAGAAGCGCCACACACGCAGACACACAACAGGTACTGCACACCAACTGCACACCAACTCCACACAGAACCTACAGGGGGAGAGAAGCCACAGCAAAAGTCCCCCAATTGGTAATAAGTGCAGCCCAAAAAACCCCTGCAACAACTCACAGTACACTGTAGTGTCGGAGGGTGCGGTGTAGAGAAAGTGCAGGAAGCTAGAGAAGCCCAGGCCTGAACTTTGGATGGACGGAGCTTCCGCAGCTGCGTGTGCTCAAGATGGCGACATCAGCAGAGAGAGAAAGAAGGCTGGCTCCACCCCCTCTGACGTCACTGGGCACCGGGCCTCAGCATCAGCGAGAAGGACTGAGGGAAATTAGGCCACGCCCCTCCGCCGTGCGTCTTCAATGGCGTTGCTTTAAATTTTAAAATGCAGGTCGCAGAGACTGGCAGTAGCCAGCTCTGAAGGTGCTCCCTCCTAGCTGTGTGCCCCGGCGTTTACTCACGTTGGTCCTGGAGTGCGGGGTGGTGAGCCGGCAAGCAGCTGCGACGGGTCCCCGGAGCAAGCTCCGGTGGCTAGGATACTGGAGGTGCACCGCAAGCGGTGACGACCAGTCCTCTCCAGGCGTCCTCGGCACAGGCAGACCCTCATGCAGGTCTGCCTGGTCACTACTGTGTAAAACTAGGTTAAATAAAAGTGAAAAGGTAAAATAAACCCTAAGCTCCCTCAGGAGCTATTGCCCAGGAGACCGACTCCTCGGACACTTTTTCTAAGACTGGGGCCTGGGTGGGGATAGAGGGGGGAGGAGCCAGCCACTGTAAAACTTTAGAAGTGCAGACTCCTCAGTACACCAGCTCTATCCCCAATAGTGTACCAGACTGCAGTGTCCCCTGCTGGACGAAGGGGAAAATATAAGTAGGCAAGTAAGATTTGTATTGATTATCTATTTATCTATTTTTTTTTTACTCATTGTTCTTATTTTCCTTAGTCTGAGCTCTTCACATGCTCCCTCATGCCACACACTTACATCTTCTAACCCATGTCATGGTCTAAATGTAATTTCAGAAATCCTTTGTGGTTCCAGTCCTGACCTCCGTCCTGAAAGATCCCAAACATTTCAAGAATCCAGACAAGTTTGATCCTGGACACTTTCTTGATGGGAAGGGTGGTTTTAAGAAGAATGATGCATTCATGCCATTTTCCACAGGTACACACATGTTACACTGTAGTTACTAACTAACTAACTAACTAACTAACTAGGGAAGATTATGTGAATTATGTTTTTGAAAACATAATGCTGCACAGGACTATGGTGTATCTTCTACAGTGCATTGTTGTTATTAATCTGGTATATGATCATGCATGCACTATCTGCACTTACTTTAGGTTTTATCAAAGGACCAGACCAGGCACTCTCTAATGGTTAGGTAACCTTTTGTGGTAGCTTGCCACACCCCCTCAGGAGACTGGATGCACCCCTAAACATGGGCCTCTACCAGTGCATTTCCCTGGAGTGCCCTTCATGCCCCAGTCCAACAATGATTTTGCCCACCTAAGCATGTACTCTTCTAATTGAAATGGCACCGGAAATATACATGTACACGAAATACAAACCAACATTTTTTTTTTTTAATATGAGTACCAAATTCAATGGAAAACCTGACTCTTGATCACCCAACGTGATCCGAGCCGATACCCCAACTTTGGGTATTTTTAGTAGTGTTAATAATAGGTATATGTAACCCTATGTATTACTATTCGAGGTGAGGACTGCAGGGTGAAGTAGGAAATTAGGTGAGTATACTGTACAGTATATATGTTTGTATGTTGGTGTGCATGTATGTTAAATAAACTTTTAGTTTAGTTTTAGTTTCATGGTGTTTGTGTGTCTTTATTGTAATATTTAATTTGGAACTACAGGTACTAGCGGGCCCTTTAATTCCCCAATTGCTGGTACTTGTGATTCTTCAAGTGACAGTTTGCGGGGGGGGGGGGGGGGGGGGGTATTGCTGGGACATGTAATTACACATGTAAGACATAAAGTTAAATATTACTTTTATACTTGATTGCACTTATCTCGGTACCCACCGCCCAGGGGTACTGGGGATAGCCCAGGCTTCAGTCCCTGGCCTTGGGTGCCGTGGAGGCAGGGACCCCAATTTGGGTGGATGACTAGTTGGGTGGTAATGCACTGGGCACAGAGACCAATATACATGTGTCTCCGGCTGTGGCATGACATCCGTGCTGTGAGGCTGTATTGCCAACCGTTGCACCATACACTCTGTGCTGCCCAACTTAATATTTATCAAAAATATGCCATTCATATAAATAATGTAAGATACAGTATGTGTCTAAGTAGCTTCAATTTGTCACAGTAAACAGTACTTTTTTTTCTCCCCCCCCCCCCCCCCCCCCAGGAAAGCGGACGTGTGCAGGAGAGGGTCTGGCCCGTATGGAACTCTTCCTCTTTATCACCACTATACTGCAAATGTTCACATTGAAGCCCACAGTGAACACATCAGACATCGAAATAACACCAGAACCCAAGACCAATGCTTCCAGACCTTATGCTTATAAGATGTTGGTTGTCCCTCGCTGATGATGGTCTCAGCATGTTGATGATACACCAAGTTTTATGAGCACTTATTGTTACATTAAAGATGTGAACAATGGGATGCTCTGATCCAGCATAGGAACAGATTTTTTTTTTTTTTTTTTTATTATTGTAAAATGGATGAATCAAATAGTAAATTTGTATTGTAATCAGGGTAAAAAAACAAATATATGACATAACCTACATAGAAAATATTAGATAGATAGAATCATTTGAACCCTACACCTTCCCGTAAACCCCAAAATTTCTGTGGTTATCTCTTGATCCTGCCTGCTTCACTAGTATTTGGGAGATAATCCTGCTCTTCCGTGGTCGTGGGGGGGCTCCTTAAAAAACTTGAGCCTCCCGCGACTTCCAGGAGAGTACGCAAGTATGATATTATGATAGTTACATTATAAACATTAAAATATTGTAAAATTAGTTAAATAGATGAAAAAAATCTTTTAATTGTATTGTCGGGTTCAGACATACAGTATGATAAACTTTTTTTTTTATATATATATATTCTTTATTGAAAAGTTTCCAAATTTTACACATACACAACAAACATGACATACATTAGATGTAACTAGTGCATAATAATTGATGTATTTCGATATTAACAAAGTTCAGGTCAAATAGATCACTTCTTTTCTCAAAACCGATCAGATTTTAGATACAAGTAGGCTGTCACGTAAAGAACGCGGGCATTTTTCTAGGAAGGAGAGCGAGAAGAGAAAAAAAAAAAACACAAAAAAGAATTTTTTTTTAATAGTCAAAACTAAATTGAATAAAGAATAACCACAAAGTCAAGTGCTGTTTCCTGTGCATTCTTAACATATTGCATATGAATATACAACCAAAGTGCCTTAAAGTGTTGCAAAAACCTTATTGTGATAAATTAGACACATGCATATTCAGATAAACGTATTATTCTGACCAGTGCCAAAAAAAAAGAGAAAAATAGTGTTGTACAAACTTATCACAAAGTGCACAGTGATACGGACAGTAACGTTTAAGGCATTAATACAACTATTACAAACACTATAAATATAAACAAGCAAGCAACCATTAAGTGTTTTGTCAATCTTTTTTCAACTAGACATTAATTCAAGGTGCACTTGACCGAAAAAGGTTGTGTTGCCTTCAGCAGGACTAGGAACGAATATAGGAATAAATACAAGTTCAAGAGCAGATTCCAAGTGCAAATTTAACATGTTACAAGTCATAATCAATATGTGGGATCAACGAGACACAGTAAAATGTTGCAGCAACCTTGCTATAATTTCCAAAAAAAAATTTAAGTAAAGATTCAAGTTATTATTGGTAATATTGGTAATATTATATTTAAAATAGTACCACTTCTCCCATATAGCAAAAAACGTATCAATAGAATTCCTAGAAAAATGCACATACTTCTCGTGTGCCATATTAGTGTTAACCAAGGCAATCCATTCCTGAGTATTTGGGCCTTTTTTAGCCATCCAGCAGCGGGCAATAACAACTTTAGCAATGGCACAAAGATTTATCAAAAGCTGCCTAAATCCTGTTGGGATATCGCTGGGCCACACCCCAAGAATCGCCGACAGGGGGGAAAGGTTTTGAATTGCCAGTCCAATATCCACTAGCACTTCTCCTATCTCTTTCCAGAACTTCTGCAAGACACAACATTCCCATATTAAATGCCAAAAGTCACACCCTGGTGTTTGACACTTTGGGCATCGACTATTGTTGCCCTGTGAAAATCTACAGATCTTGTCAGGTGTTAGGTAGGTTTGATATAAGATGTTTAATTGAATCTGCTGAATTCTTAAAGAGTTAGTCGCCAGTCGCATCTAGGGCCAATCTCCAGTTCTCAGCGGTTATCTCTGGAATGTTAATCAACCACTTATGCACGAGCCCCTCCATATCATCACTTGGAATATTTGTCATAAGATATTTATAACACTTTGATAGATGTTTACTCTTGCCCAACATTTTGATATATTTTTTCAGAGGGGACTCTGCCAGAAGGATTTGTGTTAACCGATTTTGTTGTGTTATAGCACTCCTCAACTGCAACAATCTGTAAAACATGCACTTAGGAAGTGCAAATTCAGTTTGCAGTTGAGAAAAGTACTTCAACTCATTACCATTAAAGATTTGCCCGATGGAACTGACTCCGTAATGCCCCCATATTCTCCCACCCTAACTTGAATTTAACCTGGTAAACGGGGGCATGGAAAAGATATATGTGTCAGGGTCAATACTGCTAGCCCATCGCCATATAAATCGAAGTTGTTTGATAAACGGGGGCAGATTATGGTACCCCCCTGTTTTAGAATAGCCTGTAAAGGAGAATGTCTAGGAAATATGCTACCAACATACCTTACCAATTCCTCAGAATATTCATCATCGTTAAACCATGTCACCAAATGAACCATTTGGGCTGCATAGTAATACATTTTGAAATTGGGCATGGCAAGACCTCCATTATTACGTTCTCTACACAAGAGAGACATTTTAATTCAAAGGAGTTTTATTCCTCCATACAAAGGATGAGATCACATGATATAATTCTACGGAACGCCTCTTCTTTAATTAGAATAGGAGAGTGCACGAGTATATATAAAAGCTTGGGCAGAATCACCATTTTTACTAAATTAACCCGGCCTATAAGAGTTAGTGGGAGTCTCTGCCAGTTTTTACATCTTGTTCTAACTTCCTCTATGGTGGGAACTAAGTTATGTTTAACATATTCCACTGGGTTCTCTGATACAACTATTCCCAGATATTTAAACTTTTTAACCAGCGGGAGACAAAAGTTACAACCTGAACTACTATCATTAGCTATCTTGGTGACTAAGAATTGTGATTTACCATAGTTTATGGTCAAACCAGAGTAAGAGCCTAAATCCTGTATACTATCAATAAACACAGGCAACTGGTTGGGGTGATCAGTCATTCCAACCATTAAATCGTCCGCATATAACGAAATAATATTACTATGCAGCATTTGCCTTTCACCCACTAATCCCAAAATCGAGCGTAATTTACAAGCTATTGGCTCTATGGCGATTGCAAATAACAGAGGTGAGAGGGGACACCCTTGACGAGTGCCCCTAAAAAGCGGAATCGGATCGGACATTTATCCGTTAACTAAAACTCTAGCTTTTGGGGATTGGTATAACAAAAAAACCATTTTATAAACCTGGGACCCAATCCACAGTATGATAAACTTATACTTATTCTTTAACATGTTCATGCTTGAAAAAGAAGCAGAGTATGGTTAATGTTAGCATTTGAAAAGTGAAATGTTGGTAACATAAAGGAAAGACTGAGAAAGAGGTGGCTAGAATAATCTTCTAATGTGAAAGGAAGAGTCATGATGCAAAAGGGGCAAGACTGGGCTGAGCTTATAATGAAAGTACTGTATTAGGGGCAAGACCGGGTACTGTATTGGGGCAAGGGCAATGAGATTGCATCATCTTGGTCATACCTCCCATAATGCAATGCCCAGGATTGCAGTGGGGGGTTGGGCTAAAATGACATGAATCATGTAATTTGGTCCCTGCGGAGAGGTGGTCGTGGAAGACTAGGGCAATGCAGGGAATACGATGTTGTGTAGCCTCCTGGCCATTTTGGGAGGGTAGGCAAGAGTTAGAAGGGATGATTGCAATCATTGGATGCATAGGTTTAAATTGAAATCTTGAGAAGCCAAAAAAGCTAGACATTATCCATCAGTCAACCATATTCAGATTCAGAAACAGTACAGTAGTGTGGCTAGGGCCCAGTCCCATCCTAGCACCCCCACCCCCCCACCCCCCCACCCCACTCACACACACACACACACACACACTTACACACACATACATGCATTTCCCATCATGTGACTAATGTCTGCAATGAAGGTGAAGGGGTTAAACTTTATTTAAAGGTAAGAGCAGCACTGAGCTGGCCAAGCAGATACCAGGCTGCAGTGATACTCTGTGTAAATACCTGGTGCAGAGTACAAAATAATTTATATGTATTTTAAATGAATGCACTCAAAGGGCAAAATGCATTTTCATGGTCTTGAGGGAACCCAGAGCTCTCCCTGGGAAGCAGGGTCTACCTGACCACGTTTCATGACCAGGAGCATCTGCCCGGGGACCTTGGTTGCCCATCTCTGGAGCTTGACAGAGGTGGTGCCAATTGCACAAGACTCGGAGAAGTCAGAGGTGAGGACCCCCAAATTCTTGCTGTATATCTGAATAAATCTTCCTATAGTGGGGGTGTGCTACCACTGGACAAAAATCTACATAAAGAGTTACCAAAAGAGAGGAAAGCTGTCCTGTATGTGGTGCACCTAAATAATAAAAAATTACTTTTATTAGAATGATTTAAATCCATGAAATATAAAACCAAAAAGATACATATAGAAGACAAGAAAGGGGAGTATTAAAAATTAGGTGGTGGGCAGGTAGTACACTACAGTTTGTACCTATATATTATTAATGTTCTATGTGATAAAGGTTAGCTACTATTTACCTGTATTTGTTTCAATAAAGATTAATTTTATACAGCGTTGCTATAATGATTACACTTCATGTGTTACTGTATATCTCACTATTTGTAGAAGTGTTTCATCTTAGGCCCCTGTTGGCAATGCACTCTGGAGTTGTGGTTTGTCACTTGTGTCTTGCTGCTTATGTGTTCTCACTACAAGTAGCAGTTCAACATTGATGTGAGACTGAATCACTTTGTTGCAATTTTCTGCCACACAGTAACATACCCTCCAACTGTACCGATTTAGCCGGTACAGTACTGGTTTTTAACAGTCTGTACCGGCTAAATCAAAGTGTACCGATGTACCGATTTTCTTGAGTTTTCAGGCAGCTCCTCAGCCCTTCTTCTCGGCGCTGTCAGCCGCGGTCCCGGCGGGTAGTTGGAATCTGTTATCTGGCCTTCTGCACCCGGTCCCAGTGATGCATTGCGGGTCCCAGGCCAGCATGCATTGCATCAGAACGCCTCCTTGAAACCCGATGCATGCGCAGTCGGAATTTCTGCCCGGCGTGGTTGTTATCTCTAGCAAGTCCTGTTAACTTTATGTCTCCCGCAGCTCCTCCTGCCTCCTGACTGGTGAGTGTGCGCCTGTGTACGGCCATCGGGGGAACACTGCTGTTTAACTCCTCTGTGTGCCCGGCTCCCTCCTATGCTTCGTGTACAATTTGGTGGGCAGTTACATGGGTTTGTCTGGGGGAGACTGTATGGGTCTGGGGCTTAAAGCGCTTGGGAGTCTGTATGGGTCTGAGACTTAAGCGCTGGTGAGACTGTATGGGTCTGGGGCTTTGAGCACTGGGGGAGACTGTATGGGTCTGGGGCTCAGCTTTTGCAACTTGGACTGCAGCATAGGAGATTGCACACACCTGCCAATAATAATACTGTAAATAATACTAATATATTTATATTATTAGCTCACTTTTTATTTTATTTTAAATGCCCAGTACACATTAGGAAAGGGGGATGCCCACGCCCCTTTTACTAGTGACCACACCCATTTTATCCATGGGCACATCCCCTTTCTAAAATTGTACCGATTTCTGCCCTTCAGATGTTGGAGGGTATGCAGTAAACATCACAGCAATCTTGCAGTTTTCTATAGCAAAACAGAGGGGGTTTGCAGGTGCACTATGCAATCATTACTGCTAACATGTATTCCTTTTATAATTCATTTCTGAGGATGTTAGCATACATTTGGCCAAATATATCTACCTGCTCACCACGTTAAGGTCTCCTCGTCTCACATAAACATATCTTTTTTCTATGTATGTCTTTTTTATACGTATTTTTTCACATTTTTTCACATTTTTTCTTTTTTGACATACCCTTTATCACTATTAGTTGCTTACACATACCCTACATTCTATGACACCTTACACTCCATTACACTTCACAGCTATATTTTATTTATGTGATGCCCTGGGGTGGTTTTGCTGGGCTGTCTTGGGGGTGCCCTGCACCCCAGGCATGAACCCCGTAGTGCTAGGGACCTGCTCTAATGAGGAGACCTTAACCATTTTTTCATACCCCTACTATCCAACTACGCATGGAGTTGATTTTATATAGTGTGGCGAGCGCAGCGAGCCCCGCGAGGGGACGCGGTCTCATAAAAAAAACGGGAGCCTAGATATTACATAAGTACCTAATTATGTACCCAGAGGTGTAGCTAGGTGCCACGGCACCCGGAGCAAAGGTATGTTTCATGCCCCCCCTCCCCCCAATTTGTAGTAGGTGAAGCTTGAAAATTGGGCGCGGCCCAACATTATACCACACACCGTAATGCCCATTGCACTTTTTAGTGAACTTTGTAATACCAATTACACATAAAGCCACATATGATGCCCATTACATACTATATAACAAACCGTAATGCCCATCACATTCTATATAACACACCGTAATGCCCATTACATACTATATAACACACCGTAATGCCCATTACATACTATATAGCAAACCGTAATGCCCATCACATTCTATATAACACACTGTAATGCATTACATACTATATAACACACTGTAATGCCCATTACATACTATTTAGCAAACCATAATGCCCATTAAAAATTTGACACATAAGTGCCACTTACCTACATGCTCGATGCCAGGGGCTTCATGCTCGATGCCAAGGGGGACTGAAATTGCTCATTGCCAAGAGGGATTGAAATTGCTCGTTGCTAAGGGGGACTAAAATTGCTCGTTGCCAGTGATCATTCTAGGAGGTTGTTCCACAATGGAGAAGATGAATGATAAATTCCTCCATTAAGAGCAGCAATTGCCTCCAGAAAGAACAGAAGGACATGTGATGGTGGATTCCAGCAGTGACAAATGAATAATCTGTGAAGATGAGGATGTAATCACAGAAAGGGGGTGATGAATTGGAGGATGAGGAGGACATCTTGCCTCTGCAGAGCCAGTTTGTGAAAGGAAAGATTAATTACTTCTTTTTTTGTGGGGGCCCAAACAAACCAATAATTTCAGCCACAGTCATGTGGCAAACCTGCCACTGAAATGATTGGTTTGTTAAATTGTGTGTGTCCTGTTTATACAACATAATAGTGAGAGGGAGGGTACAAGGACAGTTCCATCTTGCACCTCTTTTCTTTGGATTATGTGCTCTTTGGAGCATTGCCAGCTATGACGCTTTGACCTAATCTCATACTTGTGCATATCATATTCCAGGATCTTTTCATCAGCTCAGCCTACTATGAGCATCCATTTTTTTCCTCAGCTCCTCCTCATCTTTGACAGCTCCTACAAAGATGTAGTGATATTAACTTCTGCCTAGTGCATGCAATCTCCACCAACAACATATAATTTTCAGAAGGACAATTCAATCTTCCACCTCTTTTCTTTGCATTACTGTATGCAGGGGCTGGCTGCCAACTCCCAGACTGGGGGGAAAATGGTATGAAGTGGCCCATAGCTTTTCTGCCAGCCCATCCCCCATATCTCCCTTACTGTCTCTCCATAGCTGTATCATATAGGGGTGTATTCAATCTTTTCCAATATTTCCTGTGAACCCTGCACGCTGCAAAAATATACATTCCAAGTACCACACGAGGAGTGACAAGAAGAAATAAATACACAGGAGAGAGGAGACAACCTGAAGGTAATTAACTTGACAACCAGGACATTAAAAGACTCACATATACAGGTCCTAAGTAAGGGTCTAACCTTCTCCACAGAAACACACTGTGACTGATTCAAATGGGAAAAAGATCTCCATTTATTTGGTAGAAAGCTCCTGCTTACAAAATTTTACGCAACCCAATCGCAATGGAAATCAACTAATGGACTCTCTGAGGAGGAACAGGACAATCTAATAACACAAGAACCCCTAACATCAGAAGAAATGTAAGCCATCGACCATTTACAACACTACAAAATGAGAGCATTGAAGAACCTAGCACTAGCAGGTCTATATGCAAGAAAAAGAGTTCCTTCTGCCCTCAAAACAATATTTGCCCAGTGGTTCAAACCTTCATTAGTCTGGTCTCTAAGGATCTGGATAAAATCTGCCAGAGTAACAAATTCAAATCCTCAAAACCATCTAATCTGAGTAAAGAAGAATACCAAGCATTAAAAGAAATACAAACATGGAAAGATCTGTTGATAAAAGCATCTGACAAAGGTGGCAACATAGTGCTATGGGACAAAGAAGCTTATTGTATAGAAGCTATGAGACAACTTAATGACTCAAGTTGCTACAAACACTTACTCTTCAATCCAACAGAAAACTTTAAGTCCCAGTATCTCAACATCATCCAGAAAGCCCACCAACAAGGAATCATTACAAAGACGGCGTATCATTTTATATGCTTCCAAAAATTCACAAGCATGAAACTAAGCCCCTGGGATGCCCAATAATATCTTGGATAAAGAATCTTACAGAACAGGCAAGCATTTTTCTAGACACGCACCTCAGAAAGTTTGTTGTATCATTACCTTAGTACACACAAGATACAAGGGATGTGCTGTGCAAACTTGATGAGATCAATGTGGAAGAGAGAGTTATCCTCGTTGAGTCACTGTACACGAGCATAGCACATGAGAATGGAATCAGGGCGGTTTCATATTTTTGCAAAAAGAACAAGACACAGAATTCAATCACTTCCTGATCAAAGTATTAACATTTGTACTTACCAAAAACTTTTTCGTCTTTGATGACAAATATTTCCTGCAGGTGAGGGGCACAGCTATGGGGGCGGCTTGTGCCCCCACCTATGCTAATATATATCTTGGGTGGTGGGAGGAGACAATAGTCTTTGATGAAAAACACGATGAATACACCCAACACATTTTAGTTTGGATGAGATACATTGATGACTTATTTATCCTGTGGGATGGTCCACAGGATAAGTTGATTACATTCATTGAGGTTCTGAACAAGAACAATCTTAATCTGAGACTTACGTATGAACTCAGTAAGGAAACGGTAACCTTCTTGGATTTGAAGATCAGCAAAATAAGTGATGGCAGGATTGTCACAGATTTACTCAGAAAACATACAGCAACAAACAGTCTACTGCACAAAACAAGTGCCCATTTTCCACAAGTCCTAAGGGGGATTCCGAGAGGTGAATTCCTCAGATTAAGGAGGAACTGTACAGATCTGCAAAAATATGAGATCAGATCACAAGAACTAACAGAGAGACTCGTAAATCGAGGATATAGCAAGAGATCGATCAAAAAGGCCCAGTATGAATCTAGGAATACAGATGGAAATAATCTTCTCTATAAGAGAAAGCCCCAAAACAACGGTCCACAACCAATCCGCTTCATTGGAGACTTCTGCTCTGAATGGCAGGAAATACAACAGACAATACAAAAACATCTGAATATTCTTAAAACTGACCCTGATTTGGATGCAGCTCTGGGTCCAAGAATTCCCATAAATTGGAGGAGAGACAATAATCTGACAGACAGATTGGTCAGAAGCCACTATGGTAAACCAAAACAAACGGATAAGAAGATCAGAGGATCATACAAATGTGGAGGCTGCAAAGCTTGCAGCTACTGTATATGCAAAAGACCACTGGATTTCAGGACAAGTACGGTCATAATCATACCATCTTAGATTATATTAATTGCAAAACAACAGGACTCATATACTGCTTGGTGTGCGAGTGTAACAAAAAATTTGTGGGGATGACCAAAAGACCATTCAAACAAAGATTATTAGAGCATGTGGGCTCGATCAGAAATAGTAAAGAAGATCAAAGGAAATTCAAACAGCTAACATCAGTGGCCAGGCATTATCATGACAAACATGAATCCAATCCTAAAAACTTGAGAGCTTTTGGCCTGGAACAAATGCATTTGGGAATACGAGGGGGGAATTTAACCCAAGAACTTTTAAAGAAAGAAAGTTATTGGACCTTCTTACTGGATGGCTTACAACCTAAAGGTCTCAATGACTACATAAACTATAATGCATTTCTGTCATAAAAACACAACTTAAGGAATAGATTTGCGGACAACTCTAAAAAAACTTATATACTTTTTTTTTTTTTTAAATGTATGAGGATAATAACAATAAATAAAAGAATGACCCAACTTAAAAGTGTATGTCACTATCACAATGAAATTACATTTCCAATATTTTTTATAATTTTTTTATATTTTTTTATATCTGTTTATTTTTTATATTTTTATTTTATTCTATTTAGATTAAAATTAAAAAAATCCCCATCACATCAATAAAATACACAAATTCATTATTTATTTTAATACGGGTATTATATTAGAGTTAATTATTAATTGCAGTACAATTTTGCACAATTTGAGTTTTTTTTTGTTTAATATTGTTACTATACAGCACAATATAATTTATCATAGTTAAATAAAGTACAATATTGACACTACACAATTTACAATAGATTAACAATTAATATCATTTATTTATGCACTAAGAGATAATCACTGAATAGGATATAATGGGTCAAGATATACCAACATTCAAATAAAATAATAAATAAATATCAAAATTAATATCAATACATTTATAAACAAGTTATTAGGATACAAATTATGTTAAAATAAATGAGATCATAAACACATTAATTTTAGAGGTAGAATTAATAGAAACATCGGTACTTGTTTCCTAGCACGGGCACAATCGCGGCCATCGGGGGTAAATTTTAGTGGCCTGCGACGCGACCGACGCGATGCCCCCGATTTTTCCATTGAAATGCATTGAAAACAGTGAAAAATCGGGTCGGTCGCGTTGTGTGCACCTAAAAATGCTTAAATGGTCCACCCGCGATGGCCGCGATTTCCCCATAGGGAACAATGTTAAATGCCTCAATTTACCCGCGATGACCACGATTTCCCATAGGAAACAATGTTAAATGGATCAATTTACCCAAATCAGCATAGAGAACAATGGTAAATGGGCCAGAAACCCCCAAAAACACCCCTGAACATAAAAATGTCCCCCCAAAAGTATTTGACGCCACCCCGCCATCAACGTGAACCCGAAGCGTGGCGAGCGCAGCGAGCGCGCGAGGGGCGGCGGTACGCGTCCTCCGACCTTTTCATGCCCTACTATACACTAGGGCGTGGAGTGAGAATAGAATAGTGTGGCGAGCCCGAAGCGTGGCGAGCGGCCGCGGATACCTTCACAGGTAAACGCGTCCCTTCGCGGGCTTCCCAGGTGTCCGCGTCGCCATGGACACCTGGGAAGCCCGCGAGGGGACGCGTATAACTGTGAAGGTATCCGCGTCCCCTCGCGGGGCTCTCTGCGCTCGCCACGCTTCGAGCTCGGTGGCTCGCTGCTCTCGCCACACTATTCTATTCTCACTCCACGCCCTAGTGGATAGTAGGGCATGAAAAGGTCGGAGGACGCGTACCGCCGCCCCTCACGGGCTCGCTGCGCTCGCCACGCTTCGGGTTCACGTTGATGGCGGGGTGGCGTCAACTACTTTTGGGGGGACATTTTTATGTTCAGGGGTGTTTTTGCCCCATTTCCCATTGTTCCCTATGATAATTTGGGGAAATTGAGCCATTTAACATTGTTTCCTATGGGAAATCGTGGTCATCGCGGGTAAATTGAGCCATTTAACATTGTTCTCTATGGGAAAATCGCGGGCATCGCGTCTGGCCCATCGCACCCGATTTTTTAGCGGCCGCGATGGCCCCGATTTTACCCCCGATGACCGCGATTAAGATCGTTGTGGCCGTGCTAGGAAACAAGTACCGAAACATCAAAATAGTCTGATCAATGTTCTTAAAACAACATCCAGAAAAACACATAAAATAGATGTCTTTAATGTGTAACTAATAATAAAATTGCATGGTGTGTACAAAATATCAATCTGAATGTGCAACTAGCACAATCTCCTATTACTATAGTATGAGTAAAATGTGGTAAAATTGGCAAGAGTGCGATATATGTTCACCTGCAGGATTACAGTGCGGCGTGCCCCGCTAAATAGTGCAACATACACTTTACATTGCAATGATAAATATCTGATGCATGGAGAAAAGTGCACCAGTACATTACAGTGTGTATAAGAGTGCATACTTATCTGCTAGCCGGGGCAAGTAACATACTGTATATGGAGATTAGTTCTACGGTATATCTGACCAATCCCAAAATCGCGTGGTGTGTACACAACACTAGTGGAAAGGTGCAATTAATAGCAGAACCTCCAATCATCACGGCATTGTGTATGGAATGCAATAATAATTGTCGGGTGCACGGTACAGCCAATTCTACATAACTTGAATAAGGTAATTGTGCAGCAGCAGCACATTACAACTCACTCAAGAGTGAATATCTGCTATATATACGGACATACAATAGCCGTATTTAGCCAAGTAGTATTGTACTAACAATCACACCACCTATGAGTTAACCACACTATGATCCCTGAGAACAGAGCTATTAAAGCTAGGACATAACCATACAGCGTGGTAGCGCAGGGTAGCGTGCATCTCAGGATCACTGTGACAGCTGGGCTCATAATGCTTACATTATTTAAAGTTGTCTACAGTATTGTCCAATAATGGCAAGTACAATTAGTCTGGAGTACATTGTATTATAAAGCTTAAAGACTGGATCTGGACACAGTCAAACACACATTAGCCCATAATATACAGTAACAGATCCGTTAGTCCTGGCTACTCTGGATAAAAATAGTGCAACACACACTTAACTGTTTCAGTGGTGGAACTAACCTGAATGCACTGCTAATGATTGCACAAATTAGTGATTATTTGCTAATGAGCATGAGCACATTTATCTGGAACCTCTGTACTTGTTTCCTAGCATGGCCACACCGATTTTGATCGGGTCGGAAAAATCGCGTCGGTCGCATCGCATGCGACCAAATCGCATGCGATGCAACCAACGCGATGGACCCGATTTTTACATTGATTCAAATATGAATAGGGTCCCTGGGACCCTATTTTACATTGGATTCAATGTAAAATTGTCCCCAGACCCCAATTTTAACCCCCTCAACGTCACCCCACGATTGACGCCAACTCGAAGCGTGGCGAGCGTAGCGAGCCCGCGAGGGGCGGCGGTACGCGTCCTCCGACCTTTTCATACCCCTACTATCCACGTCGGCGTGGAGTTGAGAATATAAAGTGTGGCGAGCGCAGCAAGCCACCGAGCCCGAAGCGTGGCGAGCGCACGCGTATTACTTCACAGGTATACGCGTCCGCTTGCCACACTTCGGGCTCGGTGGCTCGCTGCGCTCGCCACACTTTATATTTTCAACTCCACGCCGACGTGGATAGTAGGGGTATGAAAAGGTCGGAGGACGCGTACCGCCGCCCCTCGCGGGCTTGCTACGCTCGCCACGCTTCGGGTTGGCGTCAATCGTGGGGTGATTTTCCCATTTTTACCTATGTAAAATGTGCTTAATCGCGTCCATCGCATCTTGTGCCATTATAATGGCACAAGACCAAAGCGATGAATGCGATTACAATGTTAAAAATATTTTAACATTGAACCCTATGGCAAAATCGGGTCCATCGCGTCGGTCGCGTCGCGTGCCATGTTAATGCACCCGACCGATGCGATGGACCCGATTTTGCCTTTGCCGGCAAAATGGACCTGATTTCAAAGGAAATCGGATCCATCGGGGGTAATCGTGTACCTTAAGTTAAGGTACACGATTACCCCAGATTGTGGCCATTCTAGGAAACAAGTACCGGAACCTCCTGCAGCATATGCGTTACCATGACTGTTTGCACAAAGGTGCTATTGTATATGGGATCACTGGATCAGTCAATACTGTAGGTGGATGTTTCTGAGAAGTTGCCCAAAGTGTATGCAATTAATACCCACATGTTACATGAGTTATTGAAAGAACACTAGTTGCATATTCCTTCCTTGTAACCAAAGTATCTTGAGAAAAATTGTATGAGAGAATATTCAAACTGCAAACATTTAAGGGTGGGGTGGAAATCAAACACATAACCTCAGTGCTATGAGGCAGTAATGCTAAAATTTACACCATCTGTACTGCCCCAAATAACATTCTGCAACAACTGGAGAGTTAGGGTTAGGCTGTGGAGTATTAGGCTACAGGAGGGTTAGGTTAGGGCATGGGGGGAAGGTTAGAGTTAGATAGTGGGAGGGGACATTACGGTTATCCTCTAAGCAGAGGGTTAGGCTTTGGAAATACCCACTGCAGAAAGTGTTGCAAGATCACCCGGAAGACCTCATCAGCTGACCCCAAGACCCAGAAGACGCTGTCGAACCCAACAAATCAGGTAATTCACCACTTGACCATCAGGAACATTTTGCAAACACTCTAATCATATTGATATTTCATCATTACAGCTTGAAGAATGCCAAGCACTTCTACATGATGCACGTTTACATTGCAACCATGTTAACATTTTCAACACACAATTATGAATGTCATCATGATGAATGTTTATAAAATACAGTATACTCAGATATATTCTTCTGGAGGCAAACAGGTATGCACTTCAAACATAAAGGCTATCAAACCTTTGACTGTCTTTAAATACCCAGTTTTTTGTATCACTGACTCCTATTGTAAAGCTCAATGGAATATGCTGTGCTATATAAGAAACTGTTAATATATAATAATAGATAATACTATGAATATATGACATTTTTAAATCTAAACCCACATCTTGTTGATAAAAACCAGTCTACCATACCATCACTAATAGGAACTTCGTTTCCCTGAACCCCTTCACTCCTGAGGGTTTGTTTTTACACTTGTGAAAAGGCTATTTTATTCACATTTGTACTCATCACATTCAACATCAATATCCGTACATACCAGTGGCGTAAGTTTGCCCCAGTTGCCCGGAGGCAATATAAATATATGTATGCATGTGTGTAAGTATGTATGTATGTTATGATTAAAATAAAGAGTGTGATGCCTATGGTCCTACTAGGAGGGGAAGTCAGCCACAGAAGCGATATTGAAGGCTTAAATTTGCAGGGGAGAAGAGGTGCCCCCTTGGGAGCAGGAGCCTGGCGTGAGATGACTCCATTGCCTCCCAGAGTTACGTCTCTGGTACTTACTATTTATTTTTCTTTTTTCATGAGAGGTTGGATTTTTAGAAAGTACCATTAGTATTTTTGCTCATTTTAACATGACAGAATAACATATTTTTTTGCTCAGGTCACGGTTCCTTGGCTCTCCCTCCAGGGCACCCCTTATCTCACCTTTCACACCTGTAATTGACCCATGTCCAGAGCCTAACTGCCCTTCTGGCACATCTGAAAAATGCTGGAAGGGCTGATGGCATGGCCAAACATGAGATGACCGAGTAGGGCAGTCTGCTGGTGCTCTTGTTGGCTGCCCGGCCCCGAAGACAAGGACTGGTTGAGCAGTTCTGCCTCATGGCTTTCTGCTCGTCCATGACAAATAGAAACACAAGGCATGTTGCAAGGCCACACCCATGTGAGCTGTGACTATGCACCCTTACAGTTGCACGGGACCGCTACAGTTTACCATATGCTCGCACACACGTTCATTCTAGGGTTAATTTTTTTGGGAGCCAATTAACCTACCAGTATATTTTTGGATTGTTGGAGGAAACCAGAGTACCCAGAGTAAACCCACGCAAGCACTGGGAGAATATACAAACTCTGCACAGTTAGGGCCATGGTGGAAATCGAACCCATGTCCCCAGTGCTGTGAGGCAGTAATGCTAACCATTATACCATCTGTGTTGCCCTGTTCCCCCACATAAGCCCCTCCCACTCCATTGTGATAGTGTAGGTGTATTTACCTTTCATGTATATTTTATCTACTGACTATTTATTCCAGCTGCACATATTTTGTGAGAGGTTTTTTTCCTGCTTGGTAATTATTTTCTAACATTCTTGTGAGCACTTCAAATAAAGAATTACAAAGAAAAATGTATCCCAAAAGGCCAAAAAAAGTGTTTTTTTACTAAAAATTTATGAAAGAGAAACAACGACAAGATTGCACCCCTCCATTTTACAAACACCAAATAAATATTTTGTGGTTCTTGCTTTGTCCTCAACAAACCTTTCAAAAATAGTGAAAAGCAGGAATCTTACATAGGTTGTGACAAACACATCTGCACTTGAAATAAAAATGCATTTTTTTAAATAAAATAGAAAAGTTTGCTGTCACAATGTAAATGTGTAGGTAGACTATGGCTGCCCGACAAGGCCAACCATTTTAAACCTAGACAAACTATTGAATTCAATTCAGGATTTAGATTGCTACTGATCTGTGAAAATTTGATTTTCTTGTGCACCTTTTCATTGTCTGGTAATCACAAGACAATCACTAGTCAAGGGGACATCACTGAAAGAGGAATCTCCCATCTTTTATGCCAGGTTACCCCATGTGCTTTTGGGCCAGTAAGAAGGAGATACTGTAGTGCACAATGTACCATCTATGGAAAATATGCTGTGGGCCTTATTTAATTTTTTTCAGTTTGGTTAGATATAATAACCACACACACACACACACCCACACTGCCTTACTTGTACAGTAGAATAGGGTTGTTAGGTTAAATTGATATACTGTAAAAATAAGATTTTTTTTTTTCTCAATTTTTTTTTTATTAAGCCAAACTGAGAATTTTACATTTTTGTTCTTTACATGTCAATGACACAGAAACCGACCAAAGAGAGCATCACAACATGTCTTAATAATAACATCCATATCTGAAGAAAATTTCTAAGAGAACAACAGTACATGTTTTGGCAGGAATAGCTAGGTAAAGTCTGCATCTACAGAAGTTGAGGCTCCATAAGGCTTAAGCATATATCAATAGAGTTAAGGGGACAGACACAGCGAAAGATAACAAATATGAACAGACACATAAGGAAGAATAGACACGGGGCTATGGGGAAAGGGGCAGGGAAACCAAAGTTATGGAGTAGAGCACTAATGTAGTCCATACAAGTGTGGTCAACAGTTATTATTGTCAACATGTGGTGGTGAAAGTTGTGCAGATACCTCGTTTTGGGAGGGAGTTGTGAGGAAGGCACCTTGTCTTTCTCTGTATTCACACCACTTTAGCCACTTTATGTGGCTCGATGAGGCAGAGGAAATGTAAATACAATCAGCCGTTTCAAATAGAAAATGCTTGTGCACTTTATTAATAATATGTTGGATATCCGGGACGTAGGGGGATTTCCACATCTGTCCTATAGCAGCCTTAGCAGCTAGGAGAATGTGGCCCAAGAGATAGATATAGTCTCGAGGTATCTGTGTATTATAATGGAATAGGGCAGTAATAGGGTCCTCAGGCACCTGTGTGCCCAACACATCACTGATAAGAAAGAAAACCTCACTTCACACCGGACGCAGCACTGGGCATTCCCAAAATATATGTAAAATTGAACCAGGGTGACCACAGTCTCTCCAGCACATTTTTGAGACCGAAGGCCAGATCTTATGTTGCCGCTGCGGAGTGAGGTAAGCTCTATGACATCATTTATAAAACTCGCAGTGATTGATACATTTAGAGAGCTTGAAACAAGAGTTAGAAATAGCATCCCACTCCTCCATCTCCAGTGTCCTAGAGAGCTCAGACTCCCATCTAATTTGGGCAGCCAATTTGCCCGTTTTACATCTATCAATCTGGTAACTATACCAAGCAGATATACCCCCTCTGTGCTTCTGAGAGGATAACCTATTAATCAAGGATTTGGGGAAGGAGGCGGGAATTTTCACCTCTCCTGGAAGCGAAGTTATCCAGTGGCGCACCTGAAGATATTTGTATAAGTCCTGCCTAGGGAGGCCATATTTCTCCTGTAACTCTGAAAAGGACAGGAGGGTACCATACGGGCATAACATTTTCAAAGAGGTTAGACCTGCCTTGTACCAATTGTCAAGCTTTAGATTTGGAATAAGGCTAGCAACAGATAGAAGAGACAAATCTGTGTTTGGTAGAGAGATCTCCGAGTCTTCTACTACCAAGCTGTGCCAGACCGAGAGGGTGGTTTGTATAGCCCATCCAGGGCCTGTCAGAGATGGCATATTCTGCGGTGGAAGCCAGAATAATTCTGAAAGACATATGTTAGGTAAGAAGGATTGTTCCACCACTACCCAGGGCTTAGGAGTATCAGTTAAAAACCAGTCTCTAGCTTGATTAAGTATACAGGCTATTTGATAAGCATTCAGATCAGGATAGGCCACTCCTCCTACCCTCTTGGGCAGGGAGAGTACCGATTTAGCAATGCAGGGTTTAGTCCCTTTCCATATATACCTAGTGAACACCCTATTAAAATTAGAGAGAAGGGTTTTGGGAAGCCTTCTGGGAATAGCTCGAAAGAGATAAAGGATCTTTGGTAACAGAATTATTTTTGAAGTAGCTATGCGACCCAGCCAGGAAATTTCATGTAGTCCCCACTCAGTTATCAGTTTTTCGAATGCGCCTAATAAGGATTTATAGTTACAATCAAAAATATCAGGCTCTCTTGTCACTTGAACGCCTAGGTATTTGATAGATAACGATTGCCATGCATATCTATATTGATCTTTTAATCTTTTAACCATTGGTAGGGGTATGTTAATAGGAAGGGCTTCAGTTTTCGAGGTGTTTAATTTGTAGTATGACACTCGGGAGTATTCCACCAAAACTCTATGCAGTTCTAGTAAGGAATCTTCAGGTTGTGTAAGACATAAAAGAACATTGTCTGCGAACAGACTGATTTTGTGGGACATATCACCTATTAATGAACCCCGAATGAGGTCCGACGCTCTGCTTTTTTCTGCCAGTGGTTCAATGGCCAGTGCAAATATAAGTGGGGATAGCGGGCATCCCTGTCTAGTGCCATTGTTTATATCAAATCCAGACGAGGTGCAGCCGTTTACAAATACCTTTGCGGAAGGAGTAGAATATAAGGCAAATATAGAATCCATAAATCTGCCATTGAAGCCAAATTTAGACAATACTGACCTAAGGTACCCCCAATGAAGTCTATCTAATGCCTTTTCGGCATCGAGTGACAGAATTAACAGGGGGTTTTTCTTCATAGAGCAACTTTCTATGATGTTAAATACTCTGTGGGTATTATCCGGGGCCTGCCTGCCCGGCACAAACCCAACTTGGTCCGGCGCTATTAATGAGGGCAAAAGAGGGGCCAGTCTGTTAGATATTACTTTGGCAAACAATTTAAGGTCAGTATTCAACAGTGCAATGGGCCGAAAATTCTGAACTGTTGTAGGGGGTTTCCCAGGCTTAGGGATGGTAACTATGCGCGCTTCAAGCATCTCCTTCAGAAGACTACCAACATTTGAAGCTTTGTTAAAAAAGTTTACGAGTATCGGAGCTAGGATCGACTTAAATCGCTTATAGAAATTAAAAGTGAAGCCATCTGGGCCAAGGGCTTTATCTTTAGGCATGGAATCGATGGCAGCCTCTACCTCGGCTACGGTCCAATTGGAGCACAAAGACAGGCAGGTCCCAGGGTCCAATCTTGGAAGAGAGACACTATCCAAGAAGGCATCGATATCAGATGGGAGAGGTTGGGGCGTGTCAGTATCAATTTTGAGATTATATCATTTGGAATAATATTCCGCAAAGGTATCTGCTATATTAACAGGGTCCGAGATTTTAATGCCGGAGGAGTTAAATAAGTGATGGATTCTAGCTCTAGCCTGGCGACCCCTCAGCTTTTTAGCTAACATACGCCCAGCCTTATTACCTAGGGTGTAAAATTTCTGTTTTTTTTGTACTTCTCTAAGGTTATAGGTATTAAGTTTTTCTCTAGCTTTAAGGAGAAGACCATGTAGCTGTTTATCCTTAGGATTTGCCTCATGGACCTGTTCTAGCTTGGAGATCTCAGCCTCAAGTTGGTGGACTTCCTTCAAACAATTTATTTTCAGCCTAGCAGCAGCTTGAATAGCTGTACCCCAGACCACTGCTTTGAGAGAGCACCAGTGGGTAAATATATTGGTGTCTTCTGGCTTGTTAAAAGAATTATAGGCTACCAGAGATTCATGAATGGATCTACAAGTTTCAGGATTAGATAAGGTGTGGTTCCCTAATCTCCAAGGGCCTGGCGCAATCCTACGAGATACAAGATCCTAATTCACCACTAAAGGGGAGTGGTCTGACCACGACATAGGGAGGAATCGAGCTTTGACAATAGAGGCCAGAGACCATTTATCCGTTAACGTAAGATCAATTCTAGAGTATGATTGGTGCGGGTGGGAGAAAAATGAGTAGGAGCGAACTGAGGGATTTTTGACTCTCCATACATCATATAAATCGTATTCAGCCAGTAATTGACGGAAATGTGCAGATTGAGAATGGGGCTGGGGGAGGCACTTCGCTGTAGATCTAGACCTATCCAGCAGGAGATCGGGGACCATGTTAAAGTTGCCTAGGATCAAAACAGCACCTTTGGCATGCTTTTTAATCAGTGCACACAGCTTTCTACAAAATGGCATCTGCTTAGAGTTAGGGGCATATCATGACACTATCGTAACCTCAGAGCTATCAAGCTTACCTACTAATATAATGTATCTGCCCTCAGGGTCAGCAACCTGAAGGTCAACTGATAGTGTGCAATGGGCAGAGACCAAAATTGCCACGCCCAATTTCTTAAGTGGGTTATTAGCAGCAAAACACCGGGGGAATCTACTATAAAAAAAACTTAAGGGGAGCAGACTTCACAAAGTGGGTTTTCTGAATTGCGACAATATTAGCCTTCCACTTGTGAAATGAGCTTAGAGCCAATTTACGCTTTTTGGGGGGAATTGAGCCCCTTAGCATTGAGGGAGACAATATTCACCATTCAACAGTGTAAAGTAAATGATAATGCAATGAAACCGCACATATGTATCGTAAGACCCAAGAGACTGGAAAAAGAAAGGGGAGAGGGGGGGGGGACAAGACACAAGACGGGAGGACATAGATACAAACATAGAAAGCGACTATAGTGAGAGCCGAAGTGAGACACCCAAAGAGAAAGCGTCTCATTAATCAAGTCTAGGGGGTAGTGGTTAACCTCCCCGCAACAATTAAACAATCAATTGTACATCAAGCTATATAACGTGAAACTTTGGTTAGACATATCGGATAAGAACTAAATAATAGGGTAGTTAGTGCAAGAGAGAAAAGGGCTTACACCAGGTATTAAAAGAGCATAATACTGAAATGATAGAACCTAACAGGTAACCACAATAAGATTTTTTTTTTTCTCAATTTTTTTTTTATTAAGCCAAACTGAGAATTTTACATTTTTGTTCTTTACATGTCAATGACACAGAAACCGACCAAAGAGAGCATCACAACATGTCTTAATAATAACATCCATATCTGAAGAAAATTTCTAAGAGAACAACAGTACATGTTTTGGCAGGAATAGCTAGGTAAAGTCTGCATCTACAGAAGTTGAGGCTCCATAAGGCTTAAGCATATATCAATAGAGTTAAGGGGACAGACACAGCGAAAGATAACAAATATGAACAGACACATAAGGAAGAATAGACACGGGGCTATGGGGAAAGGGGCAGGGAAACCAAAGTTATGGAGTAGAGCACTAATGTAGTCCATACAAGTGTGGTCAACAGTTATTATCGTCAACATGTGGTGGTGAAAGTTGTGCAGATACCTCGTTTTGGGAGGGAGTTGTGAGGAAGGCACCTTGTCTTTCTCTGTATTCACACCACTTTAGCCACTTTATGTGGCTCGATGAGGCAGAGGAAATGTAAATACAATCAGCCGTTTCAAATAGAAAATGCTTGTGCACTTTATTAATAATATGTTGGATATCCGGGACGTAGGGGGATTTCCACATCTGTCCTATAGCAGCCTTAGCAGCTAGGAGAATGTGGCCCAAGAGATAGATATAGTCTCGAGGTATCTGTGTATTATAATGGAATAGGGCAGTAATAGGGTCCTCGGGCACCTGTGTGCCCAACACATCACTGATAAGAAAGAAAACCTCACTTCACACCGGACGCAGCACTGGGCATTCCCAAAATATATGTAAAATTGAACCAGGGTGACCACAGTCTCTCCAGAACATTTTTGAGACCGAAGGCCAGATCTTATGTTGCCGCTGCGGAGTGAGGTAAGCTCTATGACATCATTTATAAAACTCGCAGTGATTGATACATTTAGAGAGCTTGAAACAAGAGTTAGAAATAGCATCCCACTCCTCCATCTCCAGTGTCCTAGAGAGCTCAGACTCCCATCTAATTTGGGCAGCCAATTTGCCCGTTTTACATCTATCAATCTGGTAACTATACCAAGCAGATATACCCCCTCTGTGCTTCTGAGAGGATAACCTATTAATCAAGGATTTGGGGAAGGAGGCGGGAATTTTCACCTCTCCTGGAAGCGAAGTTATCCAGTGGCGCACCTGAAGATATTTGTAAAAGTCCTGCCTAGGGAGGCCATATTTCTCCTGTAACTCTGAAAAGGACAGGAGGGTACCATACGGGCATAACATTTTCAAAGAGGTTAGACCTGCCTTGTACCAATTGTCAAGCTTTAGATTTGGAATAAGGCTAGCAACAGATAGAAGAGACAAATCTGTGTTTGGTAGAGAGATCTCCGAGTCTTCTACTACCAAGCTGTGCCAGACCGAGAGGGTGGTTTGTATAGCCCATCCAGGGCCTGTCAGAGATGGCATATTCTGCGGTGGAAGCCAGAATAATTCTGAAAGACATATGTTAGGTAAGAAGGATTGTTCCACCACTACCCAGGGCTTAGGAGTATCAGTTAAAAACCAGTCTCTAGCTTGATTAAGTATACAGGCTATTTGATAAGCATTCAGATCAGGATAGGCCACTCCTCCTACCCTCTTGGGCAGGGAGAGTACCGATTTAGCAATGCAGGGTTTAGTCCCTTTCCATATATACCTAGTGAACACCCTATTAAAATTAGAGAGAAGGGTTTTGGGAAGCCTTCTGGGAATAGCTCGAAAGAGATAAAGGATCTTTGGTAACAGAATTATTTTTGAAGTAGCTATGCGACCCAGCCAGGAAATTTCATGTAGTCCCCACTCAGTTATCAGTTTTTCGAATGCGCCTAATAAGGATTTATAGTTACAATCAAAAATATCAGGCTCTCTTGTCACTTGAACGCCTAGGTATTTGATAGATAACGATTGCCATGCATATCTATATTGATCTTTTAATCTTTTAACCATTGGTAGGGGTATGTTAATAGGAAGGGCTTCAGTTTTCGAGGTGTTTAATTTGTAGTATGACACTCGGGAGTATTCCACCAAAACTCTATGCAGTTCTAGTAAGGAATCTTCAGGTTGTGTAAGACATAAAAGAACATTGTCTGCGAACAGACTGATTTTGTGGGACATATCACCTATTAATGAACCCCGAATGAGGTCCGACGCTCTGCTTTTTTCTGCCAGTGGTTCAATGGCCAGTGCAAATATAAGTGGGGATAGCGGGCATCCCTGTCTAGTGCCACTGTTTATATCAAATCCAGACGAGGTGCAGCCGTTTACAAATACCTTTGCGGAAGGAGTAGAATATAAGGCAAATATAGAATCCATAAATCTGCCATTGAAGCCAAATTTAGACAATACTGACCTAAGGTACCCCCAATGAAGTCTATCTAATGCCTTTTCGGCATCGAGTGACAGAATTAACAGGGGGTTTTTCTTCATAGAGCAACTTTCTATGATGTTAAATACTCTGTGGGTATTATCCGGGGCCTGCCTGCCCGGCACAAACCCAACTTGGTCCGGCGCTATTAATGAGGGCAAAAGAGGGGCCAGTCTGTTAGATATTACTTTGGCAAACAATTTAAGGTCAGTATTCAACAGTGCAATGGGCCGAAAATTCTGAACTGTTGTAGGGGGTTTCCCAGGCTTAGGGATGGTAACTATGCGCGCTTCAAGCATCTCCTTCAGAAGACTACCAACATTTGAAGCTTTGTTAAAAAAGTTTACGAGTATCGGAGCTAGGATCGACTTAAATCGCTTATAGAAATTAAAAGTGAAGCCATCTGGGCCAAGGGCTTTATCTTTAGGCATGGAATCGATGGCAGCCTCTACCTCGGCTACGGTCCAATTGGAGCACAAAGACAGGCAGGTCCCAGGGTCCAATCTTGGAAGAGAGACACTATCCAAGAAGGCATCGATATCAGATGGGAGAGGTTGGGGCGTGTCAGTATCAATTTTGAGATTATATCATTTGGAATAATATTCCGCAAAGGTATCTGCTATATTAACAGGGTCCGAGATTTTAATGCCGGAGGAGTTAAATAAGTGATGGATTCTAGCTCTAGCCTGGCGACCCCTCAGCTTTTTAGCTAACATACGCCCAGCCTTATTACCTAGGGTGTAAAATTTCTGGTTTTTTTGTACTTCTCTAAGGTTATAGGTATTAAGTTTTTCTCTAGCTTTAAGGAGAAGACCATGTAGCTGTTTATCCTTAGGATTTGCCTCATGGACCTGTTCTAGCTTGGAGATCTCAGCCTCAAGTTGGTGGACTTCCTTCAAACAATTTATTTTCAGCCTAGCAGCAGCTTGAATAGCTGTACCCCAGACCACTGCTTTGAGAGAGCACCAGTGGGTAAATATATTGTTGTCTTCTGGCTTGTTAAAAGAATTATAGGCTACCAGAGATTCATGAATGGATCTACAAGTTTCAGGATTAGATAAGGTGTGGTTCCCTAATCTCCAAGGGCCTGGCGCAATCCTACGAGATACAAGATCCTAATTCACCACTAAAGGGGAGTGGTCTGACCACGACATAGGGAGGAATCGAGCTTTGACAATAGAGGCCAGAGACCATTTATCCGTTAACGTAAGATCAATTCTAGAGTATGATTGGTGCGGGTGGGAGAAAAATGAGTAGGAGCGAACTGAGGGATTTTTGACTCTCCATACATCATATAAATCGTATTCAGACAGTAATTGACGGAAATGTGCAGATTGAGAATGGGGCTGGGGGAGGCACTTCGCTGTAGATCTAGACCTATCCAGCAGGAGATCGGGGACCATGTTAAAGTTGCCTAGGATCAAAACAGCACCTTTGGCATGCTTTTTAATCAGTGCACACAGCTTTCTACAAAATGGCATCTGCTTAGAGTTAGGGGCATATCATGACACTATCGTAACCTCAGAGCTATCAAGCTTACCTACTAATATAATGTATCTGCCCTCAGGGTCAGCAACCTGAAGGTCAACTGATAGTGTGCAATGGGCAGAGACCAAAATTGCCACGCCCAATTTCTTAAGTGGGTTATTAGCAGCAAAACACCGGGGGAATCTACTATAAAAAAAACTTAAGGGGAGCAGACTTCACAAAGTGGGTCTCCTGAATTGCGACAATATTAGCCTTCCACTTGTGAAATGAGCTTAGAGCCAATTTACGCTTTTTGGGGGGAATTGAGCCCCTTAGCATTGAGGGAGACAATATTCACCATTCAACAGTGTAAAGTAAATGATAATGCAATGAAACCGCACATATGTATCGTAAGACCCAAGAGACTGGAAAAAGAAAGGGGAGAGGGGGGGGGGACAAGACACAAGACGGGAGGACATAGATACAAACATAGAAAGCGACTATAGTGAGAGCCGAAGTGAGACACCCAAAGAGAAAGCGTCTCATTAATCAAGTCTAGGGGGTAGTGGTTAACCTCCCCGCAACAATTAAACAATCAATTGTACATCAAGCTATATAACGTGAAACTTTGGTTAGACATATCGGATAAGAACTAAATAATAGGGTAGTTAGTGCAAGAGAGAAAAGGGCTTACACCAGGTATTAAAAGAGCATAATACTGAAATGATAGAACCTAACAGGTAACCACAATAAGATTTTTTTTTTTCTCAATTTTTTTTTTATTAAGCCAAACTGAGAATTTTACATTTTTGTTCTTTACATGTCAATGACACAGAAACCGACCAAAGAGAGCATCACAACATGTCTTAATAATAACATCCATATCTGAAGAAAATTTCTAAGAGAACAATAGTACATGTTTTGGCAGGAATAGCTAGGTAAAGTCTGCATCTACAGAAGTTGAGGCTCCATAAGGCTTAAGCATATATCAATAGAGTTAAGGGGACAGACACAGCGAAAGATAACAAATATGAACAGACACATAAGGAAGAATAGACACGGGGCTATGGGGAAAGGGGCAGGGAAACCAAAGTTATGGAGTAGAGCACTAATGTAGTCCATACAAGTGTGGTCAACAGTTATTATCGTCAACATGTGGTGGTGAAAGTTGTGCAGATACCTCGTTTTGGGAGGGAGTTGTGAGGAAGGCACCTTGTCTTTCTCTGTATTCACACCACTTTAGCCACTTTATGTGGCTCGATGAGGCAGAGGAAATGTAAATACAATCAGCCGTTTCAAATAGAAAATGCTTGTGCACTTTATTAATAATATGTTGGATATCCGGGACGTAGGGGGATTTCCACATCTGTCCTATAGCAGCCTTAGCAGCTAGGAGAATGTGGCCCAAGAGATAGATATAGTCTCGAGGTATCTGTGTATTATAATGGAATAGGGCAGTAATAGGGTCCTCGGGCACCTGTGTGCCCAACACATCACTGATAAGAAAGAAAACCTCACTTCACACCGGACGCAGCACTGGGCATTCCCAAAATATATGTAAAATTGAACCAGGGTGACCACAGTCTCTCCAGCACATTTTTGAGACCGAAGGCCAGATCTTATGTTGCCGCTGCGGAGTGAGGTAAGCTCTATGACATCATTTATAAAACTCGCAGTGATTGATACATTTAGAGAGCTTGAAACAAGAGTTAGAAATAGCATCCCACTCCTCCATCTCCAGTGTCCTAGAGAGCTCAGACTCCCATCTAATTTGGGCAGCCAATTTGCCCGTTTTACATCTATCAATCTGGTAACTATACCAAGCAGATATACCCCCTCTGTGCTTCTGAGAGGATAACCTATTAATCAAGGATTTGGGGAAGGAGGCGGGAATTTTCACCTCTCCTGGAAGCGAAGTTATCCAGTGGCGCACCTGAAGATATTTGTAAAAGTCCTGCCTAGGGAGGCCATATTTCTCCTGTAACTCTGAAAAGGACAGGAGGGTACCATACGGGCATAACATTTTCAAAGAGGTTAGACCTGCCTTGTACCAATTGTCAAGCTTTAGATTTGGAATAAGGCTAGCAACAGATAGAAGAGACAAATCTGTGTTTGGTAGAGAGATCTCCGAGTCTTCTACTACCAAGCTGTGCCAGACCGAGAGGGTGGTTTGTATAGCCCATCCAGGGCCTGTCAGAGATGGCATATTCTGCGGTGGAAGCCAGAATAATTCTGAAAGACATATGTTAGGTAAGAAGGATTGTTCCACCACTACCCAGGGCTTAGGAGTATCAGTTAAAAACCAGTCTCTAGCTTGATTAAGTATACAGGCTATTTGATAAGCATTCAGATCAGGATAGGCCACTCCTCCTACCCTCTTGGGCAGGGAGAGTACCGATTTAGCAATGCAGGGTTTAGTCCCTTTCCATATATACCTAGTGAACACCCTATTAAAATTAGAGAGAAGGGTTTTGGGAAGCCTTCTGGGAATAGCTCGAAAGAGATAAAGGATCTTTGGTAACAGAATTATTTTTGAAGTAGCTATGCGACCCAGCCAGGAAATTTCATGTAGTCCCCACTCAGTTATCAGTTTTTCGAATGCGCCTAATAAGGATTTATAGTTACAATCAAAAATATCAGGCTCTCTTGTCACTTGAACGCCTAGGTATTTGATAGATAACGATTGCCATGCATATCTATATTGATCTTTTAATCTTTTAACCATTGGTAGGGGTATGTTAATAGGAAGGGCTTCAGTTTTCGAGGTGTTTAATTTGTAGTATGACACTCGGGAGTATTCCACCAAAACTCTATGCAGTTCTAGTAAGGAATCTTCAGGTTGTGTAAGACATAAAAGAACATTGTCTGCGAACAGACTGATTTTGTGGGACATATCACCTATTAATGAACCCCGAATGAGGTCCGACGCTCTGCTTTTTTCTGCCAGTGGTTCAATGGCCAGTGCAAATATAAGTGGGGATAGCGGGCATCCCTGTCTAGTGCCATTGTTTATATCAAATCCAGACGAGGTGCAGCCGTTTACAAATACCTTTGCGGAAGGAGTAGAATATAAGGCAAATATAGAATCCATAAATCTGCCATTGAAGCCAAATTTAGACAATACTGACCTAAGGTACCCCCAATGAAGTCTATCTAATGCCTTTTCGGCATCGAGTGACAGAATTAACAGGGGGTTTTTCTTCATAGAGCAACTTTCTATGATGTTAAATACTCTGTGGGTATTATCCGGGGCCTGCCTGCCCGGCACAAACCCAACTTGGTCCGGCGCTATTAATGAGGGCAAAAGAGGGGCCAGTCTGTTAGATATTACTTTGGCAAACAATTTAAGGTCAGTATTCAACAGTGCAATGGGCCGAAAATTCTGAACTGTTGTAGGGGGTTTCCCAGGCTTAGGGATGGTAACTATGCGCGCTTCAAGCATCTCCTTCAGAAGACTACCAACATTTGAAGCTTCGTTAAAAAAGTTTACGAGTATCGGAGCTAGGATCGACTTAAATCGCTTATAGAAATTAAAAGTGAAGCCATCTGGGCCAAGGGCTTTATCTTTAGGCATGGAATCGATGGCAGCCTCTACCTCGGCTACGGTCCAATTGGAGCACAAAGACAGGCAGGTCCCAGGGTCCAATCTTGGAAGAGAGACACTATCCAAGAAGGCATCGATATCAGATGGGAGAGGTTGGGGCGTGTCAGTATCAATTTTGAGATTATATCATTTGGAATAATATTCCGCAAAGGTATCTGCTATATTAACAGGGTCCGAGATTTTAATGCCGGAGGAGTTAAATAAGTGATGGATTCTAGCTCTAGCCTGGCGACCCCTCAGCTTTTTAGCTAACATACGCCCAGCCTTATTACCTAGGGTGTAAAATTTCTGTTTTTTTTGTACTTCTCTAAGGTTATAGGTATTAAGTTTTTCTCTAGCTTTAAGGAGAAGACCATGTAGCTGTTTATCCTTAGGATTTGCCTCATGGACCTGTTCTAGCTTGGAGATCTCAGCCTCAAGTTGGTGGACTTCCTTCAAACAATTTATTTTCAGCCTAGCAGCAGCTTGAATAGCTGTACCCCAGACCACTGCTTTGAGAGAGCACCAGTGGGTAAATATATTGGTGTCTTCTGGCTTGTTAAAAGAATTATAGGCTACCAGAGATTCATGAATGGATCTACAAGTTTCAGGATTAGATAAGGTGTGGTTCCCTAATCTCCAAGGGCCTGGCGCAATCCTACGAGATACAAGATCCTAATTCACCACTAAAGGGGAGTGGTCTGACCACGACATAGGGAGGAATCGAGCTTTGACAATAGAGGCCAGAGACCATTTATCCGTTAACGTAAGATCAATTCTAGAGTATGATTGGTGCGGGTGGGAGAAAAATGAGTAGGAGCGAACTGAGGGATTTTTGACTCTCCATACATCATATAAATCGTATTCAGCCAGTAATTGACGGAAATGTGCAGATTGAGAATGGGGCTGGGGGAGGCACTTCGCTGTAGATCTAGACCTATCCAGCAGGAGATCGGGGACCATGTTAAAGTTGCCTAGGATCAAAACAGCACCTTTGGCATGCTTTTTAATCAGTGCACACAGCTTTCTACAAAATGGCATCTGCTTAGAGTTAGGGGCATATCATGACACTATCGTAACCTCAGAGCTATCAAGCTTACCTACTAATATAATGTATCTGCCCTCAGGGTCAGCAACCTGAAGGTCAACTGATAGTGTGCAATGGGCAGAGACCAAAATTGCCACGCCCAATTTCTTAAGTGGGTTATTAGCAGCAAAACACCGGGGGAATCTACTATAAAAAAAACTTAAGGGGAGCAGACTTCACAAAGTGGGTCTCCTGAATTGCGACAATATTAGCCTTCCACTTGTGAAATGAGCTTAGAGCCAATTTACGCTTTTTGGGGGGAATTGAGCCCCTTAGCATTGAGGGAGACAATATTCACCATTCAACAGTGTAAAGTAAATGATAATGCAATGAAACCGCACATATGTATCGTAAGACCCAAGAGACTGGAAAAAGAAAGGGGAGAGGGGGGGGGGGACAAGACACAAGACGGGAGGACATAGATACAAACATAGAAAGCGACTATAGTGAGAGCCGAAGTGAGACACCCAAAGAGAAAGCGTCTCATTAATCAAGTCTAGGGGGTAGTGGTTAACCTCCCCGCAACAATTAAACAATCAATTGTACATCAAGCTATATAACGTGAAACTTTGGTTAGACATATCGGATAAGAACTAAATAATAGGGTAGTTAGTGCAAGAGAGAAAAGGGCTTACACCAGGTATTAAAAGAGCATAATACTGAAATGATAGAACCTAACAGGTAACCACAATAAGATTTTTTTTTTTCTCAATTTTTTTTTTATTAAGCCAAACTGAGAATTTTACATTTTTGTTCTTTACATGTCAATGACACAGAAACCGACCAAAGAGAGCATCACAACATGTCTTAATAATAACATCCATATCTGAAGAAAATTTCTAAGAGAACAACAGTACATGTTTTGGCAGGAATAGCTAGGTAAAGTCTGCATCTACAGAAGTTGAGGCTCCATAAGGCTTAAGCATATATCAATAGAGTTAAGGGGACAGACACAGCGAAAGATAACAAATATGAACAGACACATAAGGAAGAATAGACACGGGGCTATGGGGAAAGGGGCAGGGAAACCAAAGTTATGGAGTAGAGCACTAATGTAGTCCATACAAGTGTGGTCAACAGTTATTATCGTCAACATGTGGTGGTGAAAGTTGTGCAGATACCTCGTTTTGGGAGGGAGTTGTGAGGAAGGCACCTTGTCTTTCTCTGTATTCACACCACTTTAGCCACTTTATGTGGCTCGATGAGGCAGAGGAAATGTAAATACAATCAGCCGTTTCAAATAGAAAATGCTTGTGCACTTTATTAATAATATGTTGGATATCCCACTCCTCCATCTCCAGTGTCCTAGAGAGCTCAGACTCCCATCTAATTTGGGCAGCCAATTTGCCCGTTTTACATCTATCAATCTGGTAACTATACCAAGCAGATATACCCCCTCTGTGCTTCTGAGAGGATAACCTATTAATCAAGGATTTGGGGAAGGAGGCGGGAATTTTCACCTCTCCTGGAAGCGAAGTTATCCAGTGGCGCACCTGAAGATATTTGTAAAAGTCCTGCCTAGGGAGGCCATATTTCTCCTGTAACTCTGAAAAGGACAGGAGGGTACCATACGGGCATAACATTTTCAAAGAGGTTAGACCTGCCTTGTACCAATTGTCAAGCTTTAGATTTGGAATAAGGCTAGCAACAGATAGAAGAGACAAATCTGTGTTTGGTAGAGAGATCTCCGAGTCTTCTACTACCAAGCTGTGCCAGACCGAGAGGGTGGTTTGTATAGCCCATCCAGGGCCTGTCAGAGATGGCATATTCTGCGGTGGAAGCCAGAAAAATTCTGAAAGACATATGTTAGGTAAGAAGGATTGTTCCACCACTACCCAGGGCTTAGGAGTATCAGTTAAAAACCAGTCTCTAGCTTGATTAAGTATACAGGCTATTTGATAAGCATTCAGATCAGGATAGGCCACTCCTCCTACCCTCTTGGGCAGGGAGAGTACCGATTTAGCAATGCAGGGTTTAGTCCCTTTCCATATATACCTAGTGAACACCCTATTAAAATTAGAGAGAAGGGTTTTGGGAAGCCTTCTGGGAATAGCTCGAAAGAGATAAAGGATCTTTGGTAACAGAATTATTTTTGAAGTAGCTATGCGACCCAGCCAGGAAATTTCATGTAGTCCCCACTCAGTTATCAGTTTTTCGAATGCGCCTAATAAGGATTTATAGTTACAATAAAAAATATCAGGCTCTCTTGTCACTTGAACGCCTAGGTATTTGATAGATAACGATTGCCATGCATATCTATATTGATCTTTTAATCTTTTAACCATTGGTAGGGGTATGTTAATAGGAAGGGCTTCAGTTTTCGAGGTGTTTAATTTGTAGTATGACACTCGGGAGTATTCCACCAAAACTCTATGCAGTTCTAGTAAGGAATCTTCAGGTTGTGTAAGACATAAAAGAACATTGTCTGCGAACAGACTGATTTTGTGGGACATATCACCTATTAATGAACCCCGAATGAGGTCCGACGCTCTGCTTTTTTCTGCCAGTGGTTCAATGGCCAGTGCAAATATAAGTGGGGATAGCGGGCATCCCTGTCTAGTGCCATTGTTTATATCAAATCCAGACGAGGTGCAGCCGTTTACAAATACCTTTGCGGAAGGAGTAGAATATAAGGCAAATATAGAATCCATAAATCTGCCATTGAAGCCAAATTTAGACAATACTGACCTAAGGTACCCCCAATGAAGTCTATCTAATGCCTTTTCGGCATCGAGTGACAGAATTAACAGGGGGTTTTTCTTCATAGAGCAACTTTCTATGATGTTAAATACTCTGTGGGTATTATCCGGGGCCTGCCTGCCCGGCACAAACCCAACTTGGTCCGGCGCTATTAATGAGGGCAAAAGAGGGGCCAGTCTGTTAGATATTACTTTGGCAAACAATTTAAGGTCAGTATATAACAGTGCAATGGGCCGAAAATTCTGAACTGTTGTAGGGGGTTTCCCAGGCTTAGGGATGGTAACTATGCGCGCTTCAAGCATCTCCTTCAGAAGACTACCAACATTTGAAGCTTCGTTAAAAAAGTTTACGAGTATCGGAGCTAGGATCGACTTAAATCGCTTATAGAAATTAAAAGTGAAGCCATCTGGGCCAAGGGCTTTATCTTTAGGCATGGAATCGATGGCAGCCTCTACCTCGGCTACGGTCCAATTGGAGCACAAAGACAGGCAGGTCCCAGGGTCCAATCTTGGAAGAGAGACACTATCCAAGAAGGCATCGATATCAGATGGGAGAGGTTGGGGCGTGTCAGTATCAATTTTGAGATTATATCATTTGGAATAATATTCCGCAAAGGTATCTGCTATATTAACAGGGTCCGAGATTTTAATGCCGGAGGAGTTAAATAAGTGATGGATTCTAGCTCTAGCCTGGCGACCCCTCAGCTTTTTAGCTAACATACGCCCAGCCTTATTACCTAGGGTGTAAAATTTCTGTTTTTTTTGTACTTCTCTAAGGTTATAGGTATTAAGTTTTTCTCTAGCTTTAAGGAGAAGACCATGTAGCTGTTTATCCTTAGGATTTGCCTCATGGACCTGTTCTAGCTTGGAGATCTCAGCCTCAAGTTGGTGGACTTCCTTCAAACAATTTATTTTCAGCCTAGCAGCAGCTTGAATAGCTGTACCCCAGACCACTGCTTTGAGAGAGCACCAGTGGGTAAATATATTGGTGTCTTCTGGCTTGTTAAAAGAATTATAGGCTACCAGAGATTCATGAATGGATCTACAAGTTTCAGGATTAGATAAGGTGTGGTTCCCTAATCTCCAAGGGCCTGGCGCAATCCTACGAGATACAAGATCCTAATTCACCACTAAAGGGGAGTGGTCTGACCACGACATAGGGAGGAATCGAGCTTTGACAATAGAGGCCAGAGACCATTTATCCGTTAACGTAAGATCAATTCTAGAGTATGATTGGTGCGGGTGGGAGAAAAATGAGTAGGAGCGAACTGAGGGATTTTTGACTCTCCATACATCATATAAATCGTATTCAGCCAGTAATTGACGGAAATGTGCAGATTGAGAATGGGGCTGGGGGAGGCACTTCGCTGTAGATCTAGACCTATCCAGCAGGAGATCGGGGACCATGTTAAAGTTGCCTAGGATCAAAACAGCACCTTTGGCATGCTTTTTAATCAGTGCACACAGCTTTCTACAAAATGGCATCTGCTTAGAGTTAGGGGCATATCATGACACTATCGTAACCTCAGAGCTATCAAGCTTACCTACTAATATAATGTATCTGCCCTCAGGGTCAGCAACCTGAAGGTCAACTGATAGTGTGCAATGGGCAGAGACCAAAATTGCCACGCCCAATTTCTTAAGTGGGTTATTAGCAGCAAAACACCGGGGGAATCTACTATAAAAAAAACTTAAGGGGAGCAGACTTCACAAAGTGGGTCTCCTGAATTGCGACAATATTAGCCTTCCACTTGTGAAATGAGCTTAGAGCCAATTTACGCTTTTTGGGGGGAATTGAGCCCCTTAGCATTGAGGGAGACAATATTCACCATTCAACAGTGTAAAGTAAATGATAATGCAATGAAACCGCACATATGTATCGTAAGACCCAAGAGACTGGAAAAAGAAAGGGGAGAGGGGGGGGGGGACAAGACACAAGACGGGAGGACATAGATACAAACATAGAAAGCGACTATAGTGAGAGCCGAAGTGAGACACCCAAAGAGAAAGCGTCTCATTAATCAAGTCTAGGGGGTAGTGGTTAACCTCCCCGCAACAATTAAACAATCAATTGTACATCAAGCTATATAACGTGAAACTTTGGTTAGACATATCGGATAAGAACTAAATAATAGGGTAGTTAGTGCAAGAGAGAAAAGGGCTTACACCAGGTATTAAAAGAGCATAATACTGAAATGATAGAACCTAACAGGTAACCACAATAAGATTTTTTTTTTTCTCAATTTTTTTTTTATTAAGCCAAACTGAGAATTTTACATTTTTGTTCTTTACATGTCAATGACACAGAAACCGACCAAAGAGAGCATCACAACATGTCTTAATAATAACATCCATATCTGAAGAAAATTTCTAAGAGAACAACAGTACATGTTTTGGCAGGAATAGCTAGGTAAAGTCTGCATCTACAGAAGTTGAGGCTCCATAAGGCTTAAGCATATATCAATAGAGTTAAGGGGACAGACACAGCGAAAGATAACAAATATGAACAGACACATAAGGAAGAATAGACACGGGGCTATGGGGAAAGGGGCAGGGAAACCAAAGTTATGGAGTAGAGCACTAATGTAGTCCATACAAGTGTGGTCAACAGTTATTATCGTCAACATGTGGTGGTGAAAGTTGTGCAGATACCTCGTTTTGGGAGGGAGTTGTGAGGAAGGCACCTTGTCTTTCTCTGTATTCACACCACTTTAGCCACTTTATGTGGCTCGATGAGGCAGAGGAAATGTAAATACAATCAGCCGTTTCAAATAGAAAATGCTTGTGCACTTTATTAATAATATGTTGGATATCCCACTCCTCCATCTCCAGTGTCCTAGAGAGCTCAGACTCCCATCTAATTTGGGCAGCCAATTTGCCCGTTTTACATCTATCAATCTGGTAACTATACCAAGCAGATATACCCCCTCTGTGCTTCTGAGAGGATAACCTATTAATCAAGGATTTGGGGAAGGAGGCGGGAATTTTCACCTCTCCTGGAAGCGAAGTTATCCAGTGGCGCACCTGAAGATATTTGTAAAAGTCCTGCCTAGGGAGGCCATATTTCTCCTGTAACTCTGAAAAGGACAGGAGGGTACCATACGGGCATAACATTTTCAAAGAGGTTAGACCTGCCTTGTACCAATTGTCAAGCTTTAGATTTGGAATAAGGCTAGCAACAGATAGAAGAGACAAATCTGTGTTTGGTAGAGAGATCTCCGAGTCTTCTACTACCAAGCTGTGCCAGACCGAGAGGGTGGTTTGTATAGCCCATCCAGGGCCTGTCAGAGATGGCATATTCTGCGGTGGAAGCCAGAAAAATTCTGAAAGACATATGTTAGGTAAGAAGGATTGTTCCACCACTACCCAGGGCTTAGGAGTATCAGTTAAAAACCAGTCTCTAGCTTGATTAAGTATACAGGCTATTTGATAAGCATTCAGATCAGGATAGGCCACTCCTCCTACCCTCTTGGGCAGGGAGAGTACCGATTTAGCAATGCAGGGTTTAGTCCCTTTCCATATATACCTAGTGAACACCCTATTAAAATTAGAGAGAAGGGTTTTGGGAAGCCTTCTGGGAATAGCTCGAAAGAGATAAAGGATCTTTGGTAACAGAATTATTTTTGAAGTAGCTATGCGACCCAGCCAGGAAATTTCATGTAGTCCCCACTCAGTTATCAGTTTTTCGAATGCGCCTAATAAGGATTTATAGTTACAATAAAAAATATCAGGCTCTCTTGTCACTTGAACGCCTAGGTATTTGATAGATAACGATTGCCATGCATATCTATATTGATCTTTTAATCTTTTAACCATTGGTAGGGGTATGTTAATAGGAAGGGCTTCAGTTTTCGAGGTGTTTAATTTGTAGTATGACACTCGGGAGTATTCCACCAAAACTCTATGCAGTTCTAGTAAGGAATCTTCAGGTTGTGTAAGACATAAAAGAACATTGTCTGCGAACAGACTGATTTTGTGGGACATATCACCTATTAATGAACCCCGAATGAGGTCCGACGCTCTGCTTTTTTCTGCCAGTGGTTCAATGGCCAGTGCAAATATAAGTGGGGATAGCGGGCATCCCTGTCTAGTGCCATTGTTTATATCAAATCCAGACGAGGTGCAGCCGTTTACAAATACCTTTGCGGAAGGAGTAGAATATAAGGCAAATATAGAATCCATAAATCTGCCATTGAAGCCAAATTTAGACAATACTGACCTAAGGTACCCCCAATGAAGTCTATCTAATGCCTTTTCGGCATCGAGTGACAGAATTAACAGGGGGTTTTTCTTCATAGAGCAACTTTCTATGATGTTAAATACTCTGTGGGTATTATCCGGGGCCTGCCTGCCCGGCACAAACCCAACTTGGTCCGGCGCTATTAATGAGGGCAAAAGAGGGGCCAGTCTGTTAGATATTACTTTGGCAAACAATTTAAGGTCAGTATTCAACAGTGCAATGGGCCGAAAATTCTGAACTGTTGTAGGGGGTTTCCCAGGCTTAGGGATGGTAACTATGCGCGCTTCAAGCATCTCCTTCAGAAGACTACCAACATTTGAAGCTTCGTTAAAAAAGTTTACGAGTATCGGAGCTAGGATCGACTTAAATCGCTTATAGAAATTAAAAGTGAAGCCATCTGGGCCAAGGGCTTTATCTTTAGGCATGGAATCGATGGCAGCCTCTACCTCGGCTACGGTCCAATTGGAGCACAAAGACAGGCAGGTCCCAGGGTCCAATCTTGGAAGAGAGACACTATCCAAGAAGGCATCGATATCAGATGGGAGAGGTTGGGGCGTGTCAGTATCAATTTTGAGATTATATCATTTGGAATAATATTCCGCAAAGGTATCTGCTATATTAACAGGGTCCGAGATTTTAATGCCGGAGGAGTTAAATAAGTGATGGATTCTAGCTCTAGCCTGGCGACCCCTCAGCTTTTTAGCTAACATACGCCCAGCCTTATTACCTAGGGTGTAAAATTTCTGTTTTTTTTGTACTTCTCTAAGGTTATAGGTATTAAGTTTTTCTCTAGCTTTAAGGAGAAGACCATGTAGCTGTTTATCCTTAGGATTTGCCTCATGGACCTGTTCTAGCTTGGAGATCTCAGCCTCAAGTTGGTGGACTTCCTTCAAACAATTTATTTTCAGCCTAGCAGCAGCTTGAATAGCTGTACCCCAGACCACTGCTTTGAGAGAGCACCAGTGGGTAAATATATTGGTGTCTTCTGGCTTGTTAAAAGAATTATAGGCTACCAGAGATTCATGAATGGATCTACAAGTTTCAGGATTAGATAAGGTGTGGTTCCCTAATCTCCAAGGGCCTGGCGCAATCCTACGAGATACAAGATCCTAATTCACCACTAAAGGGGAGTGGTCTGACCACGACATAGGGAGGAATCGAGCTTTGACAATAGAGGCCAGAGACCATTTATCCGTTAACGTAAGATCAATTCTAGAGTATGATTGGTGCGGGTGGGAGAAAAATGAGTAGGAGCGAACTGAGGGATTTTTGACTCTCCATACATCATATAAATCGTATTCAGCCAGTAATTGACGGAAATGTGCAGATTGAGAATGGGGCTGGGGGAGGCACTTCGCTGTAGATCTAGACCTATCCAGCAGGAGATCGGGGACCATGTTAAAGTTGCCTAGGATCAAAACAGCACCTTTGGCATGCTTTTTAATCAGTGCACACAGCTTTCTACAAAATGGCATCTGCTTAGAGTTAGGGGCATATCATGACACTATCGTAACCTCAGAGCTATCAAGCTTACCTACTAATATAATGTATCTGCCCTCAGGGTCAGCAACCTGAAGGTCAACTGATAGTGTGCAATGGGCAGAGACCAAAATTGCCACGCCCAATTTCTTAAGTGGGTTATTAGCAGCAAAACACCGGGGGAATCTACTATAAAAAAAACTTAAGGGGAGCAGACTTCACAAAGTGGGTCTCCTGAATTGCGACAATATTAGCCTTCCACTTGTGAAATGAGCTTAGAGCCAATTTACGCTTTTTGGGGGGAATTGAGCCCCTTAGCATTGAGGGAGACAATATTCACCATTCAACAGTGTAAAGTAAATGATAATGCAATGAAACCGCACATATGTATCGTAAGACCCAAGAGACTGGAAAAAGAAAGGGGAGAGGGGGGGGGGACAAGACACAAGACGGGAGGACATAGATACAAACATAGAAAGCGACTATAGTGAGAGCCGAAGTGAGACACCCAAAGAGAAAGCGTCTCATTAATCAAGTCTAGGGGGTAGTGGTTAACCTCCCCGCAACAATTAAACAATCAATTGTACATCAAGCTATATAACGTGAAACTTTGGTTAGACATATCGGATAAGAACTAAATAATAGGGTAGTTAGTGCAAGAGAGAAAAGGGCTTACACCAGGTATTAAAAGAGCATAATACTGAAATGATAGAACCTAACAGGTAACCACAATAGCGAGGATTACACAAAGCAATGATCTATCGCATCAAGGTATCAGCAAGCCTCTCTGAAAGAAAACAGAATGAGTTTCTTCACAATCTCGATCACTCAGCCATCGACCAGTCCTGCTGGAGCCGGCGGCTAGGCGATGGAGGAGAAGAATCAGACAAGTTCCATTTAGATAATAGCTTCAAACCTTCCTCAACGGTTGTGATTGCAATAGTGGAGCCCTCACGGGACACTAGCAGTCTTGTAGGAAATCCCCATCTGTACAGGACTCTGGCCTTCCGAAGTTCAGTTTTTACCGGTTGAAAGGAGCGTCTTTTGGCCAATGTGGCCCTGGACAGGTCTCCAAAGAGCTGAAGAGAGCCCAGAGCGTCTGCCGTATCTGATGTTGTTCTGGCGGCCTTAAGAAGGGCTTCTTTTACATGGAAGTAATGGACGCGCATAAGCACATCCCTTGGGGAGCCTTCCGGTGCTCCTTTGGGCTTAGGCAGTCTATGTATCCTATCGATCAGAAGGTCATTGGCAGAAACCGAGGGCAACAACTTCTTGAAGATTTCCAATGTGAAATCATGGAGGCTGCTGTTGCTTATATTTTCAGTACCTCCCCTTATATTTAAGTTATTTCTGCGGGATCTGTCCTCCAAATCTGTTATTTTATCCCGTAGTGCTGCTACTTCCTCTTCCAGGGCAGCGTGTGAGTTGATCAGGGCATTATGAGATCCTACCACTTCTCCCATTTTGTTCTCTAAGGTATTCGTTCTGTCCCGCAACTCATCGATTGAGTGCTGACAGGCTTGGAAGGAGGTACGAAACTCTGCTGTCATGTCCTCCTTAAATTGGGTTAGTAGAAGTTTTAGTGTTCCCACCGTTAGGGCTGCGCTGTCGTCTACTGAGGTCATCACTGTGGGGCCTGAGTGAGGGGGTTGCAGAGATTTTGGGGTATCCATGACTGGAGCTGTTGTAGGGCCAGCCTCAGGTGTGAAATCAGAAGGCTTCTGCCTGTCAGTGCGTCGAGGCGATGGATTAAAAAAAGCCACTTGCAAAACTGACTTTGTTATCTTACTTCGCTTTGAAGGCATCACGGGGATCCAAAAATGGGGTGCAGAGGTATCTCTGGCGAATAATTTAGGTGGCAATTATAGTGGTCCTAAAGAATGTAGTGATGTTTTGGAGGAATGGATTGCTGTAAAGGTCAGTACCAAAGCGCACTAGGAGCTGCGGGGAAGGGATTGACCATAATGGCGGAGGGTTACATGTTATGACAATAAGAGATTAGACTCCTTGGGTAGGCAATCTGTGTTGTCAGTGCCAAGGCAGTAAATGTGGACCCGTCCAGCTTTAGTATGCAGTGTCCTTGCCTCTACCATCCTGTCCAGCCACTATATGACCAGCTACAAATTGGCCTTCAGGACCTTCATAAAGTTATTAAACCCCTGAAAGGGTAAAGGTAGGCCCCAACTTTTAGGAGCCTGCACTGGGTTCCTGCTGTTTAAGGTGGTAGCTGGGCAGTGTGGGAGAGATGTTGAGGGAGAGATGCAGGATCCCCAAGCAAGTGATCCTCAGTGAACCACAAGCTGAGCTTAGTGTAAGGGAGGAATTTCCATGGACCAACCTGCACAGGCTCTAGGGGAACCAGGCTGAGGGGGCTTCTCACCTCCTTCTTCACCAGTCGAGATCCCGGGGAGCTGATCGGTGGGCGAGGCATTCACCTGCGGCGCCCAAGATTGCGGTCGTATGTCACAGAGGGAGCACGGCTTCACGGGGGCAGCAGACTCCGGGCAGATGAGCTCTGGAGTTCCCCTTCACACACGCCGTCGCTCCTCTTCACTTCCCCCGTGTACTGATGAGCCGGATCTCCCGCCGGCAACAGGGGCTGCCCCGGCCTGCACCGCGGTGACGAAGGTCCATGCATCGGAGGTCTCGGCGCTCCAGCCGCAGGAAGGCTTCACTTTCGGAGGGCACAGTGCGGGTGTTGTTAGGATGCCGGAGGGCTCTACCCAACCACAGCAGGATCTCTAGGGTAAGGTATGTCCAGGGATAGGGCGAGAAACCCTCTCCAGTGGGCAGAAAAGGGTGTAGATCGGGCGCTATGGACAGAGCATGTAGAAGGAGCGTCCGTCCGCCATCACAGCTAGGCCACGCCCCCCATAAAAATAAGATTTTAAGGGATTTTCCATATGCTGTGGCAAATAATTTAGCCGAATCCTGCAGGGATCAGTGAGATTCGTGCAGGCTCCTCTGTTTAAAAATATGAAAATGAAATAATAAAAAAAAACAGTGTGAGGTCTGTGTCTCACCAAGAGCATAACCAGCCCAAGGCTCTTTGTGCCCGTGGTTTCTCAAATACCTGGGAAAAAATGAAGTATGTGTTCCCTGTATTCAAGAAACTAGCACTGGGCTTTTGAACAGGATGTACCCTAGAGGAGGACCCATTTATATGGGGTCCCCAATCCCTCATAGATCTGGTCCAGGCTGAAAAGCCATGGTGTTATGTTTTGGCCATTGGAACTGATATAAACAGATTCCCCCGGCTGTGGCATGGTGGAGCCTGGTGTTGGTTAGAAAAATATAGGGGACCCCTATTTTTTGTCCCCTGTATTTTTGTAACCAGGACCAGTCCAAGACCAGTCACTGCAGGACCCGTATTTTCGTATGGTATTTTGTACTGTTGTGTGGCCATGCCCCTACCTTGTGAGACCACACATCTTTTTTTCGGTGTGCTGTCCCTTTGAATGACGGGGCACAAATTAAAAGTTTGCAGGAGGGCACCAAACACCCTAGCACCGGCCCTGGAAGTACTGTAGATCGGCATACTGAAATGCACATGCCGGACAAATATGTAGGTTTTTGCAAATGAAGACAAAGAAGGCCTGATTTTTTGTTTATATTTTTTTGTGGCCTTACAGTGAACCATTCTCTTTCTGCATGCAAAATAAATGTATGACAAACATTACTTAGTAGTTCCTGAATCACAAACACTGCATTTACATTCAACCCATTCAATCTTTCTTCAATTTTCCAGAAATATTCCGACTGTCGGAAAACACAAATTCATGTGTTTTTTATCGGAAACTGAACAACTTAGCGTCTGTTTTCAACAATACAGATCTTACATCTTATGTTACATAGTAACATTGATACATAGTAATTCAACCTATCTAACAGCATGGGGGGGGGGGGGGGTAGAAACATCCAAAAACTGTTGACATTGAATTTAATGGCAAATTGTTTTGACATTCGGAAATTTAATCCAGGATTGAATACCCACCTATGTGTGCCCTGCAGTGATGGCAATGCGCGGTCCTGCATGTCGTTATTGCCTGCACGGAAAGCCAGTGCCCCTGTGGAGAATCAGGGATATTAAACATGTGAATAAATCTGGATACCTTTTTAACATGCTTAATTTCCTTGATCCCCATTGGATTGCTGATCATCACTGGCTGGGGGTGCATTTAACATTGTAAGCACCCAATTGGGTGCTTAACATTGTATAAGCACCCATTAGGGTGCTTATACAATGTTTAATCGCATCGCATCGTATGGCATTGTATGCCATGTCAATGGCATACAATTTCAAAATTGTATGCCATCGTGCACTATCGTACGATATCGCGTCGCATCGCATACCATCGTATACGTTATGGTATGCGATGCGATGGGCGCCGCCAAAATACACAAGTACCTGTATCTTTGTATTACAGTAGGTTGAGAATGAGCTTAAAGGTAAGTCCTGAGCTCTTATTGCCAGCAATTCTTCAAGAACCACATGCTTTAAAATAAAGACCAAGCACCCCCCCCCCCCAAAAAAAAAAAAAAAAAAAACTTTTAAAATGCCCATCCTTACCTTAATTCACGTGAGTGCATATACGGATGGCCAAAGGATTCTTTCTTTCAGTCTTCATTTGTTAAACTTTTTATAAGCTCCAGTGTTAGAATTGGACACCTTAATATGAACAGGCTGTAGTTGTGTAATAGAAAGAATTGAATGGGTTAATATACCATTAGCCAACTTTTACTATTTACTTATCTGATCTACAACCAACCCATGTATTATCTCAGTGTGATTTGGACTGTTGTGCTGTGACAAATCTATTCTTTATCACCAATAAACACAGAGGGACACAGATCACAGCATTGCTGTTATTCTGCTGTGTTCTCATGGCGTTGAACATCACAGGGAGCCTTCTCCTGGCTGCTGGGGTCACTCTCCTGATTTACCTCATAAAATGGTGGAACCGTATAAAGCAGAGGAACCTGCCCCCGGGGCCCACCCCTCTGCCCGTGCTGGGGAACTTGATGCAGATCAGCACCACAGAATTTCCACAGTCTTTGCTGAAGGTAAGCTGGGGCATACTGTACCTTCATCATAGCAATGTAACAGAAGTCTGCAGGGCTCAGAGTGGTTGTCTCAATAATGTATTTCCTCTATATATATAATTATGTCCAATGAGATGAAATAATATGGCGATGCATTTATGCCAATTACAGACATGTGATCTGAATGCAGCATAAAAGCCGGAGTATTCCCAGGTCTCAGGAACCTGGTCGGGAGGCGGATCATTGACCTAAATCTTAGTCCATGGTTGTTTTGTTTCTTTTCACTCATGCAATAATCCCGGGATTATGTTATTTCAGTGTTATATTTATAATGCTTGAGGAGCACACTGGCCCCGGAGTCCGGGGGGGGGGGTTTCGGAGTGCACACCACACAACCATTTTTTTAACACTCTAACCAAAGTCCCATGATGTTGGCAACAGCAATGAAGAAATCCTCTGAAAAATGGCCATGCCGCAGTAGGATCTCAATATTCTAGAGCTCCTAGCAGAGAGGATGGGGCCCATATGGAGGAACATGGGCCTCCTCCTCTTAGTACACCCCGATGCTAGTTCATGTGCAAATACCCATTTTACAGCTGCATTTATGAATCTTAATTTATCTAAAAATGTTGCAAATTTTATTTAACAAAAAAAAAAGTACATGGTGTTAAGTGTGGGCCTGTCACCCTCCTGGTCATGCTCCATTTGCCCCATAGACTCACTTCCCAACAACCCCATCACCTACTATTTCCCAGTCCCTCTGAGAAGCAGGGCCCTAAGGCCTACCAGCCATGGCCATCTCTTCCATTAGGTAGCGTTAGGCAGCTGCTAAGTGCGCTAGGGTCTAGCGGGACACCACTGAGTCTGCCTACCACAAAATGAAGGATGTCTATGAGGCAGACAACTTTGTACTTAATAATGATGGCAGCTGTGGACTTTTAACATGGGTATTGGTGGCAGTGTGTCATTGGGGGAGGGGGGCAGTGTGTTGAATCTCTGCCTAGGATGCCGAGAAGCATTATATCGGCCCTGCTTCCAGCCTCCTTGTCCTTACCTCCCAGGTCTCATGGACAAATGTCTTTATTTTTTGCTTTGTGTCATCTGAAATACAAGGTTTTTTTTCTGTTAGCTTGTAATAGGTTACTATATGCAGGGCTATTTTTCAGCAGGCTCCAGCAGGAACTGAGGCCCTTATTCTAGTTCACTCTTTCTGACAAAATATTTCTTAGATGGCCAAAACCATGTGCACTGCAGGTGAGGCAGTTGTAAAACCCCACCCAAATCTAATTATCTCTGCACAAGTAACACCTGCCTCACCTGCAGTGCACATGGTTTTGTCTAAGAAATATTTTGTCAGAAAGAGTGAACTAGAATAAGGGCCTCAGTTCCTGCTGGAGCCTGCTGAAAAATAGCCCTGACTATATGTATTTGTAAGAGGTTACTGCTATGGTTCTATGCTAATGTGTTCTGTCTAGCGATGAGGGAAGTGGTGCCTCATCAAGAAATATTGATGATGATAATTTATCCACAATGTGAACCTATAATACAGTATGGTGTCTAAGGAAATGTACAATAGCTGCAATGTTATATATGTAATGTAATACAATGATTATGTGTCTCCACAGCTGGGCGAGCAGTATGGACCGGTGTATTCCATCTACCTGGGAAATACTCATGCTGTTGTTCTGATTGGCTATGATGCAGTGAAGGAGGCACTGATTGATCACAGTGATGTGTTTAGTGACAGAGGAGAGATGGATAATATTGAGATTTTCTTGAAGGATTATGGTAAACTATTATATAAAAAATTATATACGGTATATAAAAATACTAAAATACTACAATGTATTATGTTTCATTCCGATATGTGAAATATTTCAGTTTCAATTAATGTGTTTACTCCAGTAAATCTGCTTAGATTGTTCAAACTTAAATAATATGTTAAAATGAGGAACCTTAGCAGATATATCCATATCTTCTATGGTTTCTCCATTTATGATAGCATTTACAAGTCTATAAAGCAATCATATTTTCCAAGATGAACTGAAGATGGCATTAGCCTCTATAGTCTATGGGCTACAGATCGCCAGAGAAGGGTTCCTTAAGATGGCATTGACCACTGAAGCCTATGGTCTACAGATAGCATAAATTACCAGAAGAGGGTTCCTCCCTGTTGGTGGCCACCATGTCACACACTGGCATATGTATAACAGGTGCAGTGTGTGTGGTGCCCCTGATCTCAACATTTCACAATATGGATGGGATGTTCTAAAGTTAAATTCATAGGCACTGGAACAGGAGGGGCAAGGGGGCACCCTTGAGTACAAAAAAGCCCCTTGCAGGCTTGCTGCACTTGCCATGCTGCGGGCCCGGTGGCTTGCTACGCTCGCCACAAGTTATATTCCCCCTCTATGAGGCTCGTGGACCCCCACAAGGGAGAATAGCCAATGTGAGTCGGGATGCCCCTGTCGGAGCACCGGCAGTCGGGATCCTGACATCGGGATACTGACTGTCGGGATCCCCACTGTCGGAGCTTCATCTGGCACCCTAAAAGTATTGGGGTGCCATCTACAGTTAATATGGGCAGTGTCAAGAGGGATATAATACCTTTTATGGGCTGCTTCACCTCCATTCACATTTCATATATTCCTCACCTCTTCCCCCTCCCACATTTTCCTCCCCTTTGTCATTTCCCCTTTGTCCTCAAACCCCCTTCTCTCATGGCACCTCCTAACCTCGCCTTATTTCCAGCTGGCCACAAAGTGGAATTCGTTGTGGGAAAGGGGCATTATTAAGTGATTTAAATAATGAAATGATAGCCGACACCCCCACATGCACGCACACACGCGCGCACACACACACAAGCATTAACCAAAAAAATTGTGTGGCGCGCCTAGTAAAAATTCTGCCAAAATACAGAAAACTCAGTTTATAGATTTTGGCCTTATTTTCCATATACAGTATTGCAGTGCTAAGCTCCACGTACCAGAACTTCACTGCAGAGAGTAACGCAAGCATATGGGCTTCTTCCCTTCTGCATTTTCCCGAGAGCGATTCACTCAGATTCCTACCAGCACCTCCCATGGTCGCCATGTCCATCTGCACATTCCCAGGGGGACTCCCAAAGCCAAAAACCGGAAGTCATGTCAAAGGACAGTACTTACTAATAACCAGTGGCGTGCGGTGGGGTGAGGCACAGCCTTTCCTGTCATACTTATATATATACGCCACAGTTTTGAGTTTAGAAATAATGTCAAAATACAAAGAATATAAAAAAATCTTATTTTTATTATTCTAATCATTTTTATAGTCAAAACTGTGGAGTAAAACGTCTATGGCAGGGGAGGCAGTGCCTCACCTGGCTACCTCTTCTGATCATCTCTTATCAAAACTCAGTGAATCTCCAGCAGTATATACTGCTGCACTTGTGTATAATGCCCACATTTACCCCATGGCTCATAATTTGTGTGCAAATATTGCTCTGGTACTTGCCAGGGACTCCTCAGCCATTTACCTCACCGCACGTCCCTGCTAATAACATATGCTAGCAAATATGTGTTATTAGCATAGTTGTGGTAAGTGGCAGGGTATGTGATGTATCAAGGAAACATTGTGGACAACATAGTGCACCGCCATGCAGCAGGCTGATAACAACAGCTACAGGATGAGCAATGGCAACTCTGGAGATCCTTCGCTCTGATAGAATGAATCTGCTTTCATAGGCAAAAGCAGGGGGGATTTCTGGTTGCCCAGAAACCTTAAGTGCCTTGAAATTATGATAACAATAGTACTGGTATATAAGATATATAAATAGAGCTGCCACCACATCATGCAGTGTAAAGGACAGAGCAGAGCTGCTGCACATGCCCAGTGTACCAGCTTCTTCTATCACATTTACTGCCCTCAAACATCGCAATGGACCAGAGAGTAGCTGCCAGGAGGAAGAGACAGGAGCCTTACCATGAGGTGGGAGATTGTGAGCTTAGAAAGTGCAGTACTGGTTCTATTATGCTTGTGTAGTTATTATGGGGGAAATTTACCAATATGAAAAATCTAGTTTTTCGTATTAGTATTTCCCCTACGACTGCATACAACTGTTTTAGTCGTATGCAAAGTCGTGTTCCGGAGGGGAATGTACAAAGCAGTCAGATACGACTGCTTTGTAACCCTCCGATGGTGTAACCATTCGTATTAGCTGGCCGGATATAGTGGAGACAGTCTGCTCCGCCCCCGAATGCCGCTATTGGCCGCCTTGCGGCCTAGCGGCTCCTGATTGGCCGCTAGGCCGCAAGGCGGCCAATAGCGGCATCCGGGGCAGAGCCGCACGATGTACACAGAGTACCGTGCGGCTCAGCTGTTCGTCTGGTTCGGCTTCTCAGTTTGTTTTTTTGCCAAGACCCCCTTGGACTACGTCGCCCTGGGACAGTTGAGTATGGTTTCCTTCCATAGGTTCCTCCATGGATTTCATCGGACCCGGACGGCAACGGCGACAGCGACGGTCGACATGGAGCCAGAAGACGACACAGGACCAGAAGACCAGGACATCAGGACCATGGCTACCTACGGGATGAAGATAGGTAAGTATTAGTATGTAAGGGCTTTGGATGTATTAAAGTTTTATTTTAAGTGTGTGTCAGTGTGTTCTATTTTACTATTTTTAATACTGTGGAACTACAAGTGCAAGCGGGCCCTTTAATGCCCCACAGGCTGGGACTTGTGGTTCTCCAAGTCCCAGCTTGCGGGGGAGGCTTGCTGGGACTCATAGTTCCCCAGTATTAGACAATAGTTTATTCTTTTTTTTTTTACACTGCCATCAGCCCGGTGACCACCGCTCCAGGGTCACCGGGGACAGCACCAGGCTTCAGCCTGGTCAGGTAAGTCCTGGAGGGGGGGGACCCCTTCATTGGGGGGTCCCCACTCCCCCAGGGCCCCTGGCCAGGCTGACTGGTCAGTAGGGTGATGTTTTGGCCGCGGGACCTTATATCATAAGTGTCCCCCGGCTGTGGCATTACCCTGCTGGCTGGTTTGGCCTGGGGCTTGTTCTTAAAATATGGGGGACCCCTAGTCATTTTGTCCCCCGTATTTTGAGATCCAGCCCCGGACCTGGAGCCTGGGGCTGGTTGTTAAAAATCCGGGAACCCCTATTTGTCGGGTTCCCTGATTTTTAATTACCGGCCCCGGCTCTTTCAGCCTGGTGCTGGTTACAGCTGTGGGGGGGACCCCACGCTGTTATTTATTTAATTTTCTATTTTTTTACACTGAAGCCTGCACGGATCTGACTGATCCGTGCAGGCTTAAAGCAAATATGACAGGGAAAGCAAGGTGTATTTTCCTGTCGTATTTGCGTGCCTGTTTTACACCAAGTAGCAGCCGTATTATCAATACGGCTGCTTAGTACATCAGGAACCACCATTCTTTTGAATGGTGATTCCTCTCGTATTCTATTGATGGTGTAGACATTCGTATTTGTAAATACAAATACGAATGTGCCATCTTTAGGAATACGAATTGTTGTATTTTCGGGATTGTCCCGAAATCCCGAAAATACAAATGTGTAAAAAATAGGTGTATTTCTGCCTACGAATACACCTATTTTTTACGAATCCATATTGGTAAATTTTCCCCTATATGTTTAACCTTTTTCTTATTTAAATATTTGAAGCAACCTATACTATAGACCATCTGTACTGTTAAAAATTAATACAGTATTCCATACTGTATCCAGTGTATAAAAAGACAAATTTTCAGAGCTGTTACCGCTCTCCCAGACTCCTGTACTTACTCCAATATACTGCAGAGTGGAAGATTTTGGATTACATGTGGAAGCCCCTCTCTAAAAATCCTCAGTTTGCCACTGGCTCTAGATGCTTGTGGCAGCGTAAAATTCAAACCTGCACTTAGCCTGAGCTGAAACTTGGATTTTATCACCCTGGGCAAGGAAGGTCACCTACATGCATGTATGAGTATCACATCCAGCACCCGGGACATGTGACCCTCAGCCTCACCCTAGTTGTGGCCAAGACTTAGCGATAGCGTCCAGAAGGCAGAGAAATACCTTTAGTACAAATCCAGATGCAATATGTACAAGAATTTTCTCTGACTTTGCTGTTTGTTACCGTTATCTCCAGTTAGTACATAGATCCCTAACCTCATAACAAGAATGGCAGGAGTCCAACACACAGCAGCACCCCAGGTGGGAATATAGTACTGCGTATCAATGTCCATAGTTCATAGATAAAAAACACTCCATGTCCTCACATGATCTTTCAAGCACATTCTCATAGATGTACGCAGTAACATTAGCACTTTAGAGTAATTGAATTTAATCGTATACATTTAAATAAAATGTCAATTATCATTATTTTATTAAAGATTTTTCTTTACTAAAACATGACAATTACATACAAGCCATCAAAGATGAGTACAATGGAACACACCGTAAAAGCATTTGAAATCATGACCATATTAAATTAGTAATACCCCTGAATCTTATTGAAAAAGAGCGCTATAGAAATAAAATTGTTCTAAATAAAATAACATTATTATTCCTATTATTATAATACAGTCAAAAATAGCGTCAAGCCAGAAACAAGTCTAGGAAAACAGTGTGAAACCAAATCCAGACTTTCCACCTTTCTTCCTTCCATTTGTAAAACAAAAAATGATAACTCTTTCAAGGTTTTGATCCACCATAATTAAAACCTCATCAAAAGAAATTAGGGGATCGTGAGAATATACACACATTCCATACCATACGGTATTCTGAAAACACCTCCAGATCTGCTCTTTAAGAGGGCAGGACATGGTCTATGTCAGGGGTTCCCAAAGTTTTTGAGTCACAGCACACCGAAGCATCAGAAACGTTTCCGCGGCACCCTGGGCTAAAGGTTTATTATCGAGAATGTCCGTAACAAATATTAAGTTAAATAAATTGTGTTTATATCTCATCCTTGGGGACAGTTACAGTATGTAGTAATGGACAGGATTCACTTCTGTTTGTCCACAATTTGACTATTATAATGGACCACCAACCCAGAGTACCCCTGCAAGTCCCCCAAGGCACCCCAGGGTGCAACAGCCCACAGTTTGGGAACCACTGGTAATAAGCCCCATACACAATAGAAGATTGGCTCCATGAGCGATATTAGTTAATAATTACTACAGAACTTCCTGGCAAATGATACACCATAGTACACACGTTAACGATATCATTCAGTGTGGTCATCCTATCCATGCTCCATACATGTAGTCATTGACAATGTAGTCAATTTGTATGCACACACAATGAAGGACATTGTTATTGACATGAGGGAGTGCACATCGTTAATAATATTGAGTGCACACACTAAACAATATTACAAATGATATCGCTCAGAATGGCCAAAATGAGCAATTTTGTTTAAAATATTGCTTAGTGTGTATGGGGCTTAACTATTCCAGTTTCCTAAGAATTTCTCAGTAATTTTATTTTACTGAAGTTTTATAGTGTGTCATAGTTTTATAGTGTGTGTGTGGGCTCCCCGGGTGCCAGGCAGCACAGGCTGCCCCCCGGGGGTGCCAGCAGGGGACCGGGTATATTCACTACACCCGATGAAGTGAATATATGAATATCTAATGAGCGGCTCGGCTCCGGCCCCCTGCTGGCTGGTCTGTGTAAAAAATATATATATATATATTTTTTTAATTAAATATATATTCATGTGCTTACAGCACATGAATAAAAATAGCATGCCCCTCCTCAGAATAAAATTCCAGATTTTTTTACACCAATTGTAAAAAACAAAACACTTTATTTTAAAAGTTCACCTTTCACTTCACCATAAAAAGATAGCGATTGCTACTCGGTGAATCATGGCGAAAAAAACCTTGAAATGTATTCGCCATCTGGTCATTGAATAGTGTGATTCACCGTTTTAGTCAGAAATTCGCCTTACAGCACAAAATCGCCATAAAAACCTGGCGAATCAGCCTCATTGAATACCGCCCACTATATATAACGGTATCTTTTATAACGGGTAGGAAGTTCTAGATGCGTACCGTACTCACACACTTCAAAAAAGTGGATTACTCTCATAAAGGTATCTTTACTGTAAAACATACGTTCTATCTTCTTTTATGTGTCCAATTCTGACCAAAATCCAGGAGCTCTGAGACTTCTGTACCTTACTTAAACCTGCTAGTTATGGCTGTCATTGCCAGAACATTTTGACTTCATGTGTGGATTGCAGATATATGATAAATGCCATGACCAGGGTGGTGCAGCTGAATAAGTGAATAAGAGGTACTGTTGTGTGGAGTAATGTGAAAAATAGGTACTACTGTTGGTGGATTGTGAATAAGGAAACTAATGTGTGGTGTAAAGTACTTCTTTGTGATGTAACATGAATAGTCATACCAATACAGTATCATTTGGATTGGTACTATTGTGTGGCCACGCACCTAGGTAAATGCACTCTATTTAAAATTTAGGGGTCTCTTTCTGGCAGAGGGAACCTGGCCTAATTTTTACCTCTATATTCCCTGTGATCTCCTTGTGTCATTGCAGTGTTTCCTGTTTAGTGCATTACAACTTTCCTAATTAAGCAACTGAGAGTCCACCTTGCCAGTCATCTTACACCAGTCTCATCCTGTTCTAACTTGGAGGGCCACAAGCTGGCAGTAAAGTCCATCCTACTTTAGTTGTGGCAGTAATTGGTTATTACTGGGGAGCCCATCAGACATCTTGCTCTCAGGTTAATAGTTAAAAATTGGGTTATGCCAGCCCAGGATTCTATAAATCTGGCTTGCAAGGTGCAAGGAACGACACACCGAAGCCAATAGCCCAGAAGCAGTGCCCCTACAGCATCCCGGACTCCAAAGACTGCTGTATATTCTGGGTACCGGGTACCCCGCCCCTCTGTATATGTCATCATGACATCACACATAAAGGATACGGGGCCAGTACATGGCACCGGGAGCACTTGTTACAATATTGTTACCGCAGATTGTTTTGGTGCCAATTTCAAAGTCAATATCAGAGAAGAGAAAAATATGGAAGACAGATGTCAAGAAATTGGAAGAAGGGAACAGGGAAGATGAAAATGTTTGCATCGATGAGAGTAATTGTAAAACAGTGAATTATGTAGCATTCAAAAGAAGAAAGAGAGAAATAGTAAAGAGAAGTGAGGACGTGGTCAGTACAAGAGGGTGAGCGTAGGATAGCTATTCGGTAGGAGGGTGATGTTGAAAACCATATTAGGGTGAGGGTCAAAAACTTAAGAGATCTGCAGATGGAACAGTTGAGAATATACAGGCTTGCACTGAAATGCTCCAAGGAAGCATATCGATGCTGCTACTTTATATAAGGGATGGATTTCTAGATTACTGTATACCTGTGAACTCGCAGCTCATTTTTACAGCACACTGGCTCAAATTGCAGATACATGAGGAGCAGGATTAACAACAGCCACAGGTGATGCAATTTTACATCAGTGAAAGCACTTGAATTGTATTGGATTTCCTCCAGGTCCAGGAGGCTTTCTCCCCTAAGTTGATTACTTAATGACTCAAACACACACTTAACCCTTTGAGTGCCAACTGAGTTTGTCGAAATCAGTGTACAAATTGCCAAGCAAACATTTTTATTCTTCATAATGAACTGTAATGTTTACTTTATATAGGAAATATAATCTTTTTTACACAACGTGTTTTTTAATTAGAATTTATATAACAAATTTTTTGACGGATATTTTTAGCACCTCTCACACAGATGTTGGCACTCAAAGAGTTAAACTGAAGCTACATGAGCACAGTTGGTGAGTATTTTCCCAGCAATGATTATCCATTGCATTAATATTCATTAAAGGACAATTAACTTTAAGGGTAAATAAAGATTCTTGACATCTATTTCAAGCATTTTCTTATCTTAATTCAAAGACCAAACTGTACCCAGTGCTTACTTGTGGATTGTTTTCTATTTTACATACTGTACTCTGTGTGTTATCAATACACTATTGCTGCAGGTCCAGTGCGACTCAGCTTGAACCAAATGTTTTTTCACCCACAACAAGCCATTTCCTGAGACTGCACTGATAAAGTGCATATGCAACACTTGCATATCTGTGTGCAACTGAGTCTGGGTCTGTAAACAAAGTGCTACAATACCAGGTCTTTTTTTTTTTTTTTTTTACACCAAGGCCCTTATTCTGGTTGTCTCGCGAGTCCACCAGATTCCACCCTGCGAATGCCGGTTCACCCGCCGCCGTCGCACACTTGGTTGGTTTGCACGTGCTGCAAATGGATGTTTAACATAAACATCCATTCACAGACTGTGGGGGAACGCCGACATCATTCGATGGTCGATATAAAGTGACTTTCAGGTCACTTAGATATGCGTGCACACTCAAGAGAAAATGGGCAGGCAACTGACCTCCCGTGATGTCAGCTGCTCGCCCCCCCTCACCAACGTCATGGCCCGACCATAGGAACGCCCAGCAGTTTAATAAGAACTGTATTTTGTTGTGCAGACGATCGAGAACGTCATTAATGAAGGACACGCAGCACCCTCCTCTTCGTCTCTCATTGCTGCTGGCATGCTGATGTTAGCACCCCTGTTGGATCCCATCACTATACACTTAGCTGAGTACACACAGTGGACCTTATTCTGGTCCACGTGCAATGGTACAAATTTCACAGCGTTGCGTGATGATTAAACGCTGCCCGCCGCTTGCACAGCCGCCTGCCCCCTCTCGCTCACTGGCTCCCCCGCATGGCTGCGAATGGATATTTTGCCTAAATATCCATTCGCAGCCATGGGTGCAGGGGCCAAATTATTCGATGGTCGCCGACCATCGAATTATTTGGAAGGTACACGCTAAGCTAAGACACTCTCTGGTGTCTTAGCTTTGAGTGTTCCCTGTACCGGAAGAGGGCGGGCAGGTGACATCAGGTGATGTAAGCTGCCCGCTCCTGGCAACCACGTTACTGCCTACTTTCCATTAAACGCTTGGCGTTCCCATGGGTGCAGCCCATTGGCGCTTCCCCCCGCCCCCCCCCCCGCCCTCACTGGAATGGGATGGCGAACTAGCAGATCACCGTGCCCGCTAGCACCCAGCGTATGCACATGCGCATGCGCAGAAAGAAAACATCACTCCCCCATGCGAACGTGCGGGGAAGCGAAGCAACCAAAATAAGGCCCATTGTGTAGTGTGTAACCAGCTTTATTGTGAAGAGGTGAATTTAGGCTGAGGAGCAGGTTTTGATTTACTCGGATCTTCTCACCAAACTATCGCAAGTTTGGATTTATCTGGATTTATCTTATTGGCTATCTAAAATATGTGAGAGCCAATAGCCAACAAAATGCCCTTTTTTAAATCTAAATAAATCCAAACCACTCATCTCTAGCTGTAAATGAGTTTGGCTATAGACAGAGGCAGGTTTTTATCTAACAGAAGCAAAGTTGGAACAGGTTACCTAAGCCTTTGTAACGCTAAATGGTTTATTCCAGTGGTCCCCAACCTCGGGCCTCAAATACCCCGAACAGTTACCGTATTCCGGGTTACCCGGCAGGTGCACAGGTGCACTCATTACTCACTGACCCATTTTAAAAGATCAATAATGTCTGGGATAGGTTCAAACAGATTGCGCAGATATTCACAAGTGCTGCCCGTGAACACACAGGGCCTCCACCAAAAAGCCCTTGGAAAGCATGTAACAAAAAAGGGGGATGATGTCACGTTGGCGTCTATGTGACTTGCAATTAGGGCAGGGCTGGGCAACACCGTCCCTCCAGATGTTGATGACAGTGGCGTAGCTACGTTTTGGGTGCCCCTCCGCCGTTAGGGGGGGGGCGCCCATACCCCCCCCCCCCGCCGCCCCGTCGAGCACCCCCCCCCCCCCGCCGCCTATGCTAACCCCCTCCCCCGCAGTCTTACCTATCGCGCTGGTCCCGGCGGCTCCGCCCGTTCATCTGCTGAGGACCACCACAAAATGGCCGCCCCGTACAGCAGACAGTTTCAGAGAACTGTTTGCTATATGGGGGCGGCCATTTTTTTGTGGTCCTCATCAGAAGAACGGAGCCGCCGGGACCAGCAAGATACGTAAGTCTGCGGGGGATTAGGGGGGGGGGGGTTAACTATAGCACCGCAGCCCCCGGCGCCCCCACATGCACAGCGCCCCCCCCCCCCCGCGGTGGCGGGGGCTGCGGTGCTATAGTTACACCCCTGGTTGATGAACTACACATATTTGATCACAGTACAATTTTCAGAAAAATCTTAGATTCTTATCCCTATTAAGGAGAAAAGACATCACAGTGCGATATTGTCGGACTAAAATAACAATTTATTATTCTCACATTGCACTCACATCGAAAAATATATAAAAAGCATATCAATATACCACTGATGGAAACCTCCGGGCTATACTCCTAGGCTCAGTCCCCATCCAGCCCCGGATGTCCGCATGTGTGGGAGAGGGTGCCGGCCCTCTCCTACAGTCCACTGTGTCGGCTCCCCACGGTCCACTGTGTTGGCTCCACAGTGGACCGTGGAGCCGACACATTACCTAAGGCTCACACTTTTTTTTTCAAATAAAGTGAGTTGATTAGAGTTATAAATAAAACTGCAATGAAAAAGTAAATAGCATTTGAATATGAATTGGAGTATTTGAAGTTATTTCAGCAAAATATTTATTTAGCTATGCAATGTTACGATATACTGAGAATTCCTCGTACACTGTCACTATAGTCATTGCAACTAGCCACTCTCAGCGCCACAGGCAGAGGTGGATTTAGACATCAGTGGGCCCTCGGCAAGACACTCCCTCCAATAATCCATAGTACTATGGCCCTTATTCAGATCTGATCGCAGTACGAAATTGTTCTCAAAATGGGCAAAACCATGTGCACTGCAAGGGGGGGCAGATGTAACATGTGCAGAGAGAGTTTCATTTGGGTAGGGTATGTTGAAACTGAAATCTAAATTGCAGTGTAAAAATAATGCAGCCAGTATTTACTCTTCACAGAAACATAATAACTCACACAAATCTAACTCTCTCTGCACATGTTTTATCTGTCCCTCCTGCAGTGCACATGGTTTTCCCATTTTGAGAACAAATTTGTACTGCGATCAGATCTGAATAAGGGCAGAGGCGTACCTAGATATTCACAGGCCCCATAGCAAAAGTTTGTAAGGGCCCCATATTTAGCAACTGATGGTGATAAATATATATAAAACATATTACTTAAACAGCAAAGATGGGGCCCCTGCAGCTCTGGGCCCCATAGCAGCTGCACCCCTTGCACCAATGGTAGTTACACCTTTGAATAAGGGCCTATATTTTTGCTTTTGATAGCAGCTGGCTTAAAGAGAGAACCTTGACCTTGGATTGTTAAACCGTGCATATCCTTTTTAATATTGAATTAAAGGGTGAGTGGAAGAACTGTAGGAACAAAAACAGTCCTAAATAACATGATTTTAGCTGTATTTAGGTATTAAAAAAAAAAAAAAAAAAACATATCTTAAACCAAAATTCTTTTGCAAAATGAGTACCTAAACCAAAACACACAATACAAATGTAAAACCAAATCCAAAACATTCTAGGTGTATGAGAATACATCTGATCATAATGGTTTATTTTGCATGGCTGCTCTCAGCCGGTCCACCTTCCAGGGAGAAGTGTTTTGCTTGCTTTATGAAGTTAAACTAATTTTGGGGAAAATATTATATGGGCGTCACAAAATTGTTTGTATTTTTAGGGGTCATCATGAGCAATGGAGAAAGGTGGAAGATAATGCGTCGCTTTGCTCTCATGACAATGAGGAATTTTGGAATGGGGAAGAGGAGCATCGAGGAGAGGATCCAGGAGGAGGCCCGGTGTCTTGGGGAGACGTTTATGAAGAAAACAGGTGGGTGAAGATAATGACAGTTGATGCTAAATTATTTACAAAGAATATTCAATCCATGGCATTACCACAGGTTCTCATACCCCCAAACCCCACTTCATTGGCATATGTAAAATCCCCTAAACACATGTTTCGCTAATATAACATTAACAACCCTAATCTACATGGAATCAAGTAAAAAAAAAGTGAGTATATTTATCATATTATCTCTGACTCACCTAATAAGATTTGTGTCCAGATAAGGCCGACGGCAAAGACATTATTTGCTCTGAGTTTTTTTGTGCTGTAAGGTAAATACATTTCCTGAATATTGGTGGGAGGACACCACATGCCCTGTCACATCTGTGAATACATATGGAAGAGGAAGCCCCATCTTTAAAATGTTGTGGCCCTCTTAAAATCTTCTGTGACCACCAGAAAATATCATCCAGCTCTGCAAATAAACAATTATTTCCCATAGATGACGTATTTGGCGTGATTCATTAGCTGTCTCTCACATGCTGGGCTCCACCCAGCGAGTAAAGTCTCTTCCTGCTATGCAATCACAATGATATTGCTAGTACGCCCCTTATACATAGCATGCCACACAGTTCTACACTAATTATATAAAGCATACCACACAATAGTGCACCCTTATACACATCATGCCACACAGTAGTACATACTTGTACACAGCATGACACACAGTAGTATGCCCCTTATACACAGAATGCCACACAGCAGTACAAACCTTATACACACCAAGCCACACAGTAGTTCACCCATTATATACAACATGCCACACAGTAGTACACCCTTATACAAAGCATGCCACACAGTAGTACACACTTGTACACAGCATGACACACAGTAGTATGCCCCTTATACACAGAATGACACACAGCAGTACAAACCTTATGCACACCAAGCCACACAGTAGTTCACCCATTATATACAACATGCCACAACATGCCACACAGTAGTACACCCTTATACAAAGCATGCCACACAGTAGTACACACTTGTACACAGCATGACACACAGTAGTATGCCCCTTATACACAGAATGCCACACAGCAGTACAAACCTTATACACACCAAGCCACACAGTAGTTCGCCCACTATATACAACATGCCACAACATGCCACACAGTAGTACACCCTTATACAAAGCATGCCACACAGTAGTACACACTTGTACACAGCATGACACACAGTAGTATGCCCCTTATACACAGAATGCCACACAGCAGTACAAACCTTATACACACCAAGCCACACAGTAGTTCACCCATTATATACAACATGCCACAACATGCCACACAGTAGTACACCCTTATACAAAGCATGCCACAAAGTACTACACCCTTTATGCTTAGCATGCCACACAGTAGTACACCTCTTATACACAGCATGCAACACACAACATGCAACAGAGTAGTACACCTTTATACACAGCATGCCACACAGTTGTACAACCATTATATAAAGCATGCCACAGTAGTACACCCTTGTACACAGCATTCCACACAGCAGTACATACCTTATAGCAAGCATGCCACACAGTAGTACACCCTTTATACACAGCATGCCACACAGTAGTACACTGCTTATATACAGCATGCCACAAAATAATACACCTCTTATACATGGCATGGTAAACAGTAGTACATCTGTAATATCTTTAAAACCTTTTTCATATGCTATAGTACCTAAGGACTGAGAATTGTGGAAGTTGTACCAATATTTAAAAAAGGGGTACTTGTTTCCTAGAAGGGCGCCCAGTATGCATTTTGCATGCCACGTTATAGTACCATGCGATGCAATGCCATGTCCATAGAAAGTGCAGAGTAGTGGTTATACAATAAAATATCGGATCAGATCGGATCCGATATGAGTACACTGAGTGCCTCTTTGGCGCTTATTTCTCCACTTACACACACCCCAAAGTCTTTCCACATTTTGGGTGTGGACCCCTGTTGCCGGATCAATGAAATTTAACTGGTGGTTTACCGTGAAGTGCTGGTATCCAGCAAGTTCAAGTTGGGCCGTCGAATATGCCCTCCAACAGTCAGTATAGATTGTCGTGCATGGCTCTACATTCCCCAGGATGCAGTTCATCAAGGTAGTGGCATCCTGCCTGGGCACTTTTTGCATAAAACACTGGCCTGTCTCCCGGCAACACCCACTGCTGCGGAAGAATGCGGCCAGCGTTATTCTTCCTCTTCACATAGAGGTTCTCATCACATTCCACAATTAGCCCAGGTCCTTGAATCCGCCGCTGGGGCTGCGCCATTACATCCAGAGCACATGCCTCACGTATCCACCGGTTATACAGGAAAGTGCAGTAATCAATCAAGGTGAGCTCCTGTGCCCACGAGTAAATAAACCGCAGCATTGTCACAAACAACAAGCGGCAGCCCGGAAACCAGTGTGCTGCTCTCAAGCTCACCTTCAGCCGACACACTCAGATGTGGCAGTGCCACATTGACTCCTTCAACGAAAGTCGCATGGCGTGCCCATTTTCGCAATTCATTGCCACAGGAAGAAGACCATGGGCTTGGAAAAATGCCACAGCCTCGCCGGCAGAGAAAACATAGTAATCGGTCCAGCCATCTCGATAATAACAGCGATAAATCAATCGTAACACTCCAAAGATCATCAGCTCTCAGTTATACTTCTCCTCTCTACACAAAATCACCTCAGAGGGATTTCTGTCAGGATCTGTCAAGGGTCAGGATTGACAGGGAACGGGAACGCGTAAATCGCATCGCATCACATGTTAGTACTATGCGTTATGCAATGCGATGTGATTTCAGTACGTTTGCGTACGTAGAAAATCTGGGCGCCGTGCTAGGAAACAAGTACCAAAAAAAGGAGAGATTATCCAGCAAACTTCAGACCTGAGAGCTTAATGTCAGTTGCAGGGAAATTATTTGAGGGAATTTTACACTTAGAGGCAAATAAAAAATGTCAACCAGCATGGGTTTGTGAAAAATCGGTGAGTGGGTAGCGCCGGCCCGGTATGGAAACTAGAAACAAAAAATGTAATCATGCCACTCTACAAGGCACTGGTTAGCCAGTATTTGGAATTTGGAGGGCAATTTGGAATTTGGAAGGCAATCCCAACCCTCACCCACCCATGCCACCACCACACACACCACACCCGCCACTCCACCACCCACAGCATCCCTACATCCAACTGGGGAAACACCACACCCACCCCTCCTTCAACTACATTATTTCCCCAACATCCCTCCTGCACAAAACACTGCAATAAAGGTGTTCACAGGGTAAGGGGGAGGAGCCCCTTATGACGGTGTGAAGAGCGCTCGTAGGGTGCTATGAATCACCTAGTATATGTATGTATATGTATGGGCTCAACACTCACCATAATAAACTACCTCACCTTAATATACAACTAATAAAATAGATAAAAAATGGGGTTTTAGTTCATGAATTGATCAATGCATTTAAGCTTGCAGCCTATCGTCAAGGGACCCCGTTTCACTGCAAGTCCTACACTAACAATTGGTCTCTTAAGAGCCTGGCAACTGTTGACACATCATAGCTAAAATGAACTCTATTTTTCCTGGTTTAGAGCTCACCTGCCAACTACCTTATGGCTTTTAAAGGTGAGGCAATCACCTAACACAACACCTGAATTAGAAAGAAAAGGGGCAACTGTCACAGGTTTCAAATAAATTACCTTATCTGGGGTGCATGAGAGAGCGATGATCACAGTAACAAAGGTTAATTAAAAATTAACCCACATATATAGATATAGAGTACCACAGCACTCGCCATTCCTACGTTTGGGGTTTAAACGACACTCACCATTCAAATGTTGGGGTGCAGTGGCCTGTGACAACATGCTCTAATAAATTCAAATACAGGGTCTCAACACTCACCATAATAAACTAACTCAAGGTGAGTCAAACAGCAGCTGGGAGCCACAGTGTGGAAGCAGAGCAGGGAGTGCACCTCTCCTGCCCGGTGCCTCCCTGCACTGCATCCTCTGCTGAGCAGGTAGCATCGGTTCTGGTTATACACAATGAAGACAAAAAATAGGGGGTAGCTTTCCAGCGCTGGTTGGATCCAATGAATGGTTGATGAACAGTATCCCTGGGTTCGTAACCTAAGGGACCACACTGACCTTGGTGTTGGTCCCTATGTACAGATAAAGGTATCTTTACAGGCTCAATTCAAGGGGATCTTATACACTCCTATCCAAACATGGGGAGATTACAACTGACCTTGTTATAATTCCCTATATGCACATCACGGTTTCTTTGAAAGCTGCAATTTTCTGTGACAAATACACACTCTGTTTCAGATAGTACTGACCTGGTGGCAATGCACTATGTTCACGTAGGGGTTTCTTTAGTGCATCCCAGCCAGCACAATGAGTATCCAGAACAGGACCGCGTAAGTTCCAAACATCAGAGGTTTATTATGAATAAAAATTCCAATACAGATAAAAAGTATTTTAAAAAATGAAGCGAGGGACAGAGAGCTCCAGATACAACCACCAAAAAAATCCCTCTCAACCCGATTGAGCTGGAGAATAGTGGGACCGATGGAAAGGGTCTGATCCAGAAGCTGTCCGTGCCTCCCTCCTTACACACCAACACCATGTATAAATGCTAAGGAGTGGTGCTCCTGGATAGCAATCCAGCTGCGGTTGAAAGCGCTGTTGGACTGAGAATCTATTTTTGTTTAAATTGTACAATCACAATGAATATGGATTGCTCCGCCCACAGGGCAAATGATCTATGTGCCGCCTAGCACCATCCTCACCACTCTAATTACAGCCCTGCTAGTGCTCCCATATGCACATGCAATCATTGAGAGCACATTCAGTTTAATTCCACCACTGACCAATCTCTTATTGTGTCACCAGTGAATTAGACAAAAGTGTTTAATTAAATCTTTAATACATAAACATATGTTTATTTCAACCATTGCTATTTCTAGTCATTGTTATAGTGATTTTAAAGACTTACTTGGCTTCTTTATATAACTGCAGGCACGTCATTTGACCCATCATATCTACTGCAACTGGCTGTTTCCAATGTTATTTGTTCCGTTGTGTTTGGAGAGAGATTTGACTACGAGGACAAGAAATTCCTGGACCTCTTGTCTCAAATCACAAATTTTGTCCAACTGTTAAACACCAGCTTTGGACAGGTAAATAATAGGAAACCCCCTTCTGTATTGTTCTATGTATTGTATTGCTGCTGAGAACAATAGGATAGCCATGGCTAGCCATGGTGAGCCATGACCTAAGGAACAAAGTTGACAGGGGCTCCAACTGTACAGACTTGTTCCAATATAGTACCCAGTGTGTTACCTAGCTTAAGTTGTTAATGGGTACATACAGAATTTTCTGTGTCACAGGGTCCCTAATAGTCCTTAATAGTCATGGAGTCTATAGGCCAGTGTCGACTGTAGCAGTGTTTTATGGCCCTTCTTTCATGGCTCCTTTTCAATGCTGTGGAACAGCTTTGAGTTCTTAACTCATTACTTCTTCCCTGAGAAAGGCTTCTTTTCCTAAAGGGCCCCTTACACTTGTGAGATTTTGTGAGATTTGACCCAATTCAGGTGGATTGAGTCAATTTATCTGACAAAATCTGATGTCCCTGTCTGACAAAAAATCTCATGTGTCTGATGTGTAGGACACAATGGAAGTTCAATAATCTGCAGGGATCCTAGTACAGATATAGCCACACTTATCTATCATGCTGGTCTGCCATCCGGGCATCCTGCCATGAGAAATGTCCGGTGGTGGCACACAAGCATGTAATTGCACTGCTTTGCAACTGGGTGTCGATTGCTCCACAGTACAGTGCCGCAGATAAATACTGTAAAGTATGTGAAGCTCCATCGCTATTCACCGGCCGCTTTAGCTTCCACTTTATAACTAATTATGCTACGTAGTGACTCAATCAGTCCCTGGGACTCAGTGGGGAAAGGTATGCCGAGCTCAGCTCTAAAAGGATGGGCTAAGCTCAGCAAACATTTCCCCATCGAGTCCCTCATGCTGAAATTGCATCTATGTAGCATAAAAAGGAAATGGTGGCGGGTGAGACTACTAGACTTAACAGCATTTACTTGCATGTTTTGAATTCAATTCCTTCCTTCCAACTATGATTTGGGCACCATTTCATGCTGGAGATCTGATGTTAGACTGTAGCTAGGCAGGAAGAGGGCTCTCTGTGAAGTGGAAAAAATACCTTTAAAGTGCTAAAATATTAAGCAGCAGCTCAAAATCCTGTAAAGACCATAGGCGTGCGCACATTGAATGTTAGTGGTGCACAGTGACCCCCTAATGCTGTGCCCAACCTTATGAACACCTCCCTGCCACTAGCAATACCATCAATACCTTTTACCAAAGACATTTGCTTTTTAGAACTGTATTCCATTAAAAGAACCACCCATCAATCAATTATGTGTGTTTGCGTTGTTAATTGTACTAGGCAAGGGTGGGCAATAAGCGCCCCTCCAGCTGTTGAGGAACTACATATCCCAGCATGCCTTGCATCAGTTTAAGCATGGCCATATAGTAAGGCAAGGCTGGGATGTGTAGTTCCTCAACAGCTGGAGGGCTGCTTATTGCCCACCCCTGTACTAGACCATTGTCACAACATACCTGCATCATCCATACATGTTTTTGACTTTATTTGCATGTACTGTTAGTTACACAGAATAATTAGAAGACTAAACTGAAATAGGCCGGAGATTATGGTGTGGCTGAGAGACGTTTTATATTGTAGCGAGTACCAATACTGTAGATGATGGTAGACATGCCTGCTTGGTGGTGTTAAACACACCCAATGGCAGGTGATAGACACGCCCAAAAGTGGTGATATGCACATCCTTTTGACGGTGCACCCCCTAATAAAATGTGCTGCACACACTTAGGGTAAAGACAGAGTCGCTGTGTCACACTGTGGACTGAGGGAGGGAGCATTGTTTGTTTAAGCAGGCTGTGTCTCAAAAAAACACCATTCCTTTAGGAGGCTGGAGAACATTGTGTTCCCGTACACTGTTATTGTGTACACCTATAAAAAAAAAAAGTGATTTGGACAGTGATCTACTGTTTGTGGCCATCAGTTAGTGTCACTTGTTTAGGACTAGATAAATGCTCACATTAAGATCTTCCAGAAGGTGGACATTGATACAACGGTTAATACATGCCTCCAAACTGTCCCAATTTTCCTGGGACAGTCCTGTTTTTTGGGGACTGTCCAGGATCCTGCCATGGGCCAGCAGAGTAGTGTCCCACGCGGGGGGTGGGGGGGGGGGGGGTGTTTTCAGGGCAGTTGTTAGTCCTCCTGTTACTTGCTGCTCTGCTTAGTAGAACAGGGGGGAATAGACACTGTGCACATGCACACAGCATCTATTCACTAAAGCAGGGGTGGCCAAACTGGTCCTCGATCCACGTTATCCAAATCACCTAGCTGGTGCACAGCTGTAGTCATTATTAACTGTCACAGGTCCCAGATCACCTAGCTGGTGCACAGCTGTAGGCATTACTAACTGTCACAGGTCCCAGATCACCTAGCTAGTGCACAGCTGTAGTCATCACTAACTGTCACATTCCCCAGATCACCTAGCTGGTGCACAGCTGTAGTCATTATTAACTGTCACAGGTCCCAGATCACCTAGCTGGTGCACAGCTCTAGTCATTACTAACTGTCACAGGTCCCAGATCACCTAGCTGGTGCACAGCTGTAGTCATCACTAACTGTCACATTTTCAAACCTGCTGCATTCATTCCTACTAGAGCAGTGATTTTCAACCTTTTTACCTTGCGGCACACTAAATAAGATTTTAAAATTGCCAAGGCACACCATGTGATCCCCACAGGGTAAAACACATTCCCCTTAAAGGAAAAAAAAGCAAACCTATTGGCCCCCATATAAAAAACAATCACACTGGTCCCCACAGGTAACAAAAATAAAATATATTGGCCCTTTACATGAATAAAGAGACCAGCAAATAACAGTTGAACTGGTGGTGGCTATAAACTAGTTTGGGCATCTCCAGATCTGGGGGCACACTTGAGAACAGCTCAAGGCACACTAGTGTGCCACGGCACAGTGGTTGAAAAACACTGTACTAGAGGCACAGTTTGTCTGTCATACATGAACTGTTGGTAGATCTTAATGACAGGTTTTGCCACCCTTGCACTAAAGAGATGGACTGCCGGCATGGCCAGCAGCTCTAACAGTGCTGGTCATTGCCCTAGAGTGTCAAAAATGGGGGCAAAAACTTACAAACATATAGCACGGTTACCACTGCACACACCCGCTGAGCCCCTTATGACGGTGTAAATAGCGCTCAGAAGGCGCGATGAATCATCTAGTATATTTTTTTTTTTTTAGTTAACCTTTGTTACTGTGATCATAGCTTTCTCATGCACCCTAGATAAGCTCATTTACCTGAAACCTGTGACAGCTGCCCCTTTAACACTAATTCAGGTGCTGTGTTTGGGATGGTCTCACCTTTTAAAGCCATGAGGTACTTGGCAGTTGAGCTTTAACCCAGGAAAATAACACATGTTCATTTTAGCTATGATGTGCAAACAGTTGCCAGGTTCCCATGAAAACCAGTTGTTAGTGTAGGACTTGCAGTGAAATGGGGTCCCTTGGCGATGGGCTGCAAGCTTAAATGCATTGATCAATTCATGAACTAAAACCCCATTATTTATTTAATTGATTATTTGAATGTTAAGGTGAGTTTGTTGTAGTTTGAGTGCTGGGCCCCCTGTGATATATATATATATATATATATATATATATATATATATATATATACTGAAGGAAAGGGCACTCAGGGACTCTTAAATGGTGAAAAGTGGACTGGTTTATTCAGTCATACAACGCCAACGTTTCGGGGTCTCCCCCTTCGTCAGGACAGGTAAATGGTGTAACAATGAGTGATACAGTGACAGTGAAATATAAAGGCTCAGGTACTTACCCCCTCCTGCAGCTTGTGCTCACACACGGGGACCGCTGGGCTGGCTTCCGGGATCGATCACACCTCTATGACGTCACCGTGACTAACAGTGTCATCCCTCAGGCACATCAGAGCGGGGCTGACCTGCGGTCACGTGGGGCGGGCTGTGGAGGGCATACAAGGCATTAGTGCACACATACAAAGAATGAAAAACGTATATTGCATACTGTACATGGAATGGCATGTCAGTTTTGTGCAAACAGCATCCAGGACACAGCACCTGAAATATGAGGATGCAAACATTAGTCAAAAAAACGGCACACAAGTGATAAAACAACAAGTAATGCAGTGCTGACATCTAGTGGTGGACATGATGAGTGGAATGAGAAAAAAGAGTATAGGTTTTAAAAACTTGGCTTTACTAGCTAAGTAAAGCTCTGGCTTCATGTGTTGCATGTGTGGCTTAAACCCTTGGTGTGCCAACAGCACTGCCAACAAGGTTTTAGGGTGTAGCTGCATGAATGGACTGCGGGATGTCAATACTGTGGGCATGAATAGACCCAAACAGGTGCTGGATATATACCGGCTACCCGATGTGCTCAAACAGCACCAAATGTGTAAATGTAGTAAAACAGCAAAGGTGTCATCTGTCAAAGGAACTGCAAGGGGTGGCGTCAAATGAACTCTGATAGCCAAATCAGAGAAAATTATGAAGCCCCAAGGACTCATTCAGGCCCTTGGGTGCCAGTGTGTCTAGTTTAAAAATCCACTGAGCCTCCAATTGGAGTAGTTTTTTTGATCTGTCTCCCCCACGTATTGAGGCAGGGATGTGGTCTATAATTTTGTAGTGTAACATGGCCATTTTATGTTTTGCCCGGGCAAAATGCCAGGCGACCGGTTGTTCGCTCTTCCCAGACACAAGCGCTGCCCTAATGGCACTACGGTGTTGTGCCATTCGGACTTTGAAAGCACAGTCGGTTTTACCAACGTAATTGAGCCCACACGGGCATTGGATAACATAGATGACGTAATTGGTAGTGCATGTTAGGGGCCATTTTATCTTAAATTTCTTTCCCAAGAATGGATGGGCTATCTCCGTGCAAGTGACAAGATAGCTGCATGTAGTGCATCCCAAGCACCTATAGCAACTTGTTTTGCCTGGCCTAGTGGTCCGTGTCTGTAAATCGAAATTGGTGATTTCCGTCTTGATAAGTAAGTCCCTCAAGTTGGGGCCGCGCTTGTAACTGGGCATGAGTTTAGTATTTTTAAGAAAGGGTAAGTCTGGGTCGGTCTTAACTATTTCCCACCACTGTTTGGCTTTGCGGGAAGTGACCAGACTGGTAGAGCTGTAGTCGTTAACCCATGGTATGCTGGGTGATTTAATTTTAGGACTACTCTTGGCTATGAGGTCGTTGCGGTTTTGTGACAATGCTTTAGATTTGGCCTGCAACAATTCACTCGTGGGGTATCCTCTCTCCTCGAATTTTTTGACCATGATGTCGAGTTGTTTCTCTGTCTCCATGGTAGTATCTGTTATTTTGCAAACCATAAGAAATTGGGAATAGGGCAGACTTTTGACAGTGTTGCGGGGGTGAAAACTGTCATGTCTCAACAGGGTATTGCGATCTGTTGGTTTCACAAAGAGGGATGTGTGGAGATGCCCATCGGTGATAGAGATGGATATATCCAAAAATGGTATGGTATTACTGTTGGTAGTCAGGGAGAGCTTAATGGGATGGACAGAGTTATTTTGTGTGGCCACCAATTCCGCTAGCGGAGCTAGGGGACCTCTCCAAAGCAGGAAGAGGTCATCTATATATCGCACGTATAGATCCATGCAGGAGTTCACGCTAACATTGTCGAGAAAGAGTGATTTCTCTACCTGCCACATGTAGGCATTTGCAAAGGACGGAGTTACTGGGGAACCCATAGCACACCCCGTCCTTTGCAAATAATAACCGCCATCAAAAAAGAAGTAATTATGTGACAGTGTATATCTCAGCAATGTCGTGAAGAACTCAACAGATGGTCCGTGATACAATGGGTTATCCTGGATGAGTGTAGTCACTGCCTGTACCCCCTCGTGATGTGGGATGCAAGTGTACAAACTTGTAACATCTAGGGTTGCCAGTGTGACATCTGTCAGGTCGGACCCCTGGTTCAGGATTTTTTTAAATAAAGTAGTGGAGTCACGCAAATAAGTGGGGAGGTTTTGTATGCACGGCTGCAGAAATGTGTCCAAGTATACAGCTATCGGTTCACACAGCGACCCCCTCGCAGAAATGATAGGTCTGCCAGGAGATCGCTGTGCGTCCTTGTGTATCTTGGGAATGCTGTAGAATAAAGGTGTAACAGGGAAGGCCGTGGTCAACTTTCTGTGCACTAAGTCAGAGATAATGCCATTACTCTTAGCAGAGGACAAGATATTGTCTAAGGTCTGCTTGAATTTGGCGGTGGGGTCACCTCTCAATTTTTTGAGTATTGGGGTCTTGTAACAGTCGATAACAGTCACTTCTATAGTATTTTGTAACCATGACCACTATTGCTCCCCCTTTGTCCGTGCTGCGGATGATGATATCAGTACGCTGACTAAGCTCTTTGAGAGCTACTCTCTCAGCTCTAGGCAAGTTAGGAAATACCTGTGGGGGGATTGTGGATGGCAGAATCCAATAAGCGGGAAAAAGTTTTTATGGAGGCATTAGTCGACTGCGGGTCGAATTTTGATCTTGGGCCTAGATTTTTTATGGCAAGGGGTAAAGACTCTTCAGCTGCTGATGCAGACTGTTTCGAAAAGTACTCTTTGAGTTTCAGGTTTCTATGGAACCTGAAGGTGTCCACTGTCCAACGGAATTTATCCGGGCCTCTGGATGGAACGAATGATAAGCCTTGGCTGAGGACTTGCATCTCTGTGGCTGACAGCGGGGTGGAGGAAAGATTAAAGATTATGTCCGTGCTCCCCTCGGTGGTTTGCGTTTGTACTTTGCGGCGGTTTTGGCCTCCTCTCCTTGTGGGTCTTTTGGGCCGGTTTTGCCCCCGGCTCTGGTGTGGACCCCTAAAGGGCTTGGACCGCGGCTGGTGGCTGGACCTTCTCTGTGCGCTGTGTCGGTATCACTTCCTGACGTGCTGGAATTTTGGAAGCGCTGACGATAACCGGTGCGCCCACCAAATCTACCACGGGTAGATGGCCTTGACGTGTTTCCCAACCACGGGTAGACAGCGTGCTGCTCGTAGTCTGTTTGCACTTTTTTAAGCTTGTCTTTTTTGAAGCGAAGTAGTTCCGTTTTGTAGGACTCGACTTGGCTTTTAAGTTTATCCAGCCACTTGGTGGTTGGGTCTGACGCCAATGACGCTAGATTGGTGGCTTCAAAGGTGTTGATTTTGGCTTGGGCAAGTGAGTGCTCTTTTTTGGACTCCTCTATTACTAAGAGCATAAGGTCCATAGAACACTTATTTAGGATAGAAATCCACTTCTTACAAAAGGGCACACTGTACCGACCTATAGTGGGGGTGTTATGCACCCTGAACCCTCTGGGAATTTGCTTGTTTCTATAATAGTCGGACAGTGTGCGGCCGTGGTAGAGGAAGTCTAGTTCTCTTTTCTTTAATTTAAATAATTCCTTAAAGATGTCATCATTGGTGTTAATGTCCGTCTCGTTGAAAGCAGAGTCCTTACATACTGTAGGATTTCTTCTGCTTCTGAGTAGATGTGGTGATCCACGTTATCGCATTGTAACACGTAGGCTGCTGCTGCTGGGAATTCCGGCTCAGTTTGTGACATAATCAATCCAGAATGCAGCGTCGGTAAATGCAGGAGTCAGTTGCTCCAGGAAAACCTCAACCCTTCACACTGGGGGGAGGATAGGGTAACATTTGTACAAGCAAGGATGGAAGCAAGATGTTCTGAGCTGGGTGGAGTAACTTGCCTGGTGCCTGGTACCATGTGCCAGCTGTTGCACGCCGCCGTCCGGGCTGCAATGCACCCGGACGGACGGCGGATGTTCCTCCCTGTGACGCGGCCGGGGACGTTGCCCGGCAGCGTCTCAAGCCTCCCTTTGATGCGGAGCGTCGGGACGTTGCTAGGCAACGTCCCCGAGCTTCCGCCCGGCGGCAGATGACGCGCGCGCCTGACGTCAGTCAGGCGGCGCGAAATTCAAAATAAATAGCCGGCGTCTGCTGGGCACAGACGCCGGTTATAGCTTTTGCTTACCCCAGCCCTTGCCTTCCCGTCCCTGTGGTTTCCAGCCCACAGTCCTGTGTTCCAGCTCCTGGTGTCTTCAGTGCCTGGTTATCCCAGCCTTCCCTGGAGTGTCCTGTCAGCTACCTGCTTCATCAGAAGACCAGCTTCAGTCTGAGCCTGCGTTTGGCCCACTGTCTCCATCTTCTCGTGGGTCACGTAAGTGCTCCAGTGGAGCCTCGGTCTATCTTCTTCCTCCAGTGGCCCGCCGTGGCCGTGCCCCTCCGTGGGTTATTGTTGTCCATTTCCATACACCTCCCGTGGCCGTCGTGGCCATACCCCTCCGTGGGTTCTGTATTTACCTTCCTCTTTCTCCCTGTGGCCCGCCGTGGCTGTGTCCTTCTGTGGGCATATTCTTTGCCCTCTTTCTTGTACCCTTCTTATCTTTCTTAGCATCCTTTCAGATAGGAAGTATTCCCTGTTTGTTATCCTGGTTTTGAGGAGTCGCCGTTCCTGGTCGTAGCCTGCTGGGGACTCCTCCTTCCCATTTTCATTGTGCCTGCGACTTGGTCGCATCCCGGTTTGGCCTGGTGCCGGCAGTCAGGGGTCTACTCCCAGATAGGCCCTGTAGTTAGCAGTCCTCTTGGGTACCCTGTGGCGATCGTTTACCCCTTGTCCATACATAAGACCTGGCTGCATCGGGGTCGGAGCGGGCCTAACTCGCTCCTTCGGACGCGGCGGCCACAGGTGAAGCCTAGCTCTGCAGGGGTTTATCATCTGCCTCAGGGACTCAATAGAGTTAGAGTAGCTTCCGCTGTGGCCGTCCTAACCGGCGGTCCCGGCTACGGGCTCACGCCTGACCACCTGCACCCATCCACCTGCCGTAGTTCCTTGTAACATAGTAGGCACCATAACATTATAACCGGCCATAAAATTAAAAGACAGGCTATTTTTTGGTCTTATATGTCCTTCTGTTATTTTCTGGGTGATTTCGTATTATGAGTACCACTCCCAAAACTTTCTCTGATCAGCTCCAGGGGCTTACTCAGATGGTGCGGGAATTGTCATTAAAGGTGGCTTCGCAAGAGCAAAGGATGAGGCCCCCCAGAGTCAGGAGGTTCAGACCCCAAAATGAACCTACCTGATCGGTTCTCTGGGGATCGCAAAACTTTCTTTAACTTCAGGGAGAGCTGCAAATTGTATTTTAAGCTCAAACCGCGCTCTTTCTCGTCCGAGGCCCAGCGTATCGGTTTAGTAATATCTTTACTGCAGGGTGACCCCCAGACCTGGGCCTTTGGACTGCCTTCTGACAGCCCAGCTTTGTCTTCGCTTGACAGTTTCTTTAGTTCCCTTGGGTTGTTATATGATGACCCTGATCGGGAAGCCTCAGCAGAGACTCATCTCAGGGCCCTTAAACAAGGGAAAGACCCAGCTGAGGCTTATTGTACAGAGTTCCGCCGATGGGCAAATGACTGCGGATGGAATGATCCCGCATTACGCAGCCAATTTCATTGTGGCCTGGCCGACGAAATTAAGGATTGTCTCATTCAATACCCCGCTCCTAAAACTCTGGACAAATTAATGGAATTAGCCATTAAAATTGACCGTCGCCTCCGTGAGCGGAGGTCTGAACGGGGCTCTCTCACCCGGGTGGTTCCCTTTGTCTCGGTATCCGCTGAGGAAAGTGAGGAGCCAATGCAACTTGGGGCAGCTCGCATTTCCCCAGAGAAAAGAGCTCGCCGACTGAGTTCAGGACTTTGCCTATACTGTGGGTGCAAGGGTCATATCCTGAGAAATTGTCCCAATAGGCCAGTAAAAGGCCGGGCCAAGTGAATGAAGAGAGGGTTCACTTTGGCCTTCAGCTATTTTCCTCTCTAGATTCATTATTAGTTCCTGGCTATATATCCTTTCAAGGATGCAATTTTACTGGGTCATTTTTCATTGATAGTGGTGCGGCTGGTTACTTTCTTGATGCTGCCACCGCCCAGAGTTTGGGGATTCCACAACTTCGGCTTCCTGTTCCCATTACCCTACGGGGTTTAGATGGGGGGTACTCTCCAATGGGGCCATCTTATTTCAGACTCCTCCTCTGCAGTTGACCATTGGTATTTTTCACCAGGAGGAGATTACTTTCCTGATAACTTCTTGTCCTTCTGTGCCCATCGTGTTGGGCTTCCCCTGGTTGAGAAAACACAATCCCATCATCGATTGGCATCTGGGGGAAATTACCCATTGGAGTCCCACTTGCCAGCAACAGTGCCTTCAGATTGCACTCCCTGTAAGATCCACTTCTTTAGCAGGGGTCCCCGTCCCTTACCAAGATTTTTTAGACGTTTTTTCTAAGGGCAAGGCCGACAGTTTGCCGCCACACCGTCCATACGACTGTGCCATCCAGTTGGTTCCCAACGCTTCTTTACCCAAGTGCAGGCTTTATGCCTTATCAGTCCCGGAGACTAAGGCTATGGATGAGTACATCAGAGAGAGTCTTTCAAAGGGTTTTATTCGGCCCTCTAAATCACCTCTCAGTGCCGGTTTCTTTTTTGTGGGAAAAATAGATGGTTCCCTGAGGCCATGCATAGATTTCCATGCTCTCAACAAGATTACGGTGAAAAACACCTATCCCCTTCCTTTGATTACAGTTCTATTTGACAACTTCGATCTGCCACCATTTTTTCCAAAATCGATCTTAGGGTGGCTTATAACCTCATTAGAATCAAGGAAGGGGACGAGTGGAAAACGGCGTTCAGTACTCAGACGGGGCACTATGAGTACCTGGTAATGCCATTCGGCCTCTCCAATGCCCCAGCCGTTTTTCAGGATTTTATCAATGACGTCCTTCGGGAATTCTTGGGTAAATTTGTAGTGGTCTATTTGGACGATATTTTGATTTTTTTCCCTTGACTTGGATTCACATAGGACACAAGTGCGCCAGGTTTTGCAGAAGTTACGGGAAAATCAGCTATTCGCTAAGCTAGAAAAATACGAATTTGAGGTGACCCAGGTTTCTTTTTTGGGGTATATAATTTCTTCCCGAGGGTTCCAAATGGACCCCAAGAAATTACAGGCCATTGTGGATTGGGTTCGGCCCACTAATTTAAAAGCGATCCAGCGGTTCCTTGGGTTCGCAAATTATTATAGGCGTTTCATTCATGCCTTTTCGTCCATTGTGGCACCCTTGGTGGCTCTGACCAAAAAAGGGGCGGATCCATCATTATGGAGTCCTCAAGTAGAACAGGCCTTTGAGACGTTGAAGCAGGCCTTCGTTTCTGCTCCAGTTCTTAAGCAACCCAATCCCGATTTACCATTTGTGGTAGAAGTTGACGCCTCTGAAGTAGGGGCCGGGGCGGTCCTCTCGCAGAGAGATCCTGAAACACTTCAGTTCCACCCTTGTGCCTATATGTCCCGAAAATTTTCTCAAGCAGAGTCCAATTATGACGTAGGCAACAGAGAATTACTTGCCATTAAGTGGGCATTTGATGAGTGGCGACAATGGCTGGAAGGAGCGGCCCATCAGATCCTTGTCTTGACTGACCATAAGAACTTGCAATACATCGAGTCAGCCAAAAGACTGAATTCTCGCCAAGCCCGGTGGGCTCTCTTCTTTATGCGATTTAATTTTATTATCTCATATAGACCTGGATCTAAAAACATCAGAGCAGACGCTCTTTCTAGGTGTTTCCTCCCTCAACAGGAGAGTAGAACTAAGTCGGGGCCCATCGTTCCCACATCCTGTATTCACGCTGGTGTGAGTCAAACCTTGGAGGGCCATCTCCGCCAAGCTCAAGGACAAGCTCCAGCCCAAACACCAGAAAACAAGTTGTTCGTTCCTCCATCTCTAAGACGCAGAGTTTTGGCAGAATGCCATGACTCCAAGATTGCGGGTCATCCAGGAGTTTATAAAACCCTTGCTCTTCTGTCTCGTGTGGTCTGGTGGCCAGGTATGGCCAGGGACAGCAAGGAGTTTGTACTGTCTTGTCCAGATTGTGCCCGACATAAGGTTCCGCGTTCTCGACCCTTAGGAGAATTGTTGCCTCTGTCCGTTCCCTGCAGGCCTTGGTCTCATCTGGCCATGGATTTTATTGTTGGGCTGCCGATCTCTTCCCAGTGTCAGGTCATCTGGGTAGTCATCGATAGATTTTCCAAAATGGCACACTTTGTGGCCTTGAGACAATTACCCTCAGCTAGGGAATTGGCCACGTTGTTTCTCCAACACATCTTTCGGTAACATGGACTTCCCAGTGACATAGTTTCTGACCGTGGTCCACAGTTTGTGGCACAGTTCTGGAGACTGTTCTGTGCGACCTTAAAAGTTAAAACCAGTCTCACTTCCGCGTTTCATCCACAGGCCAATGGGCAAACGGAACGTCTCAATCAGTCTCTTAAACAGTACTTAAGGGTCTTTGTTTCCAAGTTGCAGAATGATTGGGTCAGTTTCCTGCCTTTAGCTGAATTCGCGTATAATAACGCGTATCATTCAGCCTCGAAAAATTCACCCTTCTTTACAGTCTATGGATTCCATCCACGAGCCAACTCCTTGGGACCTAATACCCCCGGTTCTTCTTCATCAGCTGCCTCTCGACTCAGAGTCGTATGGAAAAATGTCCATTGGGCTCTTAAGGAAGCTTCTTTCCGAGAGAAGGTATTTGCTGACAAATCTAGACGTCCTTGCCGTTTTAATGTTGGTGACTGGGTGTGGCTATCCACCCGTAATATAAAGCTTCACCAACCATCAGCAAGATTAGGGCCTCGGTTCATTGGTCCTTTCCAGATTGTCAGGAGGGTTAATCCGGTAGCGTTCCGTCTTTCCCTACCTAAGTCCCTCAAAATTGCAAGTACCTTCCATGCTTCGCTTCTCAAGCCAGTGGCTCTGCTCCGGTAATGGTGCAGGGGCAGCAAGAGTTCTGTGTGGAAAAAATCCTCGATTCCAGACTCATTAGAGGTTCTCTGCAGTTTTTGGTACACTGGAGGGGGTTTGGTCCCGAGGAAAGGTCTTGGGTTTCCAATAAGGATTTGCATTCTCCCAACCTGAAAAGGGTTTTTTTCCGGCAATTTCCCAATAAACCCGGTGGTAAAGGGTTGTTAACCCTTCCTCAAGGGGGGAGGTACTGTTGCACGCCGCCGTCCGGGCTGCGATGCACCCGGACGGACGGCGGATGTTCCTCCCTGTGACGCGGCCGGGGACGTTGCCCGGCAGCGTCTCAAGCCTCCCTTTGATGCGGAGCGTCGGGACGTTGCTAGGCAACGTCCCCGAGCTTCCGCCCGGCGGCAGATGACGCGCGCGCCTGACGTTAGTCAGGCGGCGCGAAATTCAAAATAAATAGCCGGCGTCTGCTGGGCACAGACGCCGGTTATAGCTTTTGCTTACCCCAGCCCTTGCCTTCCCGTCCCTGTGGTTTCCAGCCCACAGTCCTGTGTTCCAGCTCCTGGTGTCTTCAGTGCCTGGTTCTCCCAGCCTTCCCTGGAGTGTCCTGTCAGCTACCTGCTTCATCAGAAGACCAGCTTCAGTCTGAGCCTGCGTTTGGCCCACTGTCTCCATCTTCTCGTGGGTCACGTAAGTGCTCCAGTGGAGCCTCGGTCTATCTTCTTCCTCCAGTGGCCCGCCGTGGCCGTGCCCCTCCGTGGGTTATTGTTGTCCATTTTCATAACCTCCCGTGGCCGTCGTGGCCATACCCCTCCGTGGGTTCTGTATTTACCTTCCTCTTTCTCCCTGTGGCCCGCCGTGGCTGTGTCCTTCTGTGGGCATATTCTTTGCCCTCTTTCTTGTACCCTTCTTATCTTTCTTAGCATCCTTTCAGATAGGATGTATTCCCTGTTTGTTATCCTGGTTTTGAGGAGTCGCCGTTCCTGGTCGTAGCCTGCTGGGGACTCCTCCTTCCCATTTTCATTGTGCCTGCGACTTGGTCGCATCCCGGTTTGGCCTGGTGCCGGCAGTCAGGGGTCTACTCCCAGATAGGCCCTGTAGTTAGCATACATAAGACCTGGCTGCATCGGGGTCGGAGCGGGCCTAACTCGCTCCTTCGGACGCGGCGGCCACAGGTGAAGCCTAGCTCTGCAGGGGTTTATCATCTGCCTCAGGGACTCAATAGAGTTAGAGTAGCTTCCGCTGTGGCTGTCCTAACCGGCGGTCCCGGCTACGGGCTCACGCCTGACCACCTGCACCCATCCACCTGCCGTAGTTCCTTGTACCATAGTAGGCACCATAACACCAGCTGGGTCCAAGTACTCAGCAGCGTGCACACCAATACAAACAATATTGTTTTTATTGTTTATATATATATATATATGTGTGTGTATCGTTTTTTGAGCACTAATTATTTTGACCAATTTTCTGTATATATACACTTTCAAAAATGTATCAAAAATGTTAAATCCCATAATGTAGGCATTTTTGTTTTTCTACAATATTATTAATCTCAGAAACATAAATTTCCAGTAATTTCCAGTCAATTTTTACCACCTCCCGGCTTAGAATATTGTTTTCACCCAGTTTAGGCCAAAGGCTTAAGTGAGCTAGCTGGTTACTAAGGGCCGTATTCTAGTTCACTCTTTCTGACAAAATCCTTCTTAGATGGACAAAACCATGTGCACTGCAGGGGGGCAGATGTAAAATGTGCAGAGATAATTAGATTTGGGTGAGCTATTTTGTTTCTGTGCAGGGTAAATACTGGCTGCTTTATTTTTACACTGCAATATAGATCTCACTTTGAAGTAAAACCCCACCCAAATCTAAATGCCCATACACACTAGAAGATTTTCATTTCAAAAGACTTTGCCAAAATCTTTGATAGATATATCTGGCACCAAAGTAGTGAGTACACACTGAGCTATTTTCCTCAAAGAGCAAGAGATTTTCAGGAGGCAAAAGACTTTGCTGAAAATCTTTCATTATAAGGCTATTTACATAATTGGCGGGGTTTAGATTCCAAGCATCGGAGCATGGTACATTTTATACAGTGCATTTCTGTTCTTGGGGCCTGATTCAGAACTGATCGCTGGGTGTATATTCGGAGCCATGCAAGCCAACCCATCTACACGGCTGCCATTTCATTTACAGCTGAGCATTTTTTTACATTGGTGGGTAGTGGTGCAGGTAACGTAAACATCGCTGCCTGCGCCAGCGATGTATACGTTGCCAGCTCAGTTTTTTTTTACATTTGTGGGCAGTGGCACTGGTGTACATCGCACAGGGCAGTGATGTATACGTTGATAGCTAATTTTTTTTACATTGATGGGATTGGTGGGCAGCGGCGAGGGTAACGTATACATCGCTGTCCTGCGCCAGCGATGTATACGTTGCCAGCTCAGTTTTTTTTACATTTGTGGGCAGTGGCACTGGTGTACATCGCACAGGGCAGCGATGTATACGTTGATAGCTAATTTTTTTTACATTGATGGGATTGGTGGGCAGCGGCGAGGGTAACGTATACATCGCTGTCGTGCGCCAGTGATGTAAACATTAGCAGCTATTTTTTTTTAACATTGGTGGTCAGTGGTTTGCTGGTAACTACCAGCATAATATCTAAAGTATTGGTGGGCAGTGGTTTCACTAAAAGCGATTTTAAAACATTGGTGGGCAGTGCTGTTAATATGTGACTAGTCGCACATTCATTGGTGGCAGTGGACTCACTTATTTCACTTTGAGAGCAGCACAGTAGATGTGTGCTGTTGCTGCTGCTTCTTCTCCTCCGCAGCAGTGCCTTGATAATTTAACAAGCGGTGCACAAAGAAGGGCGGGCGGACAGACCAGCAGGGAGCAGCAGCAGGGCGGGCGGGTAAGAACGTGGGACTGGGGGGAAACAAGTTGAGCTGAGATTAAGCTGGACGGGGACAGGGGGAGAGACAAGGGGACTAGGGGAGCAGTGCCGCTGAGCTTAGGCTGGATGGGGACAGGGGGAGGGAACAAGCTTGACTAGGGGAGCAAGTGCCGCTGATCTCAAGCTGGACGGGGACAGGGTGCCGTGGCACCATTTAAGCAATGTGGATGGGATAGCAGGACAGGGGACAGGGGGAGGGAGCAGGGGGAAAGAGGCTGGGCCAGCAGCATGTAATCTTTGGACCATCATAGCTCGCCACATACACATTGAGCGATGATGGTTCCAAAATGAACCATTATCGTCATTGCTAGTGTGGGATCTCTGGCCCATACACACTAGGCGATTTCAACTGAAAATCGGTCAAAACTCCCTGTTCTATTGTGTCTCCCCTGCTTGTTTAATAGGGGAGGAAAAAGGGACCTGTGTGTACCAGCCATATGACCATCCAGTAATCAAACTGTATGTGGTTTGGTATTATTATCTGAGGTTTGATTGATCTCTGAATATAGCTATCTTGAGCGCTATCCATCTTATTCACAAACCATTCCAAATTTGCTGTACTTCTCTGGTAGTTTCTGGTGTTTCTACTGTTGTGAATTTGGGTATAGCTGCACTTGGTTTTATTGCACATCCACCTGTCAAATATTTTCTTGTATTGACAGATTTCAGCTGAAAATCGTTAAGTGTGTATGGGCCTTAATTCTCTCTGCACATTTTACATCTGCCCCCCTGCAGTGCACATGGTTTTGTCCATCTAAGAAGGATTTTGTCAGAAAGAGTGAACTAGAATAAGGCCCTAAGTGACAGAGCAGCAGCACAAACACAGCTACAGTATGAAACATTACCTCATAGCAGTGGCAGAAAAGAAATTTGGTGCAAGATGAATCCTGCCATAAAGATGAAATACAGATTTAGAAAAGTTTTTTAGTGCATCACTATTTTTAGATCCAAAATCAACTTGAGTGATTTCTCTGCTGTAATTGTGGTAATATAAGCTCACCGATTAAGTAATGTAAAATATTCTGTGGATAACAAAAAAAATTAACTACAGTATAATGAAACTTATAATAATATAGTCTATTTTTCTATTCGAGTTTGCTTATATAAGCAATATCGAATCGAACTTGAACAGATTCGATTTCGATTTAATCCCAATGCGCAGCCCTGTGGCACTGAAATTGAATAGAAAAATAGACTGTGCAGGCAGGACTATATAGTACAGATCTGTACTATATAGTTTTAATCGAACGTGTACACGGTGCTGTGCGATTCAATCAGGATTGAATAGAAAGTAAATCGCACTGTATGTACACTGCTGTAGAGCTCTAAGTATATCTGTGTATACAGCTCCATAATGTTTCACTAAGCCAACTACACTGACATAGACATGGAAATGCGAACAAATGTAATGTCATAATTGTTCTAGTTAGAAGAGAATGGGAAATTATATAAAAATGTACACAAGCTTTTGCTTTTTACCTAGAAATGTGCGGCGGCCAATTTTTTGGGTTTTGGTTTTGGATCTGGATCTCCCTTCGTGTTTTGGATCTGGATTGGTTTTGGCAAAACCACCCTTGCGGGTTTTGGATCTGGATTTTTTTTGGAAAAATGCAAAAAATTGCTAAAATAACAGAATTTGGGTCTGTTTTTGCCCCTAAAGTATTATTAACCTCAATAACATTAGTTTCCACTCATTTCTAGTCAATTTTGATCACTTCACAGCTCACAAAATTGTTTTCAATTACTGTAGTTGGGCCAAAAGGTTATACCGAGGTAGCTGGATGACTGAGCTAAGCGACAGCAGTGGGCATCACATACATGTGGACCTTACACTTCCAACCTGGCACATCTTGGAAGCAGAGCGGCACTACAGGGGCAGACAGGGTGGCAGTTTAATAAACTACCCCAAAAAAAGAGAAATGCTCCAAAGAGCAAAAAATACAAAGAGGTATCGGCCTTGTCATGACTGGTGGTAGAAGCTTCAGCACTTCTATCAGGTTGCTGATCTCCCACTATTTCCTCCTCCATCATCCTCCAAAAATGTGTTTTTATTTAATTTATTACTTTTATTTATTTTTCTTACTTTACACTGGACACAGCCCCTTGGACACTAGACACTGCCCCTGGACACAGCCCTGGACACTGGACACAGCCCGTCACCCTGGACACAGCCCCTGGACACAGCCCCTGGACAATGGACACAGCCTCTGGACACAGCTCCAGTACACAGCCCCTGTACACTGGACACAACCCCTGTACACAGCCCCTGTACACTGGACACAACCCCTGTACACTGGACACAGCCCCTGTCACACTGGACACAGGCCCTGTCACACTTGACACAACCCCTGTACACAGCCCCTGTACACTGGACACAGCCCCTGTACACCGCCTCTGTACACTGGACACAGCCTCTGTACACTGGACACAACCCCTGTACACTGGACACAGCCCCTGTCACACTGGACACAGCCCCTGTCACACTGGACACAGGCCCTGTACACAGCCCTTGTACACTGGACACAACCCCTGTACACTGGACACAGCCCCTGTACACAGCCCCTGTACACTGGACACAACCCCTGTACACAGCCCCTGTACACTGGACACAACCCCTGTACACTGGACACAGCCCCTGTACACTGGACACAACCCCTGTACACTGGACACAAACCCTCTACACTGGACACAGACCCTGTCACACTGTACACAGGCCCTGTCACACTGGACACAAGCCCTGTCACACTGAACACAGCCCCTGTACAGCCCCTTGTACACTGGCCACTGCAGCCCCTGTACACTGGACTTGTGTACAGCAGCCCCTGCAGACCCTAATCGAGTGAGCAGCAGTAAAATAATATATTACTATTATAGCACAGCACACAGCACAAAGCACAACCACCCTTTTCCCTCTCCTATGCTGGAGTAAAGATGGCGGGGCGCGCGTGCGTCTTATATAGAATCCAGATCCCGCGAGAATCCGACAGCGCGATGATGACGTTTTGCCTCTTTTTCGGCCCGGAATTCAGGCGGGAACTCCCGAGCCGACTCGGATCACCATATTCAAATCTGTCGGATCCCGGCGATCTGGACCCGCTCATCTCTATTTTTAACCAACTGTTCTTATTTGTGAACAAATTTGATACAAAAAAAACATAATACGTAAAAAAAAAAGCTCAGATGGTTTTACTAACAAAAATATCTATGCATGCTATGAATTTAGTAAACTTATTGTATGATAAATACTTGAATAAGGGAGCAAAATCATTACCATTCTAGGTATTTTATTGCAAGACCCATATGAGGGGTTGGAGAATTCACGTTGGCATGGACTTTATTTTAGATAGTTTTCTGAGTGCCGAACCCAGAAGTAGCGGGCGGCCATGCTGCCGCTGTTAAACTAAACAAGAACCCATTTGTAAATTAATTATACCAGGGGTAGCCAACTCCAGTCCTCGAGAGCTACCAACTATTAACATTTTCCATGTCTTCTCACAGAATCACACGTGAAGTAATTAGCTCCACCTGCGGATCTTTTAAAATGTGTTAGTCAGTAATTAGTGCACCTGTGTACCTGCGAGGTGAGCTGGAAAACGTGAACTGTTGGTAGCTCTCGAGCACTGGAGTTGGCTACCCTTGAGTTATACTCCAATATACAATATATTATACTGTTTTACTATATCATATTTTATTTCAGGCTCTTGGTTTATTTCCAACCTTGATGACCTATGTCCCTGGGCCTCACCAGAAAATGTTTCCATGTTTCCAAAAAATAAAAGACTTTGTGATGGACATGGTGAGTTCTCACCGAGACACCCTGGATGAGAACTGTCCACGAGACCTCATAGACTGTTTCCTCATGAGGATGGAAGAAGTAAGTCTGTGGAAAATCCTGGTACAAAAATTGGATTAGCCACAAGAACAAAATACTTACAAAGAGTAGATGTGTTTTCTGTTGTTGCATTGACTAAATCATGGGTCTTCAAACTGCGGCCCTCCAGATGTTGTGAAACTACAAATCCCAGCATACCTTGCCACAGTTTTGCTATAAGGGAGTGTTAAAACTGTGGCAAGGCATGCTGGGATTTGTAGTTTCACAACATCTAGAGGGCCGCAGTTTGAAGACCCATGGACTAAATCATTAAAATATCTTCCAGGAAAAAAAGAACCCAAACACAGAATTTCATGATGAGAATTTATGGGGGACAGTAGTTGACCTGTTCTTTGCTGGGACAGAAACTACAAGTTTAACACTGAGATATGGCTTCCTGATTCTGCTGAAGTACCCTGAGATACAAGGTAATACTGCTGCTTGTTCCACCATGGGAAAAGTAACAAAAAAAGTACAATTAATATTTATTAAGTACTTTTCACTAAAGAATCTGTATTTTACTTCAATTTGTAGATGGGGACAACCCACCCCACTAACACTGCTCAGCTATTTCTCCCATCATGTCTATTTGGGCCAAAGGGGGTTATTCTGGTTGACTTCCTTGCGAGTCTGCCAAACCCCACCTGCGAATGCTCTGCGCAACCTTCCATATGCGTGCACAAAAAGGGAGGAAATGGTCACCGACTGCATAATGCAGTTGGGAGCCTCTTAGCACATATAAACCAAACATACATGTAGTCCATGCACAACTGGTCTCAGTCCATTAACCTGAGCATAGACAATCAAAACTCCGTAACTCCAGCATATTTGTTCTCTGTCTGGTAACATGAGCATAGTCAGTCCAAGCCCTGCATTCCATGCAAAGTCCAGTCCAGTAACCTAAGTATAACTGGTTCCAGTCCAGTATCCTGAACAAAGTCAGTTCTAGCCTAGCATCCTTGGTATTCTTTTTTGTTCCTGGCAACTGATTTAGTCCCTTTCATTCTGCCACTCCAACACAATATACTATCTTGGCTTCCGCTCCAGAGACTATTCAGCCACTCCAGAATTTAGTTTCACCTCATGTGTTGAAGCTACACATGACCACTCTGTATCCTGCATGCTAACTCCACCACTGAACCAACCCTAAGGTCATACACTGAAACACAGAAACCCAAACACCAGACAGCATACCAGCTGAACATAAAGAACACCATAACCGCGTCAGCTCTACCCTGTACTTTCCCGTTCTGGTATGTAATGTCTATTCCTTCATGGGGTTTTCTTCACCTGAGATGTGACGTGTGTTCAGGCTAATCAGGGAGAACAGAGCCTCACCTATATACTGTCTCAAGCATATTCTAGAGTTTTGACATGCAAAAGAGCTTAAAAGTCACCTCCCACCTGCTGAAGAATGAAAAAGATGCTGTCAAAGTCCTGGATGGCACGGCCAAGTAAAAGATCTTAAAGGCTGCAACCCATTAGGTGAAGAATGAAGAAGCCCTGTGGAAGTCATGGGGGGTCGTGACAGCAGCAATGAAAATCAGCTTAAAGTCTGCAGCTCCTCCTGGTGAAGAACAGACAATGCCGTGAAAGTCCTGGGGGAGGCTGCGGCCCCCCATCTCTTTATCTCCCCATCTCCCTGTAAGATTGCAACTACTAAGATTGCACACATGTAAAATTACAACTACTAATTTAAGCAGAAAACGCTATCTGAATGCCCATGGCACTCCTGTGTTTGTCTGACCACTCCCCGTTACCACCACCAACCACCGTCTTCCTGTCACTCACTTATTCCTTGTTGTGACCACCATAGCCATTCAATCGCTGCATATGCAATAACTACATATGTTGGATAAATATCTCTACATGGTAGAAACCATATTGTAGTTACAAAGCACACTGAATTATAAACTCACTTATAACACCGGTGGTATCACTATGGGGGTGCGAGGTGCCCCACCCAAATGTCACCCTTCACTGGGGTGACACCAAACAGGGCCACACCACGTACATGTGGACAGCATCTGCACACACCTGCAGGCAGTGAACGCTCACTGACCCTAGCTGCGCCTGCATCCTCCACCCTGGCGATATCAGTTCCTGCACATCACCTTCCACTCACCAATGTCCAAACCCCTCCTCCAACTGCTGATATCCTCACCCTGCCACTGCCGTTGGCACACACCTACAGGAGAAGGACACCTCACCACATGCGAACCGACAGCTCAGGCAGTGAGCAGAGAGCTGGAGAAGAGGACCAGAAGGAGACGGTGAGGACAAGTTCTTCTAGACTGGGACTCTCATGCTGCTGTAGGCCACTTTGGTTAATATGTCAAAGAAAACGGGGAAAAAGGGGAATGGAGGGGTCAGTCGCACAGGATCGTTCAAACAATATTTTCTCAATAACCCTCAATATATTATAATTTGGTCAATTCGACCCAAAACTAGGAGGGTGTGCTACCACTGTACACAGGCTTGGCAAGTTTTGTGGAGGAAAGAGAAGTACTGTATGTCTCGATGTGGGAACCACATAGAGACATACTTCTCTTTCCTCCACAACATTTTGGTTAATACAGGGGCAGGGGACACTTACTTTGGGTAATATTGGGGTGCTGGCAGTGATGTCAGTAGGGGGGTGCGCCCAACTTCAATCAGCACATACGGTTCTCAACATCTGCTCACCCCCACTGACCGCATCTGCACAACCCTGCCTGCAGCATCCGCTCACCTTGGCCGGCCATGTCTGCATCTCTCCCCTGCTTTACAAACCTGAGTGTTGATGTCTCCACCCACAACCCCCCCTCCTAAACATCAATGCCTGCACCCACACACCCCCAACCCTCTGCTGCCATCCGCACATGCACCCACCTCCGCAGCCACTGTGCACTTCCATGCAGTGCTGCCAGGAATAAGTCACTCCCCTCTTCTACCTTCTGAGACTGCCAGCTGACGTGGAGGCAGCCCAAGCAGTTAGTCCTACTGGGGACCATAGGCGTGCGCACATTGAGTGTTAGGGGTGCACAGGGACCCCTAATGCTGTGCCCACCTTTATGAACACTTCCCTGCTGCTAGCAATACCAGCAATACCTTTCACCTTGCTTTTTAGAACTGCATTCCATAAAAAGAAGCGCCCATCAATCAATTATGTACTGTTACACAGTGTTATTAGATTAAAACTGAAATAGGCAGGAGATTATGGTGCGGCTGAGAGATGTTTTATATTGCAGCGTGTGCCAATAGATGATGGTAGACACGCCTGATTGGTGGTGTTAGACACAACCAATGGGCCATGTTAGACACGCCCAATAGGTGGTGCTAGACACACCCCTTTGACAGTGCACCCCCTAATAAAATGTGCTGCACATGCCTATGCTGGGGATATTATGTATAAGCAGCATCACGGGGCATCATATGTATAAGTGTCACCATGGGGGCATTATAGAAATAAATGGCACCACAGGGGCATTATGTACAGTATAAGCAGCACCGTGGGGGTATTATGGACCTTCTTCTGGATCACTCGCAAAGGCAAATACCTTCTCAAATGGGCAAAACCATATGTACTGCAGGTGGGGTAGATGTGACATGTGCAGAGAGAATTAGATTTGGGTGTGGTTTTACTTCAAAGTGAGATCTAATCTTATATTGCAGTGTAAAAATAAAGCAGTCAGTATTTTCCAGGCACAGAAACAAAATAACTCACCCAAATCTGTTTCTCTCTTCACAAGTTACATCTGCCACCCCTGCAGTGCAGCATGGTTTTGTCCACTTGAATTTGCCTTTGCTAGTGAACCATAATAAGGGCCCATGTCCCTTGCATTAAGGCTGCACACCCTTTTTGGAATGCACGCCTACAGCACATTTTTTTTTTTTAAATGGCTACGGGGGTGGGGGGTGCATTTTTAACTATTTGCACTGGGAGACAAATTACCTAGAAATTACCTTATTTGATATACAGTACAGGAATTATAATTTACAAGTTACACTAGAGACTAGTACAAAAACATTACTAAGATTTCCTTGTGGTGTGATAAAGGAGGGGGTCCATGGAGAGGTGTGTGTGTGTGTGTGTGTGTGTGTGGGGGGGGGGGGAACGACACCATGAGTTACTACACCGGGTGACACCAACCCTTGTGACGCAACTGAATATCACCACATATATTAACACAGGATACAGTAAGCCCTAGTTCCAATACTAGGATATTGTTCACTCCAAATTTCCCTGCAGAGCATTGTATGGTCTTATAAAGAATCTGCTCTCTTACTTTAAAATACAATGTACAGTTTGACAAACAAATGCTAGCCCTATGTTTTTCATAATACAGTTTCTGTTTCTCATCTGTGCTTTTTAACTATAATGAGTAGCATGTCTTGTTTATTCAGGGTGGCCTACCCTCCCGGACTGGCTGGGAGGCTCCCTAACATTGGGTTCCCCTCCCGCCCCCCCCCCCCCCCCCCCGGAAAGGTGGGCAACCCTCCCGTATACCACCGCACTCACCTCCCCCGCGGCAGTTTTAAAGTGCCGGGATTTGCGGCTTTCAGGGGGAGGGGCATGGCTTAATATGCATATTGTGCCATTTAGCCCCGCCCCCTCTTCAAACACCCACGAATTGTGGGATTTGCCCTACGGGGGGCAGGTCTTCATGAATTCAATATCAAGACAAACCCCCAGAAGTGCTGCTGACAGTCTCAACTCCAGGGTTCTCCTGGAGAGGAGACTTGAAAAGTAGGCAACCCTGTGTTTATTACTGTGAATATCATTTATGTAATTTTCAGAGAAGATCCATCAGGAAATAGACAATGTAATAGGCAGAGATCGCTGCCCGTCAGTGGAGGACAGGAGTAAGATGCCATACACAGACGCTGTTATACATGAGATCCAGAGGTTTGCTGACATTGTTCCTGCAGGACTGATGCATGCAGCCAGCAAAGAAACAACCTTCAGGGGATACCATATTCCAAAGGTATTCTTATCAGAGACGGCAATACGGATCGGCTGAACAATTAGATAAAATATTTGTATTGTACTTGCCTACCCTCCCAGAATGACGAGGAGGCTCCTGAAAATTACATCCCCTTCACCGGAAGGATGGGAAAATTTCCTGCATGCCCCCTGACCCTCGCACCCATGCATACCTCCCATGGCCTCCTTCTCAGCCAGTCAAATACCAGCATCTGTGAGTCTATGTGGAGGGGGTGGGGCTAAAAGGATACAAACTGTGTCCTTCTAGCCTGCATTTACTGTAATGGGGGTGGGCTTGATGATGCCGAGATTTTTCCCTGTCCCCACAAAATGCAAGAGTCTCCTTTCTGGGCTTCTCCCATAGATAAGAAAATATAAGTAGGCAAGTAAGATTTGTATTAATTATTTATTTATCTTTTTTTTTTTTTTAATTCATTGTTCTTATTTTCCTTAGTCTGAGCTCTTCACATGCTCCCTCATGCCACACACTTACATCTTCTAACCCATGTCATGGTCTAAATGTAATTTCAGAAATCCTTGGTGGTTCCAGTCCTGACCTCAGTCCTGAAAGATCCCAAACAGTTCAAGAATCCAGACAAGTTTGATCCTGGACACTTTCTTGATGGGAAGGGTGGTTTTAAGAAGAATGATGCGTTCATGCCATTTTCCACAGGTACACACGTTACACTGTAGTTACTATCTAACTAGGGAAGATTATGTGTATTATGTTTTTGAAAACATAATGCTGCACAGGACTATGGTGGATCTTCTACAGTGCATTGTTGTTATTAATCTGGTATATTATCATGCATGCACTAGCTGAACTTACTATATTTTTTATCAAAGGACCTGACCAGGCACTCTCTAATGGTTAGCCAACCCTTTGTGGTAGCTGGCCACACCCCCTCTGGAGACTGCATGCACCCCTAAACATGGGCCTCTATCAGTGCATTTCCCCGGTGTGCCCTTCATGCCCCAGACCAACAATGATTTTGCCCACCTAAGCATGTACTCTTCTGAGTGTAATGGCATCGGAAATCACAAGAGAGATATGTACACAAAATACAAAACCCACATTTTAATTTTTTTTAATTTGAGTACCAAATTCAATGGAAAACCTGACTTTCGATCACCCAGCCAATACCCCAACTTTGGGTATTTTTGGTTATAAATTAGTAGTAGCATTAATAATAGGTATAGGTAACCCTAGGTATTACTATTCGAGGTGAGGACTGCAGGGTGAAGTGGGAATTTAGGTGAGTATACTGTACAGTATGTATGTTTGTATGTTGGTGTGCATGTATGTTAAATAAACTTTTAGTTTAGTTTTAGTTTCATGGTGTTTGTGTGTCTTTATTGTAATTTTTTTTTATTTGGAACTACAGGTACTAGCGGGCCCTTTAATGTTCCACTCGCTGGTACTTGTGGTTCTCCAAGTAACAGTTTGCGTGGGGGGGGGGGGGTATTGCTGGGACATGTAATTACACATGTAAAACATAAAGTTGAATATTTATTTTATACTTGATTGCTCTTAACTCAGTACCCACCGCCCAGGGGTGCTGGGGATAGCCCAGGCTTCAGTCCCTAACCTTGGGTGCCATGGAGGCAGAGACCCCATATGGGGGGTTGACTAGTTGTGTGGTAATTTCACTGGGAACAGAGACCAATATACATGTGTCCCCGGCTGTGGCATGACGTCCGTGCTGTGAGGCTGTAATGCTAACCGTTGCACCATACAGTCTATGCTGCCCAACTTAATATTTATCAAAAATATGCCATTCATATAAATAATTAAGATACAGTATGTGTCTAAGTAGCTGCAATTTGTCACAGTAAACAGTACTTAGGTGTTTTTTTTCTCCCCCCCCCCCCCCCAGGTAAGCGGATGTGTGCAGGAGAGGGTCTGGCACGTATGGAACTCTTCCTCTTCTTCACCACTATACTGCAAATGTTCACATTGAAGCCCACAGTGAACACATCAGACATCGAAATAAAACCAGTACCCAAGACCAATGCTTCCAGACCTTATGCTTATAAGATGTTGGTTGTCCCTCGCTGATGATGGACTCAGAACGTTGATGATACACCAAGTTTTATGAGCAGTTATTGTTACATTAATTAAAGATGTGAGAAAAGAGGACCAATGGCATTCTCTGATCCAGCACATGAGCAGAAAATAAAAAAATGCATTAAAATTATTGTAAAATGGATGAATCAAATAGTACTATTTTAAATGTAAACAGGGTAAAAAAAGGTACTCTTTATCTAGAAGGGCGCCCATCGCGGGCATCGCATGTACCAAAAAATAGCATGCGATGCGACCGACGCGATTACCGCGATTTCCCATAGGGAACAATGTTAAATGTCCCAATTGACCCGATTTTCCATAGGGAACAATGTTAAAAGGCCCACAGAGGCCAAATAGGCACCCTGAAGTGTGAAATGGCCCCCCCAATTGTTAACACCACCCCACAATCAACGTCAACCCGAAGCGTGGCGAGCGCAGTGAGCCCGCGAGGGGCGGCGGTACGCGTCCTACGACCTATTCATACCCCCACTATCCACGTCGGCGTGGAGTTGAGAATAGAAAGTGTGGCGAGCGCAGCGAGCCCCGTGAGGGGACGCGGACACCTGTGAAGCCCGCGAGGGGACACGTATACCTGTAAAGGTGTCCGCGTCCCCTCACCACACTTTGGGCTCGGTGGCTCGCTGCGCTCGCCACACTTTCTATTCTCAACTCCACACCGACGTGGATAGTGGGGGTATGAAAAGGTCGTAGGACGCGTACCGCCGCCCCTCGCGGGCTCGCTGCGCTCGCCACGCTTCGGGTTGACGTTGATCGTGGGGTGGCGTTAACAATTGGGGGGGGACATTTCACACTTCAGGGTGCCTATTTGGCCTCTGTGGGCCATTTAACATTGTTCCCTATGGAAAATCGGGTCAATTGGGACATTTAACATTGTTCCCTATGGGAAATCGCGGTAATCGCGTCGGTCGCATCGCATGCGATTTTTTGGTCGCATGTGATGCGACCGACGCAATTTTTTTACCTTACGATGCCCAAGATCAAAATCGTGGGCGCCCTTCTAGGTAAAGAGTACCAAAAAAACAAATATATGACATAGCCTACAAAGAAAATATTAGATAGATATATAGATAGATAGATAGATAGATAGATAGATAGATAGATAGATAGATAGATAGATAGATAGATAGTATAAAGCTTTAGAATTAGTACATACATACATACAGATATAATGAATGTTACTGAATATACTGTAGATCCAAAGGTAAAATAGTCACCCTAGATAGGGTTAATTAAATGTTACATGCTTTAGTGATAACTGGCATAAAATGAACATAATGCATACTTTACCTACTTTTGACTTATCCCTTGTGGGAGACAGCTGGAGGGGCGACCTACATATAATGACAGGGAGAGGGGGTTCCAGCTATCTGAGATCACCAAGCCCCAAATTGAATAATTTGAACCCTACACCCTCCTGTGGACCCCAAAATTTCTGTGGTTATCTCTTGATCCTGCCTGCTTCAGTATTTGGGAGATAATCCTGCTCTTCCGTTGTCGTGGGGGGGGCTCCTTAAAAAACCTTGAGCCTCCCGTGACTTCCAGGAGAGTACGCAAGTATGATATTATCATAGTTACAGTATAAACAGTAAAATATTGTAAAATTAGTTAAATAGATGAAAACATTTTTTTATTGTATTGTTGAGTTTAGCCATACAGTATGGTAAACTTGTGAGTTCTTTAACATGCTTGATTCATGTAATTTGGTCCCTGTGGAGAGGGAGTCGAGGAAGACTGTGGCAATGCAGGGGACCCGATGTCCCCTGCATGCAGGTAGCCTCCTGGCCATTTTGGGAGGGTAGGCAAGAAGGGATGATTGCAATCATTGGATGCATAGGTTTAAATTGAAATCATGAGAAGCCAAAAAAGCTATACATTATCCATCAGTCAACCATATTCGGATCCAGAAACAGTACAGTAGTGTGGCTAGGGCTCAGTCCCATACTAGCCCCCCCCCCCCCACACACACACACACACACACACACACACATGTGTAACACCCGCCTGACTATGGTATGGGGTAAGTGTATAGAAATGTACTAACCAGTTGAGAATCCTTTGCTGGTCATCAGAGAGGTAAAAGGAATACAGGCAAAGTCTGCGATATTGCGGGTTAAAGACCTCAACTTGAAGCCGTTTTATTGAACTATTAACAAGGGGAAGGGACACTACCCGCAATGTGGATACTCATAAATGTCAATCAATTATGCCCAGATAAAGCAAGTTATACATTTCACATATACTGTAATGCATATTCAATACACCAGATAACCCAGAAAAGTTAGACACAGTAAAACAAAGATTAACTATTTCTAATTTATCTAATAACATCTAACCATTGCAAGAAGCCAAACATATTACTGAATTGCCCCAGTCTTGCATGGGCCCAGGTTTAGCAACAAATCCCAATGGTTTAGTCATGGGTAATTGAATTGGGTTTTGTTCCGTGGACAATGAAAGGAATTCCTGGCCGAGGTAGTGGTGAAATAATCCTTGTTGTGTAATACTGTAGAAGGCAAATGAACTGTCTTTATAGCTCAACAAGAAATAATTAACTATACTCCAATGGTTTACAGTACACAAAGCAATGAGAGCTGTATATCCAAGTCCATGCACTAGATGGCGCTATTCCCAGGCACTGTAATACAGACACTGTCCTGTAGATGAGGCTACCTGGGTCTTGTACTGCAGCCAGGCGGCCTACTGTCAATAGAATCCTCCTTTGCATAGGCCCTGTTAACATGTGGGATGGGGACCAGTTACTCTCTTTCCCCACATGGCCTGTTATATTGAGTTGGTGTACCTGAAATGTCACTGAGTCACAGGGATCAGTGACATTTCAGGCTCCTTTATCCTCTCTTCTTGTCTGGAGTGTTACCCTTAGGGCAAATGTTCTATGTATAATAGACAGTCTGGAGTAGTGTTCAATGTGAGTGTACAGGGCAACACATACTCACAATGTCCTGGGTCAAAAGGCACCCCAGTGCTGAGCCCTTCTCACTGATATCTGTACAGCAGGGATTCCACTGCAGCTGCTCCCACTCTTCTCTGTACTTCACAATCTGTGCTGGTATGGTGCCAAACTCTGCTCCTCATGGTCTGTCCTGCATCACTGTGCACACTGCTGCTCCCAGCTGTAACACACTTGCTCCATCTCTCTGCATACTGCTGCTCATGGCTGTAACTCGCTCACTCACTTCCTCAGCACACTGCTGACTCTCCCTTTAGAGCTCCCCCAGCTCCTAGCTCTCACAACATGCTTCAAGTGCAGTCTCCTTTTTTACTTCCCCTTTCTGTCCCAGCAGCCTGCTCACATGTGTTATTCCCCTGCAGTCATCTCTGGGTCCTAAAGTCCTCCTCATTTCAGAGCTCATTGCAGACTCCTGCTGTGACTTAGAGATGGGCAAAACTGATCATTAAGCTGAGCCAGGATCCGCCGGATCTCGCAGTGAAAAGATACGGATCTTTTAGACAAACCCTCTGCTCACTTAAAAAAAAAAGGGGCATATACATGACCGAGTAAAAACACTGATCGATGGCTGGGTGCAGAATCGCCATCAATGGCAACCATCGATGGCGTCTGCACCGATGGCCATCCCTGGCAGCAGCAGCTAATCTTTCTATCACTTGTAGTCAAAGCACTGTACTCGGTCTCCAGAGGTAGTACATCTCAGCTGCCACAGGTGGCAGCACCGAGATCAAGAAAATGCATTGTAATGGAAAACGAAACTGAAGGGGTTAAACTTTATTTAAAGGTAAGAGCAGCACTGAGCTGGCCAAGCAGATACCAGGCTGCAGTGTTACACTGTGTAAATGCTGGTGCAGAGTACAAAATATGTTTAAATGTATTTTAAATGAATGCACCTAAAGGGCAAAATGCACTTTCATGGTCTTGAGGGAACCCAGAGCTCTCCCTGGGCAGCAGGGTCTACCTGACCATGTTTCATGGCCAGGAGAATCTGACCGGGGACCTTGGTTGCCCATCTCTGGAATTTGAGAGAGGTGGTGTAAATCGCTCAAGACTCGGAGAAGTCAGAGGTGACCCCCAAATTCTTACTGTATATCTGAATAAATCTTCCTATAGTGGGGGTGTGCTAGCACTGGACAAAAATCTACATAAAGAGTTACCAAAAGAGAGAAAATCTTTTTTCTTCAAATCTAAACTCGTGCCCTCACATCCTAGATTCCTTTCAAGTAGAAAAAAGGGTGTTTGACAGTTCCTAATATATTTATACATGTTGAGCATATCCTCCCTTAAACGTCTTTTATCTAGTGTAAATAGTCCCAAATTGTTTAATCTTTTCTCATAGCTTAAATTCTCCTTTCCCCTAATAAGCTTTGTTGCTCTTCTTTGGATTTTTTCTAATTCTATGATGTCCTTTTTATAGTGCGGGGCCCAGAACTGCACTGCGTATTCGAGGTGTGGTCTAACCAATGTTTTGTACAGAGGCATAATTACTTTTGAGTCCCTAGTTTCCATGCCTCTTTTAATACATGCTAGAATTTTGTTGGCCTTTTTTGTTGCTATATTACATTGAGCACTACACCCCAGTTTGTGGTCTATTTGGACTCCTAGATCCTTTTCGAGTACTGATTTACACAATTCATCCCCGCTTAGGGCCCTTATTCTGGTTGGTGCGGTCGAGCCGCATATGCGGCTCCGACCGCACCAGACGTATCCCCGCCCACACTACGGACCGCCACGGCCGTCCGTACACGGACGGCTGGCGATCCGCACGAAAATGGTGGAGGCGTACGCCTCCACCATGGTGGGAGCTGCCCCCTGCATTCGATGGTCGACGACCATCGAAGGCAGGGCCGCACGCCGCGGCAGCTCCCGCAAGCTGAGACCACACGGACAATCGTCCGTGTGGTAGCTTGTATGGGGGCTGAAAGCTGACATCCGCCGACGTCAGCTTTCCGCCCCCATGAGTGGCGTCATGCCCTCATTACCATGCGTACGCCCCGCATTGCATGGGAACGCCCATGAAACGCGGGGCGTACACATAGGGAAATGAGGGGATGAAGCCCCTCACGCCCCTATACGCCCCCTTTGCGGCGGACGAAATCCGTCTGCGGCGAAGGGGGCTGCACATGCGCAGATTGACCTCTGCGCATGTGCAGAAGAAAAACATCGGCGGTACGGCCGCACGCGGGCCGTACCGCACGAATCAAAATAAGGGCCTAAGTTATAACTAGCACACTGGTTATGTCTTCCAAGGTGCATGACCTTGCATTTGTTCACATTGAACCTCATCTTCCACTTTTTTGCCCACTCATCTAGATTGTCAAGATCATTTTGAAGCGTGGTGATATCTTCTGATAATTTAATAACTCTGCTCAGTTTTGTATTGTCCGCAAAGATGGATACATTGCTGAGTAACCCCATCCCAATATCGTTAATAAAAATGTTAAACAAAATGCGCCCAAGAACCGAACCCTGTGGCACTCCACTTAGTACTGGCATCATATTTGATAAGGCACTGTTCATGACCACTCTTTGTTCTCTATTACATAGCCAGGCCCTACCCATCTACAGATATTTGCCCCTAATCCCATGTCCTCCATTTTATTTATCAACCTCTTGTGTGGTACTGTGTTGAAGGCTTTAGCAAAATCTAGGAAAATCACATCTACAGCGTTTCCATTATCAAGGTTTTTGCTAACCTCTTCATAGAAACCAAGTAGATTAGTTTGGCATGAATGATTTTTCACGAACCCATGCTGGTTATTACTGAGTAAACTATGAAGGTCTAAATATTCCTGGATACCATCTCTTAAAAATCCTTCAAATAGTTTACCCACTATTGATGTTAAACTAACAGGTCTGTAATTAGCGGGATCCTCCTTTTTCCTTTTTTGAATAATGGCACTACCTCTGCTGTTCTCCAGTCTTTTGGTACCTTTCCTGATGATAGTGAATTATCAAAGATATAATGTAGAGGGGAAGCTAATTCCACCCTTAATTCCATTAGTACCCTAGGATGAATCCCATCGGGCTCAGGTGATTTATTTGTTTTGATTTTGCTGAGCCTCAATATTATTTCCTCGGTAGAGAATTCAATATTGAGGTCCAGCTTGTTCATCCCATTTGTGGTATGTGTGCGTTCCACAGTCTGCTCTCCCTTAGTAAACACTGATGAGAAGAACTAATTTAACAGTTCTGCTTTTACCTTGTCCTCCGTAAAACTTTTTCCATTGATATCGGTTAGTGGGCCTACAGATGGGTCTTTTCCCATCTTTGCAGGGGATGGCGCTGGCGTCGCCAGCCGCCATCCCCCGCCAGCGCCATGGCGATCGTGAGAAGGGGACGCGCGCGCACGAGAGGCGCGCGCGTCCCCTTCCGACGGCGCTTCCATACGTTTCCCCGGGTCCCCGCCGGCTTGCCGGCGGTAACCCGGGGTCCCCGCCGACTGCCCGCACCCCCCACTAACCCCCCCTAACCCTGTCCGTCTCCCTGAGGCGGAGACGGACAGGGTTTCCGTCGCGCTAGCGATGGAGACTGAGACGCGCGTGCGCGTGAGACGCACGCGCGTCTCAGTTTTCTCGCTGGCGAGGCTGCTGGCGGGTCGCCAGCGCGTACGTTCTGGCGACCCGCCAGCAAGGATGTAAAGCATGACATACTGTATGTTGTCCTTAATTATACGTTTCCTATTTATGTATTTGAAAAACTTATTGGGGTTAGTTTTACTTTCAGTGGCTATGCGCTCTTCATAATCCCATTTAGCTACTTTGATTGCCCCTTTGCAAATTTTGTTTGATTCTTTATATTTGGTGAACACCTCCAAATTTAAGTTATTTTTATAGAATTTAAATGCTCTTGTTTTATTGTTGATTGCTGACCTAACTTTTTTTCCAACCATGGTGGCTTTTTTTTATTGAATTTACCCTTAGTTACTTTAGGAATGTATTCAATAGTTAATGATTTGAGTACATTTTTTAGAGTATCCCACATTTCCTCAGCATTTATCCCCTCAAAAACTGTTTCCCACACAATTCTTTTTAGGGCTTCTCTGAATAATTCTAAGTTAGCTTTTCTGAAGTTTAGTATTTTTTATGATGTAATTTACTGAAGTTGATTTCCAGTGAAACCAAATTGTGGTCACTGTTCCCTAGGTGTTCAATTACTTTTTTGTTTGAAACTAAATCTATGTTATTTGTTAAAACCAAATCCAATAATGCATGCTCGTGCGTTCATTGCTGAGAACGGGGCTCACGAACATCTTTGACATGCGCATGCCCCATTCGGTAGATGGCGCGGGCTGGAGGACGGCATGCCGGGAGCTGCTCAGATAAGAGAGGCTCCATCTGTATAACAGTGAATATGGCTGTAGCACAGGTAACATAAATAAGCTACTCCACTGGTTAAGCAACTATGCTGTGTGTTGTCTCAGGGTTTCCTGAGTACAATAACGGTGTACAGTAACTCTACCACATCATCCAACTTGTACATACATATTTCCAACAAGTAATGGCCCAGAAAAAAATGCAACATAGACGTTTGCTATGGAATGCAATTGAAGCATTAAAGATTGTGTAAAGTGACAGTAGATTCTGATGACAGTCCAAACTCAGATGATTTACAGAGCCAGATTAAGGTCTAAATGGGCCTGGAGCTGAAAATGATCAAGGGCCTATTATGCGCAATAATGTGGGGGGCGTGACCAGTGTTCTGGTTGGGTGGTCTGCTCATGGGTGTGTCTTTATTTGTGTAAATGCTTTCAACTAATTATATATGCCTGGAAAAGTAAGGGGGCTGGCATAAGAAAAATGCATGAAGATATATTGGCAGGTGCCCTCCAAAGGTACACCCGCAGGATGCCGATGTCCTCAGATACTTGCGGGGTGAGGCGGCACTCCAGTCATAAAAAAAATACTGAAAGCCGAAACTTGGTAGACAACATTTCAGCACCTTTTATGTGGTCACCTAAAGTTACCACACCGTATACCCCTTACACAAATCATGTAACACAATTGTAAGCCCCTTATACTGTACTTGCCTCTTACATATTATGACATATGGAATGAGCCAAAATTCACACCGATTGAGCCAAAATTCACACTATGGCAAACAGATTGAGTCAAAATTCACGTTATGCCACACAGATTAAGGAAAAATTCACATTTTACCACATGGATTGAGCCAAAATGCACACTATACCAGGCATGTCCAAACAGTGGCCCTCCAGCTGTTGTGAAACTACACGTCCCACCATGCCTTGACATAGTTTTAGCATTCCCTAATAGCAAAACTGTGGAAATGCATGGTGGGACTTGTAGTTTCCCAACAGCTGGAGGGCCATAGTTTGGACATGCCTGCACTATACCAAACAGATTGAGCAAAAATGCACAATATGCTCCATAAACAGGGGCATTTGGCGCGCATTAAACATTGACACCATAATGCCCATTACATGTTAAGCCACACACCATAATGTCCATTAGGTATTATGCCAAACATCATAATGCCTATTAAAAATGATGCTACATAAGTGTTGCTTACCTACATGTTCATTGCCAGGGGTTCGATGCTCATTGCCAGGGGTTCCATGCTCGTTGCCATGTGGGATTACATGCTCATTGCCAAGGGGGAATACATGCTCGCGGTAACTGGGGGACAGCCACCGCGGGGCAGAAATGACAGCCATTGACAGCAGGGCCAGATTAAAGCAGGGGCAAAAGGGGTCAGTACCCATGGGCCCCCTCTAGCTAGAGGCCCCCTGTGGTTGGCATGTATTTTTAACAAAAACATTATTATTATTTTTTTTAGCTAAAGGTTTTGTGCATGGGAGTGGGGTAGTGCTGCAGCTTCACCTATCTGCCAATGTGACATTGATTAATGGTGCTGAGCATCGGGAGCCAAGGCACACTGACTGCACAAGTGTGCAGTGCATTACTGGGAGTTGACACTTTGACACTTTGCACAAGAAGGTAGAGGCTGAGAGGTTTATGCTGAGCTCTGATTGGTGGAGCTCATTACATGCTTCTCAGGCCTATGGAGGACAGCAGCAGCAGCCTAGTCATGGGAGGGTTTTTAATCAGAGGCACTGACACTGTGAGGTCTCCTACAGTCCTACAGAGTAAGCAGTTACACATTGACCAAGTTTATACTGTCTTTACTCTGTGTTTTGATAGTATAATATTCTCTCATGCAATTTGTGGCCAGTAATGACAAGTGCAAGGGGGTCCCCCTGTCTTAAGTGCCCCGGGCCCCCCGAAGGCTTAATCTGGCACTGATTGACAGCCGGGCAGAGAGCAGGGGGCTGCCCAACAGTATTCAGAGCACTGCATGTCCCGGCTATTTGAAATAATACCCCTTTCACACCAGAAAATGCAGGGACTTACCCGGGAATATGATCCCAGGATCATTCAAGGACATTCTCGGACTGGCCCCTTTTACACCAGCCTAATCCCTGCATTTTCTGGTGTGAGGGGGAGAGAAAACCACCGCCGCCCCCTTTAAACAAACAGCTATATCTTCGGAACCAACTGACCCATTTAAATGTAGGCTTCGAATGATTTTGGTCCCGTGAAACTGGGCCGTTTGATCCCAGAGAATTCTGACCTCAAACAACATGAACTGCCATGAAATTACATTTTAGAAATGAAAAAAAAATTTGGTTTACCCACAATATCTCTAGAACCAATGAACCCATATGGACCAGGTATCAGATTGAAGGCCCAGCGATTTGGGTTCGACTGAGATCAACCTCGAGCTTCTGTAATGCCGGAGTGGGAACTGACAGCCGTTGGAACCGGGTGGAGGTCGGAATTAGCGGGTCCCATGTTATCCTATGGGGACAACGTTCCAGGTTTGCCTGGCGGTATCTCTGGTTCCCGGGGGGCTAGCGACACGGGGCTGGGCTCGTTGGAAAGCCCTGAACCTCAGCTACAAAATGGGCCTATTTGGAGAGTGGGCCTGGAGCTGTAGCTCCATCAGGCCCATTGTTAATCCGGCCCTGATGATTTAGAGTGAGCTATGGGTACTGTTGGTTGTGTAGTGTAGAGCAACATATTTTGTATCATTCATGGAAAGATGTTAGCAAAAGACAAAAGGATAGCACTGCAGACAGTATAACAAGATGGAAGTTTTAGGAGTAAGGCCGGTTTCACACACTCCGGCTCCTGCCGGATGGTGAAATCCCGCATGGCCAGGGAGCCGTGCCGCACACATTAGTTGTGAATGGACACTATTGTGTCCATTCACACGGGACGGTTATGGCCCGGCCGCACGGTTGCAGCCGGATCCCGCCACTGGAAGGGACGGCTGCCGGGCTGTGGCCATCCCCTCCATCATAATCTACTGTGTGCTGCACGGCTTCCTGGCCGTACGGGCTTTCGCCGTCCGGCAGGAGCCGGAGTGTGTGAAACCGGCCAAAAGATATGTATTATCTAATAATATTAATAATCAAGATATCAAGGGCCAGATGTATCAAGCTTTAAAAAGTGATAAAGTGGAGAGTGATAAACAACCAGCCAATCAGTTCCCACCTGTAATTTTTCAAATCCACGCTGTAACATGTCATGTAGAAGCTGATTGGCTGGCTGATTATCACTCTCCATTTATCACTTTTTGAAGCATGATACATCTCTTCCAAAAGAGGGTAAGGCACTTGATAAGAGTTTATTTTGCCTAGTTAGGTAAATATGGATAGTTAATCCCAATAGATAGATACAAAAAAATACAGGAAAATGTATAACTGTGCTAGGAAAGATAAGGCATGTCGCAATAAAAGTATGAAGCAGGCATATTTAATACAATATATATTCAATCAGATAAATTCAATGGGAGGCTATTCCATTTATCCACTACCCTTTCCGTGTTATTGTTTTTACTTAAATTTCCCCTGAACCTGCTTCCCTCTGTTTTCAGTGTGTGTCCTCAAATTCTAATACTTCTCTTCCTTTGTAGCAGGGCCATTTCTAGACAATTTAGCTCCCAGGGCGAAGAAATAAAAATGCGCCCCCCCCCCCCCCCCCCCCCCAAAAAAAAAAAAAACATAACATGGAATCATAGAAATTGCGAAATAGGGGATGTGGCTTAATTTTAAAAGGGGGTGTGGCTTAATATAAGGCGTGGTCTAGCAGGAAAACAATTACCTTATATCACACTTTTGCAACCTGCATGACCAGACATTGGTTACTGCAGGAATTGTTATTGTCCTCCCGCACTTAAGTTGGCTGGCCTCACAGATCAAGGCCAAACAATGACAGGCTACTTAAAGCATTATACACTATTTATCCGTGATGACAATTACCCATTACGCCGTACACTGTGATGACGATTACATATTACGCCGCACACCGTGATGACAATTACACATTATGTCGCACACCGTGATGACAATTACACATTACGCCGCACAGCATGATGCCCATTAGACCCCACACTGTGATGCCCATTACACATTATGCCCCATGTGCCGCTGCCGCACAACTGATGCTGTTTACTAATATGCCCCCACAGTGCCAGCTATGCCCCCACAGCGCCACACATATGCCCCCACAGTGCCACAAATATATGCCCCCACAGTGACACACATATGCCCCCACAGTGACACAAATATATGCCCCCACAGTGCCACACATATGCCCCCAGTGACCGAAATATATGTCCCCACAGTGACACAAATATATGCCCCCACAGTGCTACACATATGCCCCCACAGTGACACAAATATATGCCCCCACAGTGACACACATATGCCCCCACAGTGACACAAATATTTGCCCCCACAGTGACACAAATATATGCCCCCACAGTGCCACAAATATATGCTCCCACAGTGCTACACATATGCCCCCACAGTGCCACAAATATATGCCCCCACAGTGCCACAAATATATGCCCCCACAGTGCCACAAATATATGCCCCCACAGTGCCACAAATATATGCCCCCACAGTGCCACAAATATATGCCCCCACAGTGCCACAAATATATGCCCCCACAGTGCCACAAATATATGCCCCCACAGTGCCACAAATATATGTCCCCACAATGCCAAACTCACTTTGTCTCTCCCTCTGCTGCCGCTGCTTCCGAGGGGAGGGGAGCGCATCGTGCCTATCTCCTTCCCCTTCAGTGTGCACCTGAGCTGAGCCGTCAGCCATTCATACCTCGCGCCCGAGCTCTGATTGGCTGACACCGGCAGCCCAGTGACATGAGCGAGGGGAAGGAGAGACGCACGATGCGTTCCCCTCCCCTCTCCAGGAAAATCTCAGCCTCTGCTTCTTGTGTCGTGCGTGGAGTCGGGCCGGCCGGGGAGACAGAGCGGCGGAGGAAGGGAGGAGGAGGCGGCGGCTACGGCGGCATTGGGGGAGACTGCCGGGCGCCCTGGCTGTTTCAGAGGCGGACAAGCCGTGCGGCGCCCTGGGCTGCTGCACGGCTTGTCCGCCTCTAGAAACGGCCCTGCTTTGTAGAATGTATCCCTACTGTACTTTGTTAATACCTTTGGTATTTTATGGAAGTTTCTATCATATTCCTCCTTTCCGTACTCTGTCCAAACTATACATTTTAGATCTTATAGACTTTCTGGGCAAGTTTTGGGGTGTAGGCCATGTACCATTTAATTGTTCTTTGTACACGCTATAATGTATGTATGTATGTATATATATATATATATATATATATATATATATATATATATATACACAGAAGGAAGAACCCGTCACTCAGGGCTTAGGTAAGCTGCGGTGCAGAGTAGCTTGCTCTGTTGCCGTAAGTCGATGGTCTGTGTCAACACACAGACATCCATGCACAAATTTCAAAGAGACAAAGGCACTCAGAGGCTTGAAGAAGGTGAAAAAAACTGGAGGAATTTTATTCCATAGCCTGTCTACGTTTCGGGAGTCATGCCCCCGTCGTCAGGACAAAAAGGCAAAGGTAACACACAGTGTTACCTTTGTCTTTTTGTCCTGACGACGGGGGCATGACCCCCGAAACGTAGACAGGCTATGGAATAAAATTCCTCCAGTTTTTTTCACCTTCTTCAAGCCTCTGAGTCCCTTTGTCTCTTTGAAATGTGTATATATATATATATATATATATATATATATATATATATATATATATATATATTGTTAATGACGATAAAATATGACCAAAGAAACAATAAGTGAAAAGCGCAGGTTACGTATTATGTCCGTAACCAGCGTACCCTTTATACCTAGCTACGTGCGAACAAAACGTAGCGCAGCGTAGCGTACCTTTATTGTGTATTGTACACCAAAGAACCAGTACTATATTAAGAGATCCTTTCGCAGTACTCAGTCTCTAATCTGCGAATATACCTTTAAGGACAGTGTCCGTAATATACCTTATCGCTATGTGCGAATAAACAGACACGACCACTTAATAGAAGTAAGGAGATAGGAACTCCGCAAAAAGATGTATTTAAGTCCCTAACGGACAACAGGGGGTTACAGGAATAGAAAATACAGGTATAACAGGTAATACAATAGACTAACAATACAATATAATAATCAGGCTCTACTAGGGGAAGAAAACAGATACAGGATACAATCAGCCAACAATAATAAGAATAAATACCGTGAATGCAACCGTTACCGTCTCCTCATCAAATATGCGCAGCGCAGTCCGGTCAGAGCTCGCTATCGTTCAGGGTTGAACTATAGCCCGGTCGAAGGTCAGGGAAAGGAAGATGTGCCGAAGTGACCGAGGCCGCCCTGGGTCACCTATCTTATAGGGTCAGAAGGGGGAGGTCAAAGGCCATTCCTATTGGTCAGAGATCGTATGTCAGGTCCACTGTGATTGGGGGGGTAAGATGATACACCTGGTTTGAATAGGTGCAGGGGAGTGAACTTTAGGAGTCCTTTGTTTGTTAGTATCATCGTCAAGAGTCGTAAATAGCTGTAGAAACCGGTTACATCTAGATTCCTTTGTTATATACTTTCAACCGAAACTGTCTTGGGAATATGGAATATGTCCATAACTATCGGGCCGTGTCTATTGCGAAATATTCGCAATGACCGGAATACTGCGCATAAGAAACGGAGCGGAACGGTACTAAACACTATACAGACAGATGTATGCAATGCTAACTAAGCTATGTGTGGCGTTCTAAACCTTTAACTATATTTTATTTAGTGTCAGTATGTTCTTATGAATTTATGTGTAATAGTATGGCTACTCTTCTGGTCCACTTTGTCACACAGACTCGGGTATGGAAACTTTATTAGCGCAACTCTGCGAACCAAAATGGCGGCCATACTATCATAAAATGGCGTGTATGCAACTCGACTTTCACAGTCCACCCTTTAACAGTAAATATAAAACTGTTACAATACAAAACATTTTAAAACAACAATACAGAAATTCATAATCCTAACAGAGAAATTGGGATCCGTGAATTAAACATATAAGGGGAGTAAACCATCTGCTCTTGGCCGATCCGGGATCATGGATAAACGATGGGTCGCATTTATCGAACAATCTACTCAGGGTCACGAAGGATAATATACAATTTTTGAGATAAAAATAAAAACAGGGGTGGTTACAACATATACACGTTCACAAATATGGTTTCTTTAAAGGGAGGTGGTTTCGATTCTAGGGTCATATACCAAACCCTGGTCTTCCTCTGCATCTCTCGTTCTAACACTCATGATTTCTGTACGTTTTGTCTTTCCCCGGGTCACCACCTTTAAACATTTGAACAATAGCACAAAGACTATGATGGCTCCACCGATACAGAGAAGGAGTTTTCCTATGCTAGCTATGATCCCTTGCGCCCATTCTCCTAAACCAGAGAACCAGTGCATGGGATTCAACCAGGAGGTCCATTCACTAACTTTGCTACCTATTTCTGCCAGGCTAATATTGTGTTCCCTTCTAAATTCCCATTTGAGCTGAAGAATCTCATCCATCCGATGATCAATGACTTCTTCTGGGTCTTCAGTATTGTTGGTGATATATGTACAACATTTCACCCCAAACTGTGTAGAGAGGGTGACACAATATCCTCCTGTCATAGCTGTCAGATAGTTCAACACCATCCGATGTTGGACTAGCTCTCTTTTATACGCTTGCAACTCCTTCCCAGTGTATCTAAAAGTGTCATCATAAATCTCAGTGATGTTATCTACCAAGCTGGCTAATGCTTGTATATACTTAAAATTTATGACTGGCGGTATGGGTGATATGTACAAGGAGGTTTATGTCCAAGAGGGACAAAGAAAGGCAGAACCAAAAAGGTTTTTTGGGGCACGCTTTAATAAATAATTTTTAAGATAAATGGAATGATGATAAGATTAAAATATAACTTTTATTACACTTGTTTAAGATAAAGGCGTCAAAAGAATTTCTTCGTCACAAAGAATTGAAACTGAAAATGCTGAGTATTCAAGGAATTATTAATAATTCTAGATATAGTAACTACAAAAATAGATATGAAGTCACAAGCATAATAACTCAATGTTTTTGCGAAAATGTTTGGTTATCCGTGGGACAACCTCCGCACCCTGGTCAATAAGATTAAATACAGCTATTGACACTTCATGTATTGGGTGCGATTAGAAAAGGCGTCATTAGTTAAGAAAGAGGTGCAAAAGATGCTGGAAGGAATAGAGTGGAGGGGAAATGCCCTCATGCAAACCAGAAGCAGCTGTATCCCAATTAACTATACAGCACCGAATATTCCCTACTGGTCCCCCAGTAGGTACTGATCCGGCCTCTCACTGCTTAGCTGCTGAGATCGGACGGGATCAGGCGGCACAGTGAAGTTTGATCGTATCCGTAATGGGTTCTGAAGCAGGTGGCTGACATGCAGGACTGCAGGGCACTTCTGCTTTCCAGAGGGTCAGAAAAGTCACCTCCCTGTTGACATAGGTGACATTGCAGGGGGGGACTGGTGGCCCAGATGGATGAGAGAGTGACAGATATAGGAGATTGCAGTTCAAGTGGTTTATGCGATACACAGACCCTTCTGCTGTCCTACCATCATGGTGTACATAGGATGGAGGTTGAGAGTGATAATCTGTGTCTGCTCCCCACAGAGAGAGAGTCAAAAAGGGAAAAGATAATAATAATAAAGTGAATGTACCCCGTATTAGTGTCTCACTTGTGTCAGTATAGATGAAAACTGACCAACTGTATAGACAGGGGGTTAGAGTATTGCTTTGAATTGACAAAAGGAAACAAAGTTCAATAGGAATCCATGAGACCCTGTCACCTCCCTGGTAGTAATTGTCAAACAATGATGTTAGAAAATGTTACAGTGTGTGAGGTCAATTATGGCTTAAATGAACACAATAGCAGGACCACATAGGAAAGATAAACATGTGTATCTAGCGAAGTGGATAGCGGGCTGACACACTTTAAAGTATTAAACTGAGTTCTCTTGCAAGTTGTAAGGTAAACTTACACAGGGCTTGTAATCACAATTATCAGAAGTCAAATAACTTTAGGTTGTTACATTCAGTGAAGTTAGAGATACTTCCTGTGAGAAGCCAATTTAGCGCAAGTCATAAACTATAAACTATATACAGGTGACAAAATAATTGGTGCTAACCACAGGTACAGCAGATAAGTAGTGATACACACAATACAATGCTGATTCTGGGTGCAGAAATCAAATGACAGCATAAATATCGCATAAATATAGCAGATTTGTCAGTGCATAATTCAGCTGTAAAGACGCCCGGTTTGAGATACAGAGGTACCTGCTGTCGGAGCGCTGATGATCAGCGTGTGTGCTCGGCAAGGATTGGGGGTGACGTTGGAGCAAGATCAGTAAGAGACTCCGGCACCAGTGTCCGTGGGACCGAAGCGGGGAGGCCGGCTAACTCCGTGCGGCCAGCTGTGTGTTATGCCGCTGTTAGGAGGGAATCTATGCGCCGGCACCAGTGTCCGTTAGGCGTCGGCCGGGAGACCGGTTTCTCGCCGTGCGGACAGCTGTTAGGTGCCGGTAACTGCAGTAGGGTGAAGAGATGACGTCAGGGGGGTTGTCCCGGATAGAAGACACGTGTTTCGCACTTAGGCTTGTTCACGAGTGACGCCAATGGGTGATATCTAATGCAATGAGGAGTTGGATACCGAACGACTCGTGTATCATTTCAGAAGCTAGGGGTTCTTTCTTGATTGTTAAATCTCTTTTGTGGATTTGATCATAATGGGTATGAGTGTAAGGAGGAGGTATACCTCTGTGTATGCTCACCATCTCATCATGTGTGAGGGTCATTACTTCAGGTAACACTCTACCTAGGTAACAAATTCCAACGTAGTTCATGGAGAGCCATTTGTACGCCCTTCTACCACAAATATAATAAACGTCGTCAGGGAGAAAATAAGGGACAGAGTATTTCATGATTTTATCACACATTATCCATAAGAACATTCCTGTCCCCTGCTCCCTGACTTGTTCCTCACAGGTTTCCGGCTGTAGGGTCACATTACAGTAGCCGGCTGATACTCTGCCGGCCATCATTTTACTTTTCTTCACCGTGTAGACATATTTATAATGTCTCCCACTGGTGCGGATCTTTAACAGTAATTCTTTATCAATAGGCTCTCCATCTGGACGCTGGGAGTAAGTTATTGTCTGGTTGTGCCATGTCACTTCCCAAGTACCAATCGTTCTGGAACTCGAGAAGTTCATACATACCAGGGACTTATCCACTTGGTATGGGTGTAATCTAAGACTAGGGGACCTGGTATACAGGTATCTCTTATCCAGTGGCCTCCCTTTATTTAATACGTTTATCTCTGAAATATTAAGCGGGTATGGGACTAGGCCTACACTACTCCTTTTATGTAGCACTTGCGAACACACCCAGCATTCTGTTTGGTTTAAGACCTTACCCACTAGTGAGTGGTAATCACTCAAAGGATGTCGGCCTGTAGTTGCCTTACTTGTCGACTGACATCGCTGGATGCATTCTTCTTCCATTTTCGGTTGACAATATCTACAGACACAGTACTCACCAGACAATAACCCATCACATAGCCCTTGAACTACGTTTTCCTCATACCTTTTACCTTCTCCTGTTATGGGCAAAGCATCAAGCTGGTTTAGGGATTCTACCTCACCCATATCTGGGTCCATTATTACACTGTCAGGACTCCGCTCCGATCGCTCTAGAATGTGGCAGCCACCGAGTATCTTTGGATGAAGAAAAGGACACAGAAAGAAAACAAAGAAATATATGCATAACTGTGAACCTGTTGCTTGGAGTCCTTCCATCATCTCTACCAGGGGACTTTTATTTGCTCTGCTCTTGGACCTTTGTTCGCTCAGGTTGCTCGACCTTGGCTGCCTTTCAGTCTTCCCGGAACAATGCTTCTAGCGACACTTCTTCTCTTTCGCTCTCTGCACTCGTGAACTCTGGGTTACTGGCTTTCTTGCAGTGGGACGAATGTATCCAAGTCTCTCTCTCTGCGACTTTAATTGATGTAGTGCTGGTCAACAAAACTTGGTACGGTCCTTCCCAACGGTCTATCAAACAACCTGAGCGTAAAAAATTTCGGATCATAACAAAGTCTCCTGGTTTAAGATTATGACAATTCTCGGTAGGCATATCAGGGTTCAGTAAATTCAGCTGCTTTTGTTGTTTCCTTAGCTGTTTGTTTAGCTTTAGGATATACTGTACAGTTAGCTCATTGTTACATTTGAGATCATCCTGTGGGTCTATCATGACGTGTGGCTGCCGACCAAACAATATCTCGAAGGGGGACAAGTTGAGCGGAGCCCTGGGAGTGGTTCTAATGCTATACAGCACAATAGGCAATGCCTCTGGCCATAACAACCCTGTTTTAGCCATAACTTTACCCAATTTGTTCTTAATAGTACCATTCATTCTCTCAACTTTGGCGCTCGCCTGGGGACGATATGGAGTATGAAGTTTACTATTAATCCCCAGGAGTTTACACATGATTTGGAAGACCTCTCCTGTGAAATGAGTGCCTCTGTCACTCTCAATGACCTTTGGGATACCATATCTACAGACAAACTCCTGACATATTTTCTTTGCTGTAAAGGTAGCAGTGTTGGAGGCAGCGGGGAAAGCCTCCACCCAGCTGGAAAACATGTCAACACATACTAATACATATTTCAAATTTCTACAGGGTGGTAACTGTATGAAGTCGATTTGTATTACCTGGAAAGGGCCTTCTGTAGGAGGGATGTGGGATGGCTCTGTTGGGATGGCTTTTCCAACGTTCTTCCTCAAACAGGTGAGGCATGACATTGCCACTCTACCTGCTTGAGAAGCGAACCCTGGTGCACACCAGTAGGCCTTTACCAGCTTGCACATACCTTCCTTCCCAAGATGTGTCAGCCCATGGGCCGCCTCGGCTAGACTAGGAAGGTATGCCCTGGGGGCCACTGGTTTCCCGTGTCCATCTCTCCAAAGTCCGGTGGACTCTTGGCCACATCCCTTCGACTTCCATACTGCTCTTTCCTGTGGGGAACACAAATTCTGCATGTCTATCAGTTTGGATGTGGATACAATGTTCAGTGTACAAAGGTTTGTAGGATGGGTGAAAATATTTACAGGGCATGCGGCCCTTTTCGCTGCCTCATCAGCGCGGCTGTTACCAAGTGACACCGGGTCCTTCTCTGATGTATGAGCTTTGCACTTGATAACAGCCACTCTGTCTGGAAGCTGGATAGCTCCCAGAAGTCTCCTAATGTATGTCGCATGCGCCACTGGTGTGCCAGCCGCCGTCATGAAATTTCGGAGGCGCCATAGGGCTCCAAAATCATGCACTACTCCGAAAGCATATCTGGAGTCGGTATATATGTTAACTGATTTTCCTTTGGCCAGTTCACATGCTCTGGTCAGTGCCACCAGTTCCGCTACTTGTGCTGAGTGAGGTGGTCCTAAGGGTTCAGCTTCCACAATACCTTCTCCATCTACTACCGCGTAGCCTGTGCACAGCTCTCCCGTCTCCGTCTGTCTATGACAGCTACCATCAGTGAATAAGGTTATGTCTACCTCACTTAATGGGCTGTCGCTTATGTCAGGACGTGCTGTAAAGGTCTGATTCAGGTAGGTCATGCAATCATGCTTGTCCTCACTCTCACTAAACTCTGCTTTACCATTTTCAGCAACATTCCCATCACCCTCCACCCTTTGTGCCTTGGAGGGCACATGAGGGAGGAATGTGGCTGGGTTTAGTGTGTTGCATCTTTTGATGGTAATATTTACCGGGGCCATCAGCGCCAGTTCCCACTTGGTGAACCGTGCTGAGGACACATGACGTGTTTGGGCAGAATTTAGGAGGGCAGAGACAGCATGGTGAGCATGAACAGTTAAATCGTGTCCCAACACCACATCCTCACTCTTGTTTACTAGTTGCATCACCATGTTTTTGTACAAGTACTCCTGCCGCACACCCAGGTGATTCAGTTCCGTACAGTTCAAAGGGTTTCCCATAATCTGGCATTCCCAATGCTGGGGCCTTTGTTAGGCTCACCTTTAATTCCTCGAAAGCCAGCTCAGATTCCTCAGTGTGAGAGACCCGGTCTGGCTTAGTTGAGGAAACCATCTCTTGTAGTGGTAATGCCAGAATAGAGAATCCTGGGATCCAATTGCAACAGTATCCACACATGCCTAGGAACGTACGGATCTGGTGCTGGGTCTGTGGCAGTGCCATGTTTCGAATCGCTTGGATTCGGTCGTCGGTGAGGTGTCTCAGCCCTTGGGTAAGGCAGTGGCCCAGATACTTAACCCTGGTCTGGCATAATTGTAGCTTATCCTTTGATACTTTATGTCCTGTCTCTGAGAGATGCATCAGCAGCTGTCTAGTGTCATCCACTGATGACTCCAGTGACTCAGAACACAACAATAAGTCATCGACATATTGTATAAGTATCGAACCACTCATGGGTTGAAAGGATTGTAAACAATCATGCAAGGCCTGGGAGAAGATGCTGGGGCTGTCTATAAATCCCTGGGGGAGTCGTGTCCAGGTATACTGTACTCCTCTGTAGGTAAAGGCGAACAGATACTGGCTGTCGGGGTGTAAAGGGACAGAGAAGACCGCAGAACACAAATCAATGACAGTGAAATGAGTACAATGAGGTGGGATTTGCATCAGGATGACAGCTGGGTTTGGCACTACGGGGAATTGGCTCTCAACTACTTTGTTTACCCCTCTTAAATCCTGCACTAGTCTGTAGCCCCTCCCCCCGCTCTTTTTCACAGGAAAGATGGGACTATTGGCCGTGCTGGAAGTTCTAACTAGGATTTCCTGTTGGAGCAATCGCTGGATCACAGGGTATACTCCTAGCTCAACTTCAGGTTTTAAAGGGTATTGCGGTATTTTTGGGGCTATCCTGCCTTCTTTTAAACGGATCTCTACTGGAGCTACATTTGCCATCAGCCCAGCATCCTGTCCATCTTTAATCCAAAGGGAACTCGGTATTTGTGCTGTAATTTCAGCTACCCTAGATGGATTTGACTCTACAACAGTGGAATACAACATTAGCCTCTGAGGACTATCCAGCATATCTTGCACTTCTTGTGTAAGATTTCTAGGAGTGTCCAGGAATACCCCATCGGGGGTGCAATAGATGACACATCCCATTTTACATAGTAAATCTCTACCCAGGAGGTTAGTCGGGGCCGCTGCAGCCAACAGAAAGGAATGTTTGGTATGCAGAGGCCCGATTGTAACCTCTGCTGGTTTCGTCAGTGGGTAATGTTGTATTTTTCCTGTTACCCCAATTGCTGCTACTGATTGGTCGGTGAAACCCAAGTGAAGAGGAGTGTTGAGAACAGATCTGGCCGCCCCTGTATCAACCAAGAAGGTTTGCCTTACTCCAGCTATATCAACTTTCACCTGAGGTTCCTCTCTAAGGTGCTTTGTTAGTCTAACTGGCTGTAGGATACAGGTATGACCTGTTTCCTATTGTCTTACCTGGGTTGCCCTTAGTACGGTGTCAGCCATCAGATGGGGAGGAGGCATGTTGCGTGACCTGTCTGTCTCCTCCCATTGTCTAGGGGTTGGGTATCTCCGTGTCTCACCTTGGTGAGGCTCCCAGTCTCGTCTATGTGTTTTGTAACTCCTGGGGTTTCCTTACTTACATTGTGCTGAGTAGTGTCCTTCCCTATTGCAATTGTAGCAAATAATTTGCTTTCTACCTGTGTCCCTGGTGTTTCGTTGGTATGCAACTTTATTTGGGGCATTTGTAAGAGCTTGGATGCTAACCATCATCAGTTTATCAGTTTGCAGTTCTCTGTGCTTCTTAATGTTACGGTCGTGGTCCACAGCAGATTCCCGTAGGGCATCCACTGTCATTCCACGCCAGTTTGGGAAAGAGGTTTGGACTCTGGCTCTCAGATTATCTTTAAGCCCTTCCACCAGCACAGAGACAATCATCTCCCTCAGGTGGGGGTTGTCCTTAGGCTCGGAGACACCAGTGTATTTTGATACCGTTTTCAAGGCCCTGGTGAAATAATCACCAGCGGTTTCACCATCCTTTTGCTTGATGGTGAAAATCTTGCTATATTCCACTGCCGCAGGAAAATATACTCCCAATTGTAAGTTGATTAGGCGTATATTTTCCTGGTTGATCTCATCATTTATCTCCCTATCCACTTTCAATCCACTGTCCTGAATGAATTTCGGGATGTCTATGTGGGTAGGGAGACAGGCCCTCAACATGATTCTCCAATCCTTGTTGGTGGGTTCATCAGAGTTTCCCAGATCCCTTACAAATTTCTGGCTTAGGGCCAGATCTTTCCTAGGATCAGGGAAATCTGTAATGATGGATAAGACAGGGTACAAGTTAGCAACGGTTACATTATTACTCATGTCTCGCTTATTAGTCATTAACCCCTTCGGCACATATGGGGGTGGGGGAGCTGATTCTATTGCGGCAACGGTTGCATTTTTATTGTGGCTGATTGTATCTGGCACTGCCAGACATCTGATTCCCCATTGTTCCTGTCCTTCCTTCTGCCACAATTTAAGAATTTCTATGTGCTTCACTCTCTTCTTACGACTGGAGAGTAGACATATTTCATCTTTTACTGCCGATAAGATTTCTGGATCAAAACTACCAACACTGGGAAATTCTAACTTGCTGCCTTGTGTCATCTTTTTCCATTTCTTTTGGTAAACAACTGCTCGTTCACCGTGCTTACAGCACATAATGAAAGCCGCCGATCCTTTGGGTCGACTCGCTTCTTCCCTAACTGACACGTTATCACTGTGTGACCCGTTATTACCCATAATTACAGGAATAGACGTTCACAGCTAGTAGATACCGGTGGGTTCGTTTAAGTTGAGAGCTCCCCAAAACACTCACTTCTCAGCGACCTAGAACGTTCCCACAATCAAGTGAGGCGCGAAGGGTACGAGGTATGATACTCAATCACCAAATCTTATAATCTTATATAGGGAACTACTAGCCAACTTGTAAGGTGCGGCCTAATTTTTCCAGGGCACAACAAACTTGTTTTCCTGTACCCCCAAAAACTGTTTTTTCTAAATCAGTTAATCGGATCACTGGGTTCCGATTTAGCTTCTTGTACCCTCCTAGCGGATCAAAATAGGTAGTTCCACTGGAGGGGCAGTTCCTATGGGCACGTCGTCACGTGCACCTTGTCCTACCTGGACTGTCCTACACTGGACTACACAGCGCTTGAGTCGTGCCGTCACACACCCGTTCGCCTCAGTTATGTTTCACACTGGGCGCTAGTTACACCTTGGTCTTATGCATATATTTAAAATATTTCTGTACAGACAATCTTCCCAGGCTGGTAGCTTTTCACTAGATACTTATGCAGGTATAAATCCCTTATAAAAGGCTATAGGAATCTATTAAAATAATGCTTGAGTTGCTTGTTTTTGGAAAATGAACAAAAAGAAAAAAAAAACTTATTTTCTTTTATTAATCACCGCCCCATCCACAGTATATTACTATACTGTTTAAATAAAGCTAGTGATTCAATACTGTTCACCTTTGCGTTCCTATGTGTGCTGCATGTGCAGTGCCAGTGAACAGCCACGTGTGTACGTGTGTTTTGTTAAACCTGTTCACAGGCCGCCGATGAATCGGCCACCCACGTGTTCTATAGTGTATTTGCAAGGTTGCGCTCGAGTTTCGCTATACGCAGTAATTGCGCCTAAATGTGGAATAAATCCGAAAGTTACGTATTAAGATGCGAAATAAATCCCGCACTTAATCCGTAAATCACGTACAAAGATGCGAAAATTTCCCGATATGGGCACGTGCGCGCGCACCTTGCGTAATACACAATAGACGCTTTACGTTACTGTAAAAAGGCCCAGAACTTATCGCCACGTGGCGGAGTCTCTGGTCCTGCAGTAACTAACAATAAAAGTTATAGTTTTGCACAGAAGGGATCCTCTATGTACTATAATAAAACACAGGCCTTTGTCTCCACGTGTGCGAACTTTATCGCACGTGGCACATATACTGTAATAAACAAGCAACTCAAGACACTATACCCCGTTAAACTACTTGTGGCAGGCAGAAGTACAGTTTACTAAACACTTAGATATGCTTTTTTTTTTTAAAAAACACGTGGCTTTCACTTATTGTACTTCGGGTTCAACGCTAGCACTTCCTGAGCCCCGCACCGCCGCGGACCTGGCCTATCCAGCAATGGATACTAAATACTTCCACCCTTTTGCCGGTATAGGTCAGGCCGCGCCCGGTACTGAGCCCCAGAATGTGTAACGGACGGACGAGCCCTGAATTGTTAATGACGATAAAATATGACCAAAGAAACAATAAGTGAAAAGCGCAGGTTACGTATTATGTCCGTAACCAGCGTACCCTTTATACCTAGCTACGTGCGAACAAAACGTAGCGCAGCGTAGCGTACCTTTATTGTGTATTGTACACCAAAGAACCAGTACTATATTAAGAGATCCTTTCGCAGTACTCAGTCTCTAATCTGCGAATATACCTTTAAGGACAGTGTCCGTAATATACCTTATCGCTATGTGCGAATAAACAGACACGACCACTTAATAGAAGTAAGGAGATAGGAACTCCGCAAAAAGATGTATTTAAGTCCCTAACGGACAACAGGGGGTTACAGGAATAGAAAATACAGGTATAACAGGTAATACAATAGACTAACAATACAATATAATAATCAGGCTCTACTAGGGGAAGAAAACAGATACAGGATACAATCAGCCAACAATAATAAGAATAAATACCGTGAATGCAACCGTTACCGTCTCCTCATCAAATATGCGCAGCGCAGTCCGGTCAGAGCTCGCTATTTTTTCAGGGTTGAACTATAGCCCGGTCGAAGGTCAGGGAAAGGAAGATGTGCCGAAGTGACCGAGGCCGCCCTGGGTCACCTATCTTATAGGGTCAGAAGGGGGAGGTCAAAGGCCATTCCTATTGGTCAGAGATCGTATGTCAGGTCCACTGTGATTGGGGGGGTAAGATGATACACCTGGTTTGAATAGGTGCAGGGGAGTGAACTTTAGGAGTCCTTTGTTTGTTAGTATCATCGTCAAGAGTCGTAAATAGCTGTAGAAACCGGTTACATCTAGATTCCTTTGTTATATACTTTCAACCGAAACTGTCTTGGGAATATGGAATATGTCCATAACTATCGGGCCGTATCTATTGCGAAATATTCGCAATGACCGGAATACTGCGCATAAGAAACGGAGCGGAACGGTACTAAACACTATACAGACAGATGTATGCAATGCTAACTAAGCTATGTGTGGCGTTCTAAACCTTTAACTATATTTTATTTAGTGTCAGTATGTTCTTATGAATTTATGTGTAATAGTATGGCTACTCTTCTGGTCCACTTTGTCACACAGACTCGGGTATGGAAACTTTATTAGCGCAACTCTGCGAACCAAAATGGCGGCCATACTATCATAAAATGGCGTGTATGCAACTCGACTTTCACAATATACACACACTTCTAGAAATATGGTCTTCACAATGGGATTCCACTTTAAGGGGGAGATTCTCTAAACTAAAAATGCGGTTAAAAACCCTGTTTTCAGGGTTTTTACAGAATTTTGGGATGCTCTAAGCATCCCCCGCTGGGTTATCGTGATGAGGGGCATAGACAGATTTTTTTGGGTTCTAACGCGACCCACCACAGCCCCGCACCAATCCCCGCAACCTTGCACTGACCCCTTCTCTCCTGTGTCCGGGCAGCACAGAGCTGTGCTGCCCGGACCTGTGACCTCCTCCTCCCTGCACTATGATCTTCTTCCGGGTGCAGGGAGGAGGAGAGCCCAGCGCAGCTGCAGCAGTGCCGGGTAAGGGGGGGAGGGGGAGCCGCCGGGACCCGATGGGACCTGCTGACTCTCACCGCAATGGACAGCTCTTAACGCAAGAGCTGTCCTTTGCCATAATTATAGCATATGTTAGTGCATATGCGATAATTATGAATGCGATGGGCGGCGAAGGGGGGTGGAGCTGGGGTGCAGATGTTAGTACATCCCCCCTTAGCCATCCAAATACCTATACAATGGCATTATTACTTTTTTTTCCCGGCTACTGATTCCTTTCCCTATACGCAACCAACCAAGATGAGATGATGTCATTTCCAAGTGCCAATACTGTATCCATGTGCAGTGATAACCCAGGTCAGCACCGCGGCAAATTAGGCTGTCCCGGTCTGACTTGGTGTGTAGCTTACTGTGTTCCAAATCTCTGGACAGACCCAGGAATTTAGTGGAACAGAGGTATGAGAATGGAAGCAAAGAAGATACATTTTCAGGAAGGGTAAATTGTCAGAAATATATTCAGCGTAATATGCTCTAGAAAACAAAGTATCACCACAATAAATCTAACGGTGTAGTATTTTTCTTTATTGATCCAGTACAATACTTCAGCTTTGGATGCACCACGTGCTCATGAAATTTGTAAAAGGAAACAGCTTTCTTTCATTAAATAATGTTTATTATGTACCATCCAGCGAGGGATAGATACAAAAATATCAAAAATATCTAATCGCAATTCCCAATAGCAATTTAACAGACAGGAAGTTGGTTTTTGGGTAGGCGGTAAACTGTCATTTTCTACGAAAATGCAGGAATGCACAGGTGTTTTAACCCCTTCCCACCGCAGCCTGTTTTTGCCTTCCTGACAGAGCCCTTTTTTTTCAAATCTGACATGTATCACTTAAGTGGGGATAACTTTTTTTTGCTTTTACTTATCCCAGTGATTTTGAGATTGTTTTCTCGTGACACATTGTACTTCAAATTAGTGGTAAATTTGGGTCGATAAAGTCTGTGTTTTTTTGTGAAAAATACCAAAATGTTGTAAATAAATGGAAAATTTAGCAATTTTCAAAATGTTAAATTTTCTGCTTGTGAGACAAATAATCATACCACTCAAAATAGTTAATAACTAACATAGACCATATGTCTACTTTATGTTTCCATCATTATTTCAACCTCCTTTTAATTTTTTTGGACACTAGGAGGCTTAAAATATGAATAGCAAATGCTCAAATTTTCAAGAAAATTTCAAACACTGATTTTTTTAGGGACCAGTTCAGTTCTGATGTGACTTTGAGGGACTTGTATGTGAGACACCCCCATAAATGATGCCATTTCAAAAACTGCACCCCTCACAGTATTCAAAACAGCATTTTGGAAGTTTGTTAACCCTTTAGGTGTTTCACAGGAATTAAAACAACGTGTAGGTGAAATTTCAAAACTTCATTTTTTTTGCAGATTTTCAATTTTAATACATTTTTCTAAGGAACAGAGTAGATTTTACTAGAGAAATGTGACTAAAAATTGATTCCCCCAATTCTTTTGTTTTCATAAATATCCTATATGTGGCCCTAGTGTGCACGTTGACCAAACCACAGGCTTCATAATAGAAGGAGCACCTACTTGATTTTGGAGCCTCCTTTTTATGAGATTATTTTTTTGGGCACCATGTAGGTTTCTAGGCACCATAAGATGCTAAAAGTTAGGAACCCCCCCACAAGTGATCCCATTTTGCAAACTACACCCCTCAGGGAATTCATCTAGGGGTATAGTGTACATTTCAAACCCCCAGGGGTTTCACCAATTGTGGTACAACTGGGCTGTGAAAATGAAAAATTACATTTTTTACACAAAAATGCAGTTCTGGCTCAAAATTTTTCATTTTTACAAGGAATGAAGGAGACAAAGCACCCCAAAATCTGTGCCCCAATTTCTCCAGAGTACGGCAATGCCTCACATGTGACCAAAAAATACCATTTGGGTGCATGGCAGGACTCAGAAGGGAAGGAGTGATTTTTGGATTTTGCAGCTCAGATTCTGGTGGAATGAATGGTGGGTGCTATGTGGCATTAGCAAGACCCCCGAAGCACCAATACAGTGGAACCCCCCCACAAGTGATCCCATTTTGCAAACTACACCCCTCAGGGAATTCATCTAGGGGTATAGTGTACATTTCAAACCCCCAGGGGTTTCACCAATTTTGATACAACTGGGCTGTGCAAATGAAAAATTACATTTTTTTTACACAAAAATGCAGTTCTGGCTCAAAATTTTTCATTTTCATAAGGTATGAAGGAGAAAAAGCACCCCAAAATCTGTGCCCCAATTTCTCCCGAGTACGGCAATGCCTCACATGTGACCAAAAAATACCATTTGGGTGCATGGCAGGACTCAGAAGGGAAGGAGTGATTTTTGGATTTTGCAGCTCAGATTCTGGTGGAATGTTGGTGGGTGCTATGTCGCATTAGCAAGACCCCCGAAGCACCAATACAGTGGAACCCCCCCCCCACAAGTGACCCCATTTTGCAAACTACACCCCTCAGGGAATTCATCTAGGGGTATAGTGTACATTTCAAACCCCCAGGGGTTTCACCAATTGTGGTACAACTGGGCAGTGAAAATGAAAAATTACATTTTTTACACAAAAATGCAGTTCTGGCTCAAAATTTTTCATTTTCACAAGGAATGAAGGAGACAAAGCACCCCAAAATCTGTGCCCCAATTTCTCCCGAGTACGGCAATGCCTCACATGTGACCAAAAAATAGCATTTGGGTGCATGGCAGGACTCAGAAGGGAAGGAGTGATTTTTGGATTTTGCAGCTCAGATTCTGGTGGAATGAATGGTGGGTGCTATGTGGCATTAGCAAGACCCCCGAAGCACCAATACAGTGGAACCCCCCCACAAGTGATCCCATTTTGCAAACTACACCCCTCAGGGAATTCATCTAGGGGTATAGTGTACATTTCAAACCCCCAGGGGTTTCACCAATTGTGGTACAACTGGGCAGTGAAAATGAAAAATTAAATTTTTTACACAAAAATGCAGTTCTGGCTCAAAATTTTTCATTTTCACAAGGAATGAAGGAGACAAAGCACCCCAAAATCTGTGCCCCAATTTCTCCCGAGTACGGCAATGCCTCATGTGTGACCAAAAAATGGCAGGACTCAGAAGGGAAGGAGTGATATTTGGATTTTGCAGCACAGATTCTGGTGGAATGTTGGTGGGTGCTATGTCGCATTAGCAAGACCCCCAAAGCACCAATACAGTGGAACCCCCCACAAGTGACCCCATTTTGCAAACTACACCCCTCAGGGAATTCATCTAGGGGTATAGTGTACATTTCAAACCCCCAGGGGTTTCACAAATTGTGGTACAACTGGGCTGTGAAAATGAAAAATTACATTTTTTACACAAAAATGCAGTTCTGGCTCAAAATTTTTCATTTTCACAAGGAATGAAGGAGACAAAGCACCCCAAAATCTGTGCCCCAATTTCTCCCGAGTACGGCAATGCCTCACATGTGACCAAAAAATAGCATTTGGGTGCATGGCAGGACTCAGAAGGGAAGGAGTGATTTTTGGATTTTGCAGCTCAGATTCTGGTGGAATGAATGGTGGGTGCTATGTGGCATTAGCAAGACCCCCGAAGCACCAATACAGTGGAACCCCCCCCACAAGTGATCCCATTTTGCAAACTACACCCCTCAGGGAATTCATCTAGGGGTATAGTGTACATTTCAAACCCCCAGGGGTTTCACCAATTGTGGTACAACTGGGCAGTGAAAATGAAATATTACATTTTTTACACAAAAATGCAGTTCTGGCTCAAAATTTTTCATTTTCACAAGGAATGAAGGAGACAAAGCACCCCAAAATCTGTGCCCCAATTTCTCCCGAGTACGGCAATGCCTCATGTGTGACCAAAAAATGGCAGGACTCAGAAGGGAAGGAGTGATATTTGGATTTTGCAGCACAGATTCTGGTGGAATGTTGGTGGGTGCTATGTCGCATTAGCAAGACCCCCAAAGTACCAATACAGTGGAACCCCCCACAAGTGACCCCATTTTGCAAACTACACCCCTCAGGGAATTCATCTAGGGGTATAGTGTACATTTCAAACCCCCAGGGGTTTCACCAATTTTGATACAACTGGGCTGTGCAAATGAAAAATTACATTTTTTTACACAAAAATGCAGTTCTGGCTCAAAATTTTTCATTTTCATAAGGTATGAAGGAGAAAAAGCACCCCAAAATATGTGCCCCAATTTCTCCCGAGTATGGCAATGCCTCATATGTGACCAAAAAATACCAGTTGGGTGCATGGCAGGACTCAGAAGGGAAGGAGTGATTTTTGGATTTTGCAGCTCAGATTCTGGTGGAATGAATGGTGGGTGCTATGTGGCATTAGCAAGACCCCCGAAGCACGGTGAAATGATGAACCTAATAATCCATAGATGTGTGGTATATTTTAAAACACTCCTTTATACATAGGCCAGGTTTGTCGGGGCAAGTTTCACAGTGGAAAATAGTATCCTTTCTTATTCCCTTTTTATAGCAAACTTTGCACCTTTTTTGTGTCCTGCCCTTTTTTGCAGTGGAGGGGATTTCATTAGGAAAATGCTGCCCTGGTACAATACGGGGGCCAGTACTAGAAGTACTGGGGCCCTCTGCCTGCTGGTTCCCAAATATTAGGCCCTTTATGACTTCCTCTTGAAAGTGCATAAATGTCCCCCTCTGGCTGGTAGAACGGAATAGCACGTAAGCGTTATACAGTGCCATCTGGATGATATACACGGCCAGCTTCTTGTACCAGATTTTTGTTTTCCGCAGGGGACTGTACGGCTTCAGTACCTGATCTGAAAGATCCACTCCGCCCATGTACTTATTGTAATCTAGGATACAATTAGGTTTTGAGGTGTGGGTACTGGTACCTCGTACAGGGACGGAGGTGGTACTGTCTCCATGAATTGTTGTCAGTATAAGGATATCCCTCTTGTCCTTATATTTGACCAACAACATATTTTCGGTGCATATTCCCCTGCTTTCACCCCTTCTTAGTAATTGGGCAACGTGCGTTTTTGGGAGGCCTCTTTGGTTCTTGTGCACAGTACCGCAAGCTGCTGTACCTCTTGAACCAAGGGCCTTAAACAGGGGGATGCTAGTGTAAAAGTTATCCACATAGAGGTGATAACCTTTATCCAGGAAGGGGTGCACTAAATCCCAGACAATTTTTCCACTAACACCTACGAGGGAGGGGGGGCATTCTGGCGGTTCAATTCTTGAGTCCTTCCCTTCATATACCCTAAACCTGTGGGTGTACCCTGAGGTGCTTTCACACAGCTTATACATTTTTATGCCATACCTTGCCCTCTTATTAGGAAGGTACTGGCGGAATTTAACCATTCCTTTAAAATGTATAAGGGACTCGTCGATACAAATACATTTTTCAGGGATGTACATCTCTGCAAATTTGGCACTGAAATGATCAATGACCGGCCTGACTTTGAATAGCCGGTCAAAGGTGGGATCATCTCTGGGTGGGCACTGTACATTATCGGTGTAATGTAAAAATTTAAGGATTGTCTCAAAACGAGTCCGAGCCATGGCCATACGGTAAAGTGGGGTGCTGTACAGAACATCTGTACTCCAATATTGCCTAATTTCTGGCTTTTTTACTATGCCCATATGTAACACCAGACCCCAAAACGTCATCATCTCTACTGCATCTACAGGGGTCCACCTAGCAAATGATGACGTGGGGTTTTGAGCAATAAACTGCTGGGCATATAAATTACTTTGGTCACTTGTCTTGAAAAAGTTCCCGTCTTGTGAGGGTACGAAACGCGTTGACGCAATACAAACTTCTCCTGACGTGTCTCCAAGGCTCCACCTCTAACTCAGTCTCCAGCCGCACAGCTGATTTGCAGTGTTTGCCGCTAATCCAAAGCCGGCGTCTCACGCGGCCACCGGCAGATTTCCAGCTCAGCTGCCGCCCAAACAGCTCCGACGAGCATCAGCTATACAAGCCGTGACCGTGTAAAGTCCCCCGGATCATCATATAAGGGGACGGAGGCTACCTACATCACGGAGCGCTACTGAGCGCTATTAACACAGCCGCTCCACATACAGCTTTCTCCGGCTACCTGTCCCTGCTCCCCTGGAGGGATATCTGGGTTGAGCTAAACAAACACCTATTTGGCTCCCCGTTACCAACAATCACCTGGGTGAGAAAAATTATTCTATTCTACTAATAAGAACTGCCTTACCATCTAGTGCATGTTTGTCTACATGCTAATCTGGCATCTTTGATTCATGACTGCATAATATTGCGCTCTATCTATTCTTTGGAACTGAGTCAAACCCTATTATTGGGAATTTACCCCACCTTGGAGACACCTTATTATTCAAGATTTATTCTTATATGCTTTTTTATATATTTTAGTGTCATTGTATATGTATATGTGGTTAAAAAAATTTTTTTACATTTATAAAATATTGATTTTTACAAGCGTGTCCAGTCTCATTCCTTTCTGGTCATACCTGCATTTGATTTGGAGTTCATAAATTCACTATACCCAGCAGCGCAATTGTGTTGAAATCCCCCCCAAAAGTATTATCGGTGTAATGTAAAAATTTAAGGATTGTCTCAAAACGAGTCCGAGCCATGGCCATACGGTAAAGTGGGGTGCTGTACAGAACATCTGTACTCCAATATTGCCTAATTTCTGGCTTTTTTACTATGCCCATATGTAACACCAGACCCCAAAACGTCATCATCTCTACTGCATCTACAGGGGTCCACCTAGCAAATGATGACGTGGGGTTTTGAGCAATAAACTGCTGGGCATATAAATTACTTTGGTCCACCATTAAATTTATAAAATCATCAGAGAAAAATAATTTGAAAAAGTCAATTTCTCTGAGACCTGTTGAATCAAATTGGATTCCTGGGATGGCCAAAAACTCAGAAACCTGGGGCTCAAAATTGTCTGGTGGTGGGGTCCATACGGGATCAATCATTTGGGGGGGGGTCTCAGCTGCTCTACGGGGGCATCTTTGAGGGGGTCCCTCATCACTAGAGGAGGAAGAGGAGCTTAAGACGAATCCTTCAAATTCCCCGCTTGCATCACTGGCTGTGTCAGAGTCAGAGGCAAGCATGGCATATGCCTCCTCCGCTGAATACATTCTTCTGGATGACTGGGATGACATTTGGGATGACATTTGGGATGCCATTTTTATTTTTGTGTTTCTGTAAGTGTAATGTTTCAACACGTGTATAGTGTAGGGGGGGTACAAACTTTATTTCAACACGGGGGGTATGTAGTGTGTAGTGTGTATGTAGTGCAGAAAAAAAAATACTTTATACAGGAATTTGATCCCAATAAAAAAAATAAAAATTGAAGAGGTTAAAAAAAAAAAAGGTCCTGCGCCAAAAATTGAGCACAGATGTTGGTCAGTAACGTCCGTCACTGAACAGCGCTCAAAGGCAACAGGAATTTGATCCAAAAAAAAAAAAAAAATTATATCAACCCTGTGCCAAAAATGCTGTTCAGTGATGTACGTCACTGATCAGCGCTCAGCGGCCACAGGACACCCACAAAAGCAACGTGGGTGTAAAAACAATTTTAAAAAAATAAACCACAGCACTCTCCAAAAAAAAAACAATTTAAAAAAACTGCAGAAAAAAAATTATATCAACCCTGTGCCAAAAATGCTGTTCAGTGATGTACGTCACTGATCAGCGCTCAGCGGCCACAGGACACCCACAAAAGCAACTTGGGTGTAAAAACAATTTAAAAAAAATAAACCACAGCACTCTCCAAAAAAAAAACAATTTAAAAAAACTGCAGAAAAAAAATTATATCAACCCTGTGCCAAAAATGCTGTTCAGTGATGTATGTCACTGATCAGTGCTCAGCGGCCACAGGACACCCACAAAAGCAACGTGGGTGTAAAAACAAAACCCCACTGCACTCTCCAAAAAAAAAAAAAAAACTGCAGATCAGTGATGCAGTGATGAAACACTGATTAGCAGTGAGGGGCAGCAGGCACACAACTGTGGGTGCAACCTGACAGGGTATATATAAAAAAAACCCTGGACCCCCAAAAAGTTGCTGATCAGTTAATTTATACTGATCAGCACAAAAGGGGGGGCAGCAGGGGGGCAGCAGTCAGTTGCACAGGCAGCACAAGCTTTGGTGCAACTGACAGGTATATATATAAAAAAATAACCCCTGCACCCCCAAAAAGTTGCTGATCAGCACAGATATACTGATCAGCACAAAAGGGGGTGCAGCAGACACAAAATATAGCACTCTCTATCACTCCATCAGCAATGGATATCTATACCAGGTTGAACTAGATGGACGCAAGTCTTTTTTCAGCCTTACCTACTATGTAACTATGTAACTATGTAACTCTCTGTCACTATCTCTGACTATCTCTGACTATCTCTCACTATCTGTCACTCTATGACACTGCAGCAGCAGCACACAGGAAGTGACAAGATCCAGTAAGCATCCAGCTGCTGGCAGCACGCTACCAGCGGTGATCAGGTAAGTATCAGGCAAGTATCAGGCAAGGATCAGGTATGTATATCACGACAGATTGGCCGGTGACCGCTCTGCACGCAATTCCAGACCGGAATGGCGTCTGCAGCGCAGTCACCGTTAGTTTAAATAACTCGCTATGGCTGTGATTGGTCCGTCGGTCCGACGGACCAATCACAGCCTTGGGGGCAGGTGGGGTGAGGTGTGGTCATCACCGGTGACCCCCTCACGCCCCCTCCCACCCGGCGGTGATTGACACCTGTGTTACCGAGCGTCATATTCGCCGGTAACACAGGAAAACGCTGCGATTGGCTGTTCACATTGAACAGCCAATCACAGCGATCGCCGACGGGGGGGAGGCATCGCCGCCCCCCCTGGACATGCTGGGACATGTCAGCTGTCAGGGACAGCAGACATGTTTAAACTGTCACCGCGTCTATAGACGCGGGGACAGTTTAAAGTCATGACGTATATATACGTCATGTGTCGGGAAGTACATCCCGGCCATGACGTATATATACGTCAAATGTCGGGAAGGGGTTAAGGGAGAGTGTGTTAGCGTTGGCCTCGATCAGCCTCTCTGTCACAGTAGCTGAAGTGTCAGACTTACTTACATTTGTACAGACTGGGAAAATCATTTGATGGTGAGTGACTTGCATATCGATGTGCGACAGGTGGATAGCGATATTTTTGCAAATCACTCAGATTTACCCTGGGTGGGTTTCTGCGTCTGGTGTTGGCTAACCACTCTCATTCATCTGCAAATTTGCAGATGAGCGATCAGGTCTCAGTCAGGCCCAAAGTCTTTTTTTTATTATTAGTGTTATTATTATTAGTAGTAATTTTATTTATATAGGGCTCTTATTCCAATAGGACTCAAAGCTCTTAACAGATAGAATGAATGTAATACAGTGCAGGAACAATGAAGTACAAAATTGCTTTCAAATTAATTATACTAGGGGGAATTATGGAAATGCATGAGTAAAGAGGGAAGTCTTGAGTCTGTTTCTGAAGGATTCTAGAGTGGGGACCTCTCAAACTGTGCAGGGAAATGAGTTCCTACAGTATTTGATTCTGGTGTGATGCTTATATTCTTTGTATGTAATATGATAAGTATTTGCTCAACGAGGGTCAACAAACATTTCATAGGGCCGAGATCGAGAACCATTGGTCTTTGGTTCTGGAGTTAGGTCTATGTCATTCTCGTCTACTGTGGTCTTCAATGTAAACTTTTGCAGTATAGTGGTGAGGAAAAGGAAGAGTTCCATCCGAGCCAGAGCCTCCCCCAAACAAATGCGTTTTCCTGAGGAAACAGAATAAAATATTGGTTATAGGTCAGATTCAGATATGGTAAATGGTGCTAACCTGAAACAATGTAAAAATTGACTTATTTTTTTGTTATATCTAATAAATCATGGGCTGTTCTGTGGCTTGTGGGCACTGGGCATCTACGGGGGCTATTACTACGCCACTGCTGGGATCTGCAGATACTTTTCTGTGACCTTATTGTGCCTGCCACATTATAAATGTCTCTCCCAAAATGGCTGCTACCTCAGAGGAGACAGTTATTAAGGATGCTAAAGGAGGCAGCGCCCATTTCGGGAAGGACATTTTAATGGGTACATGCGCAACAGACCAATGGCAACAGGAGGGCAGAACCCCTGAAAGGACATAAGTCGCAATGGGACCTGAGACCCGTAATGACAGGGATTGAGGAGGGGGAAACTCTAAGCTTCATATTGTAGCTTTTCTAAGCATGCATATAATGCTCAAATGCCCTGGGTCAAATATAACTTTGTGAATAGGAATTGTTTGTTCCTGAGCTAACTATTTGTATAGGTGTAACTGCATTGCTTTCAAATTCATTTCTGTCACCTGTTACCTCCATGGCACACTCTGGACCACCATCAGCAATGTACTTAGGGTAGTATGGAACTTCGACTGACATAACAGCCAACCAGTGCCAATGATTCCAGCCACAAACTGTTTCTTATTCTTAAGGCCCCCATACACTAGGGCGACTTGTCCTAAGGACAAGTCAGCCCCGATTCCCACTGAGCTTCCCTGGCAGCTTGATAAGATTTGGCACTTGATGTGCCATTTTTTACATGTGATAAATCGGATGTGATTTATCACATGTAAAAATACGGGGAGCTGCAGGAGAGCTAGCGGTCCGTGGGAGCAGTCAGAGGGGGGGGGGAGTGGCAGGAGCAGACTGGGAGTGGGGACCAGTCCGGTGAGCAGCAGGAGCAGGCTGGGAGTGGGGGCCGCTCCGGGGGAGCGCCACGAGATGTAGCGGCCGCCCAGTCTTTTGAATAGGATGGTTTCTATTCTCCCGCTGCTCTGCGGTCCCCGCGGCGAGCGGGAGAATAGAAACCATCCTATTCCAAAGACTGGGCGGCCGCTGATTGGTTGGGAACTCAGCCAATCAGCGGCCGCCCAGTCTTTTGAATAGGATTTCATTCTATTCTCCCGCCGCGCCCCGGTCTCTGCTCTGCATCTGATTCTGCAGACCCCGCTCCCTACCTGCCTCTACATCTCGTGCCGCTGCCCCGGACCGGTCCCCACTCCCAGCCTGCTCCTGCTCCCCGGACTGGTCCCCACTCCCAGCCTGCTCCTGCCGCTCCCCCAGTTGGCTGCACATGATTTATCTTATGTGCAGACCGTCCGACATCCGTATCTGATCCAATGCGCACGGGACCGCGGATCAGATCAGATGTCATACCCTACGCAATATGGCCAATTTCACCCGATTTCTCGGCCCAATCCTCCAGAATCGGGTGAAATCGGGGCCAAAACGCATAGTGTATGGGGGCCTTTAGGCACACATTTTCCTGTGAATAATTATCACAGCTTTTTTTTTTTTTTAACTGGCCTGCAAGCATTAACAATATAGTTTTAAAGAACCACCGTTCATTTTGAGTCTTCTCTTAATAACTCCATTAATTGGCTGATGCAGACTGTGCTTCTGGTCTGTATCTCAGCACTGAGATACAGACCAGAATATGCTAGAAGCATCATACATAGGGAAAATTACATGCTAACACTTTTAAATACCAGCAGCAGGGCCGATGCTTGGGTGTCTTGCGCCCCCCTGCAAACTGAAATTTTGCGCCTTCCCTTCCATTATTCCTTAAAGGGACAGCTTGTGCTACAAAAAAAGGTACCTCTTCCCCGTTTGCTGGAAGAGGGGGAGCGTAGCGCTGTGAAGTAGCGGCAGGGGTCAGCACGGCAGCAGAATTTGAATTTTGGGTTCTTTTTTAGTTTCACGGCGTCAGCACGTGCTGCTCTAGCTATGAATCTTGGCAGCTTGCCAAACTGCCTTACTTCTCTAAGCTACGTTATCAGCATAGCGCCTGTTTGAATCCTGGCAGCTCGCCAGCAGCCTTACTTCTGTAATATACGTTATCAGCGTCCTACGCTGACTCCGCGGCAGCCCAGCGCTGCTACTCCTAAGCTCCTGTCAAGCCTAATGAGCACCTCTCACACAGCACTGGTGCCCGCATGATATCCTCTCTTCTGTGGAGAGGGGATCATGCTGGCGCCGGTGGAGAGGCGCTCCATCTGTGTGATACGTAGGAGTGTCTCAGACGCTCCAGCAATGAGACGCTCCAGCATCTGAGTAGAACGTGCCTTGCCTGTCCAAAGATGGGGTGCGGACACAATTGCGTATCATGCACAATGAAGGAGGCATTTGCCAGTGTTCCATGTTACATACTGGCAAATGCCTCCATTAGATACCCCCAATATCCACGCCATCCTAAAGTGTGGCGAGCGCAGCAGGCCCATGGTACGCATCCTCCCAACCTTTTCATACCCCCACTATCCACGTTGGTGTGGAGTTGATTCTCTATAGTGTGGCGAGCACAGCATCAAGTTACCGGCGATTCTGTCTGACATGCCGCCATGTGACAGGCAGCGGCCAGGGCAGCCAAGAGGAATGCCGGGCCCCAGTAAATTTTTTGGGGTGTGGCCTAAGTGTGGGAGGTGTGGGCACCTCCCACACTTAGGCCACGCCCCCAAAATGTTTAGAGGAGGGTGAAAGAAAACTAAAAAAATCTAATCTCAGCAGCAGCACACACCTACAGCATGTGCTGTGCTGACAGCAGGCTCAGCATGACCTCTCATGCTGTCAGTGAGACACTCATGCTGAGCCTGCTGTCAGCACAGCACATGCTGTAGACGTTTCTGCTGCTGTTGCTACCCGGGAGGGATGGAGGGGGAAGGGAGGGGTCGGACCAGGGCCTGCGGGGCCCTTCCAGCAAGCCTTGGCCTGGGTAATTAGTACCCGCCCCCTCCTCTCGGCTGCCCTGGCATCGGCAGCTGGCAGGGTGCATAGCAGGGAGAGCGCCTCTACTGGTCGGCGCCTACCTGCTTTGCAAATAGTATAAAATACAACACGTGTACCTGCAGAAAATGGCATGAATGCATCATTCTTCTTAAAGTCACCGTTCTTATCCAGAAAGTGTCCAGGATCAAACTTATTTGGGTTCTTGAACTTTTTGGGGTCTTTGAGGACGGAGGTCAGGACTGGAAACACCAAGGTTCCCTAAAGTCACAATTATAATTTGTTTTTTGAACATTGATCATAGACAATGTATATACAAAATGTGTGCAACACAGGACTTAGAGGTATAGAGAGAACCAGAAAAAAATACTAAAAGAAAGCATGGAAAGGTGTAGAATTTTGCAAAGAATAAAGAGAAGATAGTACAGTATGTAATAATATATAATGCGATAATATTTACATTTAATCATACAACTATTACAGTATTTACATTGTCACTTGCACAACTACCTTTGGAATATGATATCCCCTGAAGGTGGTGTCTTTACTGGTTCCACGAGCCAGTCCTGCGGGGACAATATCAGCAAATCTCTGGATCTCATGTATAACAGCGTCTGTGTATGGCATCTTACTCCTGTCCTCCACTGATGGGCAGCGATCTCTGCCTATTACATTGTCTATCTCATCATGGATCTTCTCTGAAATATACATTTAGGTTTATGCATTTAGGTTGGAAGCTTGATAACAGTTTTTATTCTATTTTTTTTTTTTCATACTGCATCTGGAACAAAACAAATAATTCAAGAACAAACATTCCAAACTTATATTGCCAGCATGTTTAACCCTTTATGTGAGAGATGTGCAAAATATCTGCTAAAATGCCAGCTTCGCTCACAATTGTTATATAAATTCAAATAAAAAAATGCGTAAAAAAAAAAAAAAAAAATTCCCCTATATAAGCTAAACATTAAAAGTCATTATGATGACTAAAAATGTTTGGCTGTTTTCACACCTATTTTGACAAAGTCACTTGGCACTCAAAGAGTTAAGGAGGGCCACATAAACGCTTATGGATATCAATAAAGTTGTCATACAAAATTGTTCACACACTGGAGGGCAGTGCTTCCTAAATTGCAGTGGTTCACGGAACCCTAGAGTATCCAAAAAAATCCAGGCGTCCCTAGCTCAAACGTTTCTTATTGAGAAATTCACAAACAAATACTAAATTAAGCAAATTGTGTTTATATGTAACTTTTAGGGTCGGTGTGGGACAGGTTCTGCTTCTGTTTTCCACATATATTATTATTATTATTATTATTATTATTATTATTATTATTATTATTATTATAATTATTAATCTTAACCATTAGTTTTTGTTTTGAGTGTTACAATCACCAGAAATAATTTGAATTGGTACTGGACCACCAGCTAAGGCACCCTGCAAGCAGGCCAAGGTGCCACGGGAACTGCTGACATAGCCAATGTTCCTGGAATTAAGCATTCTTTATGCTACTGTGAAAAATGTAGCATAACTTTAGAATTGCAAACAACTGATAGTGTTAAAGTGTGTAAAAATATTCAACTAGTCCAATTAGAAGTACAATACACATATACAGTATGTTAAGATTCCACTGGCCACAATGTGTACCATGACAGTTTTTGTCAAGATGGCTAATGGTATAGGACAGTTCTGGTTATCTGGTGAGGATCAAGATGTTCTGAGTTGAGCGGAGGCAAATTGATATATTTAAAAAAAAATTATAGCCTAATTTTTTATCCACGCTCACATGGATAGTGGTGGTATGAACAGGTCTGAGGGTTTAAAATGGAGCTATTTGCCAGAATGTAATATGGAGCACTGGCAAATGCGTCCTTTATTGTGCATGAGAAGCACTTGTGCACCGCACCCCTGCTTTGTGCACGAGACGCATGCCCTAACAAACCCCTAAACCTGACCGGCAGGGTTGCCGTACGAATTACTGAGTTGTACAAGTGTATGAGACGCTCGTGCATTTCAGGCAGTGTAAGGGCCAGCAGAAGCGGAACCAGGCCTGTCCTCTAACTCTGTTGCCCCGGGTCGGTGTCAGTGAGCATGTGCGGTGCTAGACTTCACCTTTAACCGCCCCGGCTGTAAGGGCAAATTAGGTCCGCCCAGACTCTGTTGCAGTCAGGTCTTAGGAGGGGCAACGTGATCACGTGGCAGCCCAGAGCGCAAAAGAAAAAGCTAACTAACACAGGGCGGAGATGCCGGAACCACCCTGACTGAATGCAACAATGCACAGTGGTGGTATATAACACAATATAAATGCAACAATGCACAGAGGTGGTATGTAACATAAAATAAAACTCCAGACTCCTGCACAGGAAAGGAATAACCGCTAGAAGGTAAACCTGGCCCCTGGTGTGAATAACTGCAACAATGCAGAGATGGTACCAAATATTATAATAATAAAATAAGCTGCTGCAGGGGAGGCCCCTGACTTATCTGTAGTGATGACGATACTGCAGACAGATCTTAGGGGACTGCAGTGCAGGCAGACAGGACTGCTGAATGTGACCAGGAACATGGATGGGGTAACACAGTTCAGGCTTGGGGCACAGGACGCTCAGCAGGTGTGCTTAGCTGGAGTTCACCGGGCTGTAGCAGGATACCAAAAGGCAAAGGCAAGACTAGCACAAACTCCCACAGAGAATAGGAGCTCACACAAAACAAACTTGCACACAGCACTGGTAACTAGGAACTATGAGCTATGATTGGCAGGTTTGAACAGGTCAGGATGCCTTATGAAGGCCTCAGGTAATTAAGGCAGCTGTGCACAATCCAGAACAGCTGGGCTAACGAGGTCAGACTTGTGCATACATAAATTCACAGGAGATTGTCTGTAATGGCAAAGAGTCACCACTGGAGGCCACCAGAGAGTCGAATACGAACAGACTGAAATTAACCCATAACAGGCAAGACAGATATGAGTCATTAATAATGACTCCTAACAGGCAGATGGAGCGCCTCTCCGCCGGCACCCACATGATCGCCTCTCCACCAGCATCCACCAGCACTGGGGATCTGGCCGTTACTGGCGCTGCGTGAGAGGCGCTCACTAGGCTTGCCAGGGACGCCGGGGACAGAGCTACACTACACTAACTACGCAGGGCTGCCGCTGGAACACTACGCTAACTATGCTAGGCTGCCATTGGGCTATGCTGACAACGTAGCGTGCCGCCGTGAAACTACACAAGTACTGAAAAATAAATAAATCCACTACTTCAATAAACCTAAATAAATTAGTAAGGAGAGATTCAGGGCCGGTGCTAGGGTGTTCGGCGCCCTCCTGCAAACTATAAATTTGTGCCCACCCATATTTTACAAAAAGTGCTGAAGACGCATGATGGAAAAAAGGGTGTATAACGCCCATAGTAGTAATGTCACTTATACATATATCTTGTGTAGCAACAGTGCAGTAACTATACATTTCGGTACTCTGTGCCAGAAAAGGAGTTGTTCCCCCCACCTCACAAGCAAACACACACTGAAAATAGGCACAGTCAAAAATTTAGGGTGTGGCTTCGTGGGGAAGGCACGTGGCCACATAATAGTACCAATTCACCTTAAACCACACAGTAGTGTCAATTATTCATCTTGAACCAGTGTTACTTAGGCGCACTGCGCCAGGTAGAGCCCCTATAGAAACACTGTACCAGGATTAAGCACACCGTAGTGCCCATTACACATTGTCACACACCATAATGCCTATTACACTTTATGTCGCACACCATAATGCCCTTAACATATTGTGCCGCACACTGTAATGCTTATTACACATTATGTAGCACATCATTAATGCTCATTACACATTATACCACACACACACACCATAATGCCTATTATACTAAGACTAACAAGTTCCTGTACCCCAGTACCTTTGGAGGGCTGTAAGTTGCTGCTATTTCTAAAGGGACTATGATGCAGTGGCAGATGGGAGCTACGCCACCCAGAGTCAGCTTCCGGCAGGCACAAGTTCCCCATAGAAGTGCAACATCAAGTTCAGGCTGGCCATCGTTGTGAGGGGGAGCTACCCCTCCAAGCCGCCTCTCACACTCATCTACGGATGAGCGAGCCCATCCCGGGGACCTGGGATGTAGCTGGAAGGAGGGGGAAGAGAGATAATGAAGGGACCAAACAGTAGGGACAAGGAAAAGCGCTGCTGCTACTGTGTCTCTGGGCTCCCTGTTACACGACGCCTGTGCCTCCCTCACCCTGATTAAGCTCACACTGTGGAGGATAGCGGCTGGGAGCCTGGGAAGCTGCTGACTGAGGGGAGCAGACGGCGCTGAAGTTCAGAATCCCAGTGCCGCCACCGCCACTGTCTCTTATGCTGTCACTGTGTAGATTGTCATTCATGCACATACACACACACACACACATATTAGTATATATGTGTGTATGTGATATATATATATATATATATATATATATATATATATAAAAAAAATACACACATACATATATACACTAACATACATATATATACACACACACACATACATACACACACACACACACACACACACACACACACACACACATATATATATCAAATCACAGTACAGTATCTATGTATTAAGCCAGGCAGAAACAGTTACTTACTAAATTTGAAAAACAGCCAGCCTTTTATACAGGGCTGGCTCGAGCTCAGCGTCCCTGAGCTCCTCCAACATGCATCTTCCCCTTCAGTTCAGGGCAGGCAACATGCAGCATCCGGTCCCAGGGTGCAGCCAAACTAGCGAGGATGAGCTCCGGTGGACGACTGCTGCAGCTGTACTGGAGTCTGGCACTGCACAGTCACACACATTCAGTGAGTGACAGCTGGCCCCACACTCTCACCCGTCGCCCGTTATCCCCCTGCCCGCACTCCCGCCGCCGACGCTTCACATTTGGCCTGGCGCACCTGCCTCCCACAAAAATGTTTAAAAAAAGTGTGTGTGTTCTGACCGTGCGCGGCGTGTTGCTCTACGCCGGGTAGAGAGGAAGAGTGGGAGGGGGGAACCGCTCTTTAACTTGCTGCCTGCGCTGCGCTGTCATACAGGTTGACAGGCGCAGCGCGCACAGCAGCAGGGTCAGCAAGGCAGGGACAGCGCCTCTCCTGCCCGGCGCCTCCCTGCTTTGCAGGCTCTGCCGTGCGGCTAGCGCCAGCCCTGGAGAGATTTACAAAATCATTCTAGCACAGCCTGTAAACTGACAGATACTGTAGAAGCTGATTGGTCTCTCCAATATTTGCTAAATGTCCCAATAAATATTAATTTAATGATTTCAAGTTCTGTTTTCTGCTGTCTAAAGCTGCCCATACACGGTACAATTGCTGTGTGCGATGAGATCCCATCGCACAGCACGAAAAGTATGTGCTGCATTTACTTTTTGAACTAGATTGCATTACATCTAGTTCAAAACGCACGGTGGCTAATGCACCGTTAATGGGCACCTTGACAAATATTAAGGATTAAGCTTTCAATAATTAGGGCTTGCACATGTCTTTTTGTATACAGCTTAAAGAAAGCTTACAGTATTGTTTACATTGGCAAATTTTATTTCCCCCGCCCCCCTCCTTTTTCTTTTGTACACTACCGGCCAACATTACTAAATAATCTCCCATTGTTTATGGAGATAAGAAGCAATGTTACCTTGTATCTCAGGGTACTTGAGCAGAATGAGGAATCCATATCTCAATGTCAAACTTGTAGTCCCAGTTCCAGCGAAAAAAAGGTCAATTACTGTCGCCTGTAAATTCTCCTCATGAAATTCTGTATTTGGGTTATTTTTTTCCTGGAAGATATTTAAATTATTTTTTTAGCTGTTACAAAAAAACGGTTTTCACGGTTTGTAGAAACAAAGTGTGCTTATACTTTATCCGTTTCTGTTACAAAGACTTCTCCCAAACTCACCTCTTCCAGTCTTATGAGGAAACAGTCTATGAAGTCTCGTGGGCAGTTCTTATCCAGTGTGGTTCGGTGAGACCTCTCCATGTCCATCACAAAGTCCTTCAGATTTTGGAAAGTTGTGAAAAGTTTCTGGTGAGGGCCAGGGACATAGCTCATCAAGGTTGGGAAGACATTAAGAAGCTGGAAAAAAATAAAATGAATTAAAAAAAAATCTTACATTTAGATTTTCCTGTGGATATTGCTATTCTAAGTTCCCATCAAGGCAATTTCTAGAACTGGGCAATCACACTGGGCGTCAGGGATGTAAACAGTATTCCTTATGCAATATTATTGTACCTCCCAAATTGGCCACTGCCTCAGAGACAGTTTTCAAGGATGCTAGAGCACATTTTATTCGTGTTCGTACTGGGATCCAGCCCTAAATCCCATCACTCACCAAGCATTAAATCCTGTATTGCTATATGCATCAGCTAACTGTAGACAGAAAAAGCAATTGTTTTGTCTATTACAGTATATCAGATTAACACAGATACTCATGCACTCTCATTCCATTGTTCATTGCAACTGCACACATGGAAATGCAGAATCTGTGTATCATTTCAGAATATCCTTCTTTTGTACTTATTTTTTTAATAACATATTTCCTACAAAAGTACATAATGACGCCAGATTATACATTATAAATAACTGAACAATCTAGCAGACTACATCAGTTCTGATATTGGTAATTTAGTTTGTTTGTACTAGACCTCAGGCACATCATTTAGCTACCAACATAGGCAAGGCATAATTAGCAAATCCCTCAGTTGTAATTACACAACATGCTTTCATTGTATGTTGTGTGTGCTTAATCAGATGGTATACAGACAGATCGGCACTCGCAGCTCAGTTTTGGGGAACGTTAGCCATTCCCGCCACAGGCACCCTCCAAATAGCCTTTGTATTATGTTTGTGTAATACTGTAAATTAGGCCAGTGGTTCCCAAACTTTTTTGAATCACGGCACCCTAGAGCATCAAAATATTTTCAAGGCACCCCATAGGCCAAATGCTTCTTATCGAGAAATTCAGAAAAAAAATATTAAATGAAATGCATTGTGTTTATATGTCACAGTTGGGATGCGGTCAATTTGCCGGCGGTCGGGAACCCGGTATTTAGAATCCCGACACTGGAATCCCGACCGCCGAAATCCCGAAACTTTCTCCCTCCGTGGGTGTCCACGACACCCATAGAGGGAGAATAAAATAGCGTGCCGAGCGTAGCGAGGCACCGGGCCCGCTGCGTGGCGAGCGCAGCGAGCCTGCAAGGGGGGGCGATCCACGTCCCCCCCATGTCGGGATTTCGGCGGTCGGGATTCCAGTGTCGGGATTCCGACCGCCGGGATTCCGACCGCCGGCATTACGTATCGGATCCTCACAGTTATCTGGTGAGGGACAGGATTGGCTTCTGTTTGTCCACATATGTTATGATTGGCAGCCACCAGCACTGGTTTTGCCAGGTACATTGACCATTCATAATATGAATTGATCCTGGTCCACCAACCCAAGGCACCCCTGCAAGTGTCCTGAGGCACCCCAGGGTGCCTAGGCACACAGTTTGGGAACCACTGAATTAGTATTTTTATTAGCACATATTATGCTTCTCAATTGTTTCTTTTTTTTTTTTTTTTTTTTTTTTTATGTTTTTTTTTTTTTTTTTTATTATATAATCTTTATTTACTTTCTTCTTGCATATAAAAAACAACATTTTTAACAGGACCGTGACCCACATTGGGTACAAAAATACATTACTGAACATAGTTTAAGTTACCACAGCCTTGTATACATAATTATTATAATACATTAGACACCCCCCCCCACCCCTACCTTCCCACCCTACCAAGACCCCTCCCCCCCCCTACCCCCGCTTGTTAGAGTAATATACCCTTTAACTTTCTTTATTGTCGGTAAGTTGTTCTTTATTTAGCTACATTTAGCCCCGTCTAATGGTTTATGAGATATCCGACCCCCCCCCCCCCCCCCCGCTCATTCCTACCAACACACTCTTGGGTAGTGCTGACATTACTAAGCCGGATCTTACTATATAGTACTTTATTCTCTTATCTATCCATACGTGCAAAAATTAATTTATATATATATCTTCTTATCCCTGATCTTGTCTAATTCTAACCGCCCATATATTGAATCGTGAATAATTTTAGAGTGATATAGTGCTTATTTATTTTTCAGCAAACGCTGGAACAAAGACTGGTGCTATAGTTAATGTATAATTTACTATTAATATTATACTAGCTGTGAGGTGTGTCATTCTTGGCCACGTGGTTGCATTATTTAATAATAAGTTTAACCCCGTGCCCCCGCTAAGTTTGTTTAAAAAATTAATATCGTGATACGGGTGTATGGCCCTCTTAAAAGGGTTCTACTGTGTTACTTATTTTCTACCTAATCTATAATATTGTGATAGTGACTTATTAGTGAGTTATTTATTTGTAAGTTATTAATTTATAGGAAAGTAGTCAACCCATCTGTGCCATTCTTTCAAGTATTTATACATAGTATTCCGGCTTTTAGCTAAAGATTTTTCCTGTTTAGCAGTGTATGTCACTAAAGCTTTCCAGCTGTCTATTTTTGGTCCTTCCTTAGCCATCCAACTTCTTGCGATTATCACCTTTGCTAAGGCACAAAGATTTGTCACATATTGGGGAACCCCAGGATCCAACTGGCCGTGCTCAAGGATGTTCAGCAGGCAACCTCTGGCCGATAGTACCTCCCGAGGGACACCTGTGTCCACCATGGTTTGTACTACATCAGTCCAAAACGTGACTAATACTGGACACTGCCATATCAGATGTAAAAAGGTACCCTCTTCCCGTTTGCATTTCGGGCAACTCGACGTACTGGACCCATTAAATTTTAGCATACGAGATGTTGTCATGTAGGCTCTGTGCAAGATAAAATACTGCACTTGTTGCACCCTCAGTGCATTTGTAGCTCTGGCAATATTTGAGACTGCACAGCGCCATTCATCCTCCGCTATTGGGCCAACATCCTGGGCCCACTTGTGCCGCAATGGCTCCAAGATATTTGGTCCATTCTCCTGCCTTATCAATCTATAACATCTACTCAGCAATTTTTTAGGCCCACCCACTCTTATTGCTCTCCTAATTGGGTTTTCCACTAAACAAGGGGGACCATCTTGAAAGCGGGCGGCCAATGCCGTTTTTAGCTGAATATACCGATAGAGGTAACCCTTAGGTAAATCAAATTCTGTTTTTAGTTCTGCAAACGTTTTGATTCGACCGGGGAGATATATTTGGCCCAATGTTGTTACACCGTATTTATTCCAGACCTCACTAACCTGAGACACATTTGGCTCTCTAATAATTGTTGGGTCATCAATTGGATGGATTGGGTCAAAAGATTGGATTTTAAGCTTTTTATTAACTTCCTGCCAGATTTTTATGGCTTGCTTAAGCAGGGGTGGATCCTTAGGGATAATATTTGTTTGTAGTATTCTATTTATGGGGCTATTTCTTGAAGAGGTTATTTCCACTAATGCGTGGGCAGTATCACTATCCTCCGTTTCTTCAAACCAAGGTCGTAGTAGGGCTAATTGAGCCGCTAAGTAATACGCATAAAAATCTGGAAGACCCAGTCCACCTGCCCCTTTATTTAACATAAGTTTATTCAATTGTACCTTAGGCCGCGTGTTGTGCCAGATAAAGGAGGAGATATTACTGTTAAGTTTGCGAAAGAGCTTTTTAGGAAGAGGAGTTGGTGATTGTTGCAGCAGGTACAACAGCTGGGGAAGGACCACCATTTTAATTAGGTTGATCCTACCCGTCACTGACAACGGAAGTTTCCCCCATGACTTAAATTTGGTTTCTATTTTATTCAACATTGGAAAGATGTTCTGCTGGGTATAGTCCTCCGAGTTACGGGTTATTTGTACCCCTAGATATTTAAATTTGGATGTCCATACTAATGGAGACGGAGCTGGAAGCGTCTGAGGCTGCGTATCGCCAAGGTACAGGATATGGGATTTATTCCAGTTTATTTTCAAACTAGAAAGTTTCCCAAAATCAGCAATCACCTCGATGGTCCTCGGGAGCGAAATCCTATAATCATACATATAGATCAATACGTCATCGGCGTACAATGAGACCACATCTGTACCCTTGGCGACCCGCAGGCCACGTATGTCCCTATGTGATCTTAGCGCGCAGGCCAGGGGCTCAATTGCTAACGCAAATAAAAGGGGGGAAAGGGGGCACCCCTGCCTGGTGCCTCTAGAGAGCCCAAAAGATAGTGAGGTCCATCCGTTTAAAGATACTCTGGCTGTGGGTCGGTTATAAAGTAGTTGTATCCACTTAACAAAGTTGGCCCCTAGCCCAAATGCCTTAAGGGTGGACCATAAATATGGCCATTCCACCATATCAAAAGCTTTGGTAGCATCCAAAGATACTACCGCTGGTTGGCCATCTGGTTCTAGGGGCAACTGCAAATGGGTGAATAACCTACGCAGATTAGTAGAGGTTGACTTACCCGGCATAAAGCCGGACTGGTTGGGGTGTACTATTTTACAGATATATTTTTTAAGTCTATTGGCCAAGATTTTCGCCAAGATTTTGGCCTCATTTGATAATAGGGAGATGGGGCGGTATGAGTCTAATTTCAATGGGTCCTTTCCCTGCTTTAAAATGAGTATTATCTTTGCTTCCACCATAGAGGGAGGAATTCCCCCTTCTTCGAAGCAACGCAAAAGAGTATGGTGGAATTGAGGGGCAATAATATCAGAATGTTTTTTAAAGACCTCTGCTGGAATCCCGTCCAGCCCAGGGGCCTTATTACAGGGCAATTCTTTTATGGCCTGGCAGACCTCGGTCAGTAGTAATGGTTTGTCCATATCCTGGCTTTCAGCATCTGACAGGGTAGGTAGTTTACAGTTTTCTAAGTAAAGAGAAATTTCCTCTGGAGTACATTGACTCTCGGAGGTATAAATAGTCTGGAAATATTTGCAGAACATCCCCCCAATTTGCGGGGTGTCGTAGATCTGCTGACCTTGTGAATCCGCTATAGGTCCAATGCAAAGCGGGGGTCCCTCTGCTTTAGCCAAATAGGCAAGGTAGCGACCTGTTTTATCCGCTGATTGGTATGCCCTAGCGGACTGATGCAGCATCAGTTTTGTGTTTTCGACATGTATGGCCTCCAGCCAGGTTTTTTGTGCCTGTTGCCAGCTGTTTTTTGCTAATTCGTTTTTGTTCAGGAGGTATTCAGCTTCCAACTCCAAACAAGCATCCTCCATTTTCTGCAAATGTTGCTTCTTGGCACGTGTAATTTCTGATATTTGCTTCCTATATACCCCTCTCATATAAGCCTTAAACGCATCCCACTCAGTGGCCGCCGCTGCGGAGCCCCGGTTCGTATCCCAAAATTCACCCCATAACTTAGTCGTCTCCTCCACTTGCCCCAAATAAAGCAACCATGCTGGGTTGAGTTTCCAAAACCCCTGCCCCCTCGCAAGTCTATCCGAAAACTCCATTATTACAGGGGAGTGATCGGATATACCCCGAGGTTTATATTCTATAGTTTTTACACGGGTATTGAAGGAGTGTGATGTTAGTATCAAGTCTATTCTAGAAAAGGTCTGGTAGGTTGGCGAATAGCACGAAAATCCCTCCATCCTATATCCCGCATGAACCCGGCAAATGGGGTACAGGCCGTTGGAACAGTGGAAGAGCCTCCCCTCCATCTGTCCAACACAGGGTCAGAGATGTTGTTGAAATCCCCGGCACACACCACCTCTACAGATGGGTTGCGCGCCGCGAATGCCACCGCCTTCGCCAGGATTTCATACGAGAACGGAGGGGGGATATATACTGCGAGCAGTATCAAAGGGAGTGAATTGACGGTACAATCCAGAAAAACAAACCTGCCTCCTGGATCTATTTCCACCCTGTTGTTAACAAAGGCCAACGATTTCCTTATAAGTACCGCCACCCCTCTGGAGGAGGTCGTAAACGAAGACTGGTATAACCAGCCAACCCAGCGTTGTTTCAGGGAGAGCAGTTTACCACCTACCAGATGGGTTTCTGAGAGACAGACAATGTCCGCCCCGTATGAGCGCAACTGGTTCAATACCAAAGAGCGCTTTATCTTATTATTTAATCCCCTTACATTCCATGCTAAGAGCTTAATCATTTGTTATTTTTTTTTTTTTTTTGTATGCATAGGTACACCGTTTTACAATGCTGACACCTGCAAATTTATATCCAACACATCCCTTTCTATGTGGCCAACAGGAAGGGAAGTGGGACAATCCCAGACCGTGACAGGGGTATCTAACACCAACACAAAAAAAGTACATTCTTATTCTATTGTTTTCCAAGCGGATCCAACCCACCCCCCACCCCTCCCCCCACCCTGTATACCCAATCCCGATAGGCATACCTGCTCCCCACCCCCCCAAAGCAAAAAAACGAAAAAATATAGACAACCAATTCATAAAAGAAGAAACACTTTTGAAATATTTGAAATAGGTAATGGAAGTCCCCAAAAATAGAAAAACCATCGTCGTGAGGGCTGACGAAAAAAAAATGAAAAAGGGCCACCCCTGAACGGGGGTGAGCGCACCCCCCAGCAGGGTGCAAATATCATGTTTATTAAGTGTCACTACACAGGCGCCTTGCGCCTAGAACCCAACGGTTTTGTTTCCAGCCACTGGGCTGCCTCATGAGGAGTGGCAAAAAAGTGGGTCATGTTGTTATCGACCACCCTTAGTTTAGATGGAAAGATCATGGAGTAGCTGATGTCCAAATCGCGAAGTTTCCTCTTAATCTCTCCATACTTGGCTCTCTCCTTCTGGATTTCCAACGCAAAATCTGGATACACCGCAATTTTGTTACCATTATACAGCAAAGGGCCATTTGCCCTAATTGAGCGCATCACAATGTCTCTGTCCGCATAGTTTAAAAATTTTACAATAAATGTACGCGGTGGGGCACCCGGGGGAGGAGGCCGAGGCGGTACTCTGTGTGCACGTTCTGCAGCAAACTGTGCAGTAAATGCTGCTTTTCCTATGGTGTCCGTCAGCCATTTTTCGACAAATTTTTGGGGGTCTTGCCCCTCCGCGTGCTCTGGCAGGCCCACAAACCTCAGGTTATTACGCCTGAGCCTCCCCTCCATCTCTATCATCTTGGACCTGAGATCGGCAGTCTGTTGGGTACACTGATGCATCTTATTAAGCCATTGGTTATTAATGTCCTCCAAGGATGAAATACGTTTCTCCGCTTCGTCCATGCGGACTGTAATTGCACTAATGTCTGATTTTAGAGACAGGACTTCCGTTTGTAGATCTTTAATTTGCCCGGAGAGATGTTGTTCGGAATTAGTGATAGCGTCTAGAACCTGCTGAAGCGTTGGGACATTTATTTCTTCAGGAGCCATGACTTTAACGGGGGTGGCATGGGGAGTTAGACTTTTAGGCTTCGTCGGCGTGGGCTGAGGTGTTGAGGATGGGGTCTGGCTGGTATTGCTTGCCTGTGACCTGGCAAATTTCTCCAGCCGTGCTGCGGCCGTGGCATTGCCAGTTTTGCCCATGACTCTTCCCCCTAATGGACCTGCTACCTCTATATAACCGCAAGAATTGATGTGCGGTCTTCACGTATCAGTTAGGGACAGCTCTCACCTGGCCCGTTATGATAAACTATATAGTGGGTTATGTTCTGATTTAATTGGCACTGGTACACTGGTCCGCTCTCACCAGGACCTTCGGTACCTATAAGTGCAGTGATCCAAGTAGTACGCCCAACAGGGGGAGCCTGTACTCAGGCCTACCACCAGCAAAGTATTTAGTTATAATACCACTACACCGCTTTTTAGCACCCGATGAATAGGAAGGCGACGGGCGTACAGGAGTTTTTACTGCGGCCCTGCTGGTTCCTAATTGTAGTATGACCTGCTCGCCTTTCCGTTCTCTGTTGCTCAGACACAAATGTCAGCCTTGTTTCACAAGCTGTGACCAGCAATGTCTCTTATAATAAGCAACAGCTATTCACCAGTTAGGGGCAGCTCACACCTGACCCCTTCAGGTTTGTGCAGTGCAAGTAACGGCGTTATCAGATAAGGTTCAGAGCATGCACCTTGCATTTATACTGAGGTAACAAAGTATGCTGCAGCTTTGTGCAAGTAGTCAAAGAATGTCACTATTTTGCAGACAGGCACCAAAGCTGAATAACACACAGAAAGTTCACAAGCACTGATAGGGCATTTTTGTGCTATGGCACCAGCAGATCACAACCAGCAGAAAGATAAGAAAATTTAGTATACTGCACCCAACGCCCATGGAGGGATTGATCAGCCTGTGGTATCTCTTGGAGGATTTCTTTCACTTGCCATTACCATCCATTTTGGTCTCCAGGCATCGCTTCAGTAGCACACGTCCCCAGCTCTGTTTGTGTAGCTGCAGCGGTTCTAGAGCCTTAGACTCCGGCCCCCCGTGGTCCCTGTCCAAGGTTTGTAGAAATGCAAGTTTGTGTAGGGACACAAACACGAGCACCCGGACCGGGCTGCTAGACCCGACACAGCGCTTCCGGACGCCGCAGCATGTGGCGTCACTCTGGCTGACAACGCTCAGCTCTATGGTTCTGCCGCCGGGGAGAAAATACAGCTTTCAGCGCCTGTGTAGATAGCGAGACATTCCCTGCTGGGGAGCTCGCACACCACGCTTCTCACTCCCGCTCCGTCGTGGCCCCGCCCCCCCTTCTTCTCAATTGTTTCTTAATATTTACCTGACCCCAGCCAGAGGTTAATAGCTTAAAAGCATCTGTAATATATGTCATAAGGGCCATAAGTTTCTTGTCCTCGTAGTCAAATCTGTCACCAAATACAATGGAGCAAATAACATTGGAAACAGCCGATCGGAGTAGACTTGTTGGCTCAAATGGAGTTCCTGTTAATTATAAAAAAAATAGGCCTTAGAGTAATAGCAACATAAAAAATAGTAAAAAGAAATACATGCTCATAAAAATATCATTGGTTCACATAGGCTAACGGTATATTCAGTGCTATTTTTCAGCAGGAACCATCAGGAACTAAGTTTCTGAGCCTCTAAATATGACATCATCAGGAACTAGGTTCCTGGACATATTCAGGGCCAAAATGTACTTTCCACAAGATAAGTTTTATTTTAAAGTCACTTGTGAGTGCCTTAGTTTCTAAATACAATTCTCTCACACACTTTCTCTCTCTCTCTCTCTCTCTCTCTCTCTCTCTCTCTCTCTCTCTCTCTCTCTCTCTCTCTCTCTCTCCCTCTCTCTCTCTCTCTCTCATCTTCCTGCATGACCATGCCCCCATGCAGCAACTATGATTTACTCACATCATGGGGCTTATGCTGTACTTTTGAGCTGCAGGCTGTGCATGAATGCTGTTAAATTTGCCTATATTTTTAAAGCAGCAATCGTTTCAATGGGAAAATAAGTTTAGCTTTGCCTTTTAAATGATTTCTGCTTTAAAAATAGGGGAAAGACAGTGATACCAATGGTTAGATTTTACTAAAGTGTGGATTTCAAAAAGTGGAGATGTTTGCCAAAGCAAGCAATATATTTATATGTATTTATTACCAGTGTTATAGAAGCACCAGTAAAGTGATTAAACAGCAGATATGTTTTTCCCAGGTTTCTGGCCTATGCATTTTAAAGCCCCAGAGTTTGTGAAAGGGATTAGAGTTTGGTTTTTAAGTAAAAAGCTGGGTAATGGGTCCTGGGGGTGTGGATGTGAGAATGAAGGGAGAGATCAATCCATGAGGTCCATTTCAGGTCTATAGACCATCTGCCTGAAAGCAGGCTAATAAGTGCCAGCTGATAGTTGTGTCAGGGCATGGGCCAGGGTCTCACTACAGTACCTGGGGAATTAAGCAGAAGGCCTGTGATTTATCGACTGTGAGTACTGTGACTGTGTTTGTGGAAGGAGCATTAACTAACAGAGAAACTGTTTCCTTGGCTGTGTATTTAGAGGTGACCAGTGTAGCAGTACAGTAGATTGAAGTTTTGACTAGGGTGCCGAGAATCTTTACACCAGCCCTGGAGCCAATTGACCTAACAGCCTATTTTTGAATTGTGGCAGGAAACCAGAGGAAGAGCCATGGTGGGAATTGGACCCCAGACATCAATGCAGTGAGCAGCGGCGTAACTATGGCACCGCAGCCCCCGCCACCGTGGGGGGGGCGCTGTGCATGTGGGGGCGCCGGGGGCTGCGGTGCTATAGTTAAACCCCCCCTCAATCCCCCGCAGGCTTACCTATCGCGCTGGTCCCGGCGGCTCCGTTCTTCTGCTGAGGACCACCACAAAATGGCCGCCCCCATATAGCACAATGTTCTCTGAAACTGTCTGCTGTATGGGGGCGGCCATTTTCTGGTGGTCCTCAGCAGAAGAACGGAGCCGCCGGGACCAGCGCGATAGGTAAGGCTGTGGGGGGATTGAGGGGGGGTTTGCATGGGCGGCGGGGTGGCGGGGTAGGGGTGCTTGGCAGGGCGGGGGGGCTCCCAAAACGTAGCTACGCCACTGATACAGTACTTCCCATCTGTACCGATTTTCATGCGACAGGGATTTTTTGTCTGTCCCATGACATTTTGCGCCTACACAGAGCATCTATTCACGGAAGACAGAGGGGCTGGGGGCATGCCAGAAGCTCACAGAGCGCTTAGCATGCCTCCATAGTGATGAAAACTGGAGGCATGGCTTGTGGGAGCATTATTCCCAATAATCCTTGCCCCCTCTCAGTGCAGTCACACACTTTTTCTGGCGGCGGTGCGGCTTCGTCGCACAGAAGTCTTAATTATAGAGTAAGAAGCATAAGGATGTGTGACATACAGTATAGGGTGGAATTGAATGCCGTCTGAGTTCAGTGCAGTGCAAGATGTCTGCTGAATTATGACTTTTTTAAAGGGGCATTAACTTACAAAGCAAAACCATGCCTGTTAAGTTAATTCCCCTTTAAAACACGTCAGAATTCAGCAGACATCTCGCACTGCACTGAACTCAGGCGGCATTCAATTCCGGCCATAGTGACTTAGGTGTGTGGAGCATAGTGTAAGGTTAATGACAGCATGTGGCATATAGTGCAAGGGGCATTATGATGTGTGACGTAATGTTTAAAGGGGGGGCGCCAGAAACTTTTTTGGCTGGGGGGGGCAAAATTTATAGTTACGCCACTGGCAGTGAGGTAGTAATGCTAACCACTGCATAGTCCATGCTGGCGTGAGGTATGGGAAAGCTCACTCATATAAAATCTCTGTCTTTTAATTTTTTCCCAGATTAGAGACTGAATTACATGCAGAAGCTACATGAAAAGCCAATACAGGTGAATGTGGACATATCTGTAAGCCTGAATTGGTTGACTCCAAACTAAACACTGCAGCAGTATTTGTGTTCCATATGGAAATAAGACATACTCTGAGCATCTTTGTAAGCAGCACCTTCACAAAAATATACTAATACCACAGGAGGCATCTCATGTAAGCAAACACCTTCTTCTGACTTCTGTGATCTTCTGCTGTGTACTAAGAAGCTGCATCAGATCCCTTTACGTGAACATTGGCATACCCTCCAACATATTAAGGGCAAAAATCGGTACACATTCGAGAAGGGGCGTGGTCATTGAAAAAGTGGGTGTGGCCACACACCCTTCCCGAATGTTCACTGGGCATTTTGGCACCCCCACCCTTCACATCTACCACACGCACAGCATCAAAACCGCAGGCACAGCTTACTGGTGGGTGTTCCTGGGAATCCTGTGATGTTCCTGGAGGATGTGCACTGCAGATAATGTATATACTAGGGAGGCAGGCCAGGTTCCCGGCACCCGGCCCCTCTGTTAAGGTCGCGGGTGGAGGACACGTCACACCCGCAACCTGACACTTGAGCCCCAGCTTCACAACCTAGTCGCAGCCCCCTTGTGGTCACGCACGGATCACTCCACATGATGTGACACATCACTCACGACCAGCGGAAACTGGCACCGGCACCCACAGTCACAGAGAAGGAGTAACAGTGCACGCTGTTAAAGCTCCTTTCTTTGACCCCAGAAGCCGGACTCCGGAGACAATAGAGAAGTGGCGACTCTATTACCTCTGGCAGTTAAAAATCGGTACAATCGGTACATCCGTTTTTAGCCGGTACAGACTGGTAAAAAACGGTACTGTACCGGCTAAATCGGTACACTTGGAGGGTATGCATTGGCCATCTAAGTATGGTCAGGAAATTCACGCTTCTGATGCACCTCTGTTTTCTATAATATTGCTGGTCACTGCCTGTTTGTGACCTGAAAACTGTGATAGGCCCTTTAACTTTATCAGGTCCAATGTCTAGTCAGGCTCAACAGCCCTAGTACAAGTAGCACTTTACAATAAGAACATTAACATCGTTCAACATTCAATGTAGACCATTTTTTTAATAATAAGAAAAAAAATACAATTTAATTTAAACATTTAAACCAGACTATTTGAATTGGGAAAAAAATGGACTGCAAAGGGTTAATGATGCGTACTTCCAGAGGCCACAGCCTACAGCTGTTGATTTGCCAAATAGACTGTCAACAGGATGCCAGTAGAGTGTATCTTTGATAGGTATGAGAACTTCTACAGATCTTTTGGTCAAATATCGTCAATAAATAATTTTGGATCATTATTTATTATCTCTGCCCACCTTCGGTCTTCATATATGCCTCAACAAGACACCGGGCCTCCTCCTGGATCCTCTCCTCGATGCTCCTCTTCCCCATTCCAAAATCCCTCATGGTCATGAGGGAGAAGCGACGCATTGTCTTCCATCTTTCTCCGTTACTCATGACAACACCTACAAATTCAGGCATTACAGCGTGTTCTGATATTTCCAATTAATATACAGTATATGCTAAAATTAATTGCACTGTTGACCTACCCGTTTATTCCATTGAACACCGTTGAGTGTATCTGCCAGTGCATGCCTCAGACACTGCACACTACCTGTATGACACTGCTCCTATATTGTGCTACATTAACCCTGTATTGTCTCACATTCTACATTCTACCTGGATAATAAACTAGCCTTGCTTATGCTAGTCATCATGTGGACTGGCCTCTATCACATATCGATATCATCTATTGATGGGTGCCGGATGATGGCCAAACAGTAAGGGTCTCGACAGTCAGTGTACCGACACCGGAATCCCAACTGTTCAAATTCTCAATAGTCGGGATCCTGACTGACTGGGGCTATTCTCCATGACGAACATAGAGGGAGAATAGAACCAACAAAGCCCACAGCGTAACAAGCGCATGAAGTCCGTAAAGGAGCTTCTTTGTACTCGCCCCCCCCGCCCCCCCCCCCCCCCCCCCCCCCCCCGTCGGAGTAACAGCCATTGGATTCCGATGTCAGTATACTGACTCGGAATCCCAACTGCCGGGCAGGCAAACCACACCCCAATTAACATAGGCCCTGCCAATTAAACAAGGTGTTATGGGCTTGCTACAGATGTGCCCTCATACATCTAGCCTCCATAAACTGTGCAGTTAGCAATGCAAACTGGGAGTGAGATGACAGGTCAGGATAGAGATGACCGGTTTGAAGTGAGCTGACAGGTCGGGAGTGAGCTGGCAGGTCGGGAGTGAGCTGGCAGGTCGGGAGTGAGCTGACAGGTCGGGAGTGAGATGACAGGTCGGGAGTGAGATGACATGTCAGAAGAGAGATGGCAGGTCGGGAGTCAAATGACAGGTCGGGAGTGAGATGACAGGTCAGGATAGAGATGACCAGTTTGAAGTGAGATGGCAGGTCGGGAGTGAGCTGACAGGTTGACCTTTTGACTATTGACCTAGACACTGTCGACCTACCCGTTTATTCCATTGCCACCGTTGAGTGTATCTGCTGGTGCATGCCTCAGACACTGCACACTACCTGTATGACACTGCTCCTATATTGTGCTACATTAACCCTGTATTGTCTCACATTCTACCTGGATAATAAACTAGCCTTGCTTATGCTAGTCATCATATGGACTGGCCTCTATCACATATCGATACCATCTATTGATGGGTGCCGGATGATGGCCAAACAGTAAGGGTCCCGACAGTCAGTGTACCGACATCGGAATCCCAACTGTTCAAAATCTCAATAGTCCGGATCCTGACTGACTGGGGCTATTCTCCATGACGAACATAGAGGGAGAATAGAACCAACAAAGCCCACAGCTTAACAAGCTCATGAAGTCCGTAAAGGAGCTTCTTTGTACTCGCCCCCCCCTGTCGGAGTACCAGCCATTGGATTCCGATGTCAGTATACTGACTCGGAATCCCAACTGCCGAGCAGGCATACCACACCCCAATTGATATAGGCCCTGCCAATAAAACAAGGTGTTATGGGCTTGCTACAGATGTGCCCTCATACACCTAGCCTCCATACACTGTGCAGTTAGAAATGCAAACTGGGAGTGAGATGACAGGTCAGGATAGAGATGACCGGTTTGAAGTGAGATGGCAGGTCGGGAGTGAGCTGGCAGGTCGGGAGTGAGCTGACAGGTCGGGAGTGAGCTGGCAGGTCGGGAGTGAGCTGGCAGGTTGGGAGTGAGCTGGCAGGTCGGGAGTGAGCTGGCAGGTCGGGAGTGAGCTGATGGCAGGTCGGGAGTGAGCTGATGGCAGGTCGGGAGTGAGATGACATGTCGGAAGAGAGATGGCAGGTTGGGAGTGAAATGACAGGTCGGGAGTGAGATGACCGGTCAGGAGTGAGATGACAGGTCAGGAGTGAGACCACAGGTCCGTGCAACTAAACTATCTTCAAGCCTCCTATTTTTTTTTTGCTGAAAATGCATTTATGAAATTTATTTAAATGATATGTTCATAAGAATAAAACATAACCTTAAAACTGTATTACTACCATAAAATGACTTGGTCTTTACCTCCTCAGGGTCTGTGTAAGCAGCTGAGTACAATTGGTTTATCAGAATGGCAGATTTTGTAGCATATTGTTCAGCTATTACATTAGGTAGTAATTCAGTACTTTTACTATCTTTTCAGGTTTCATACCATAATCCTTCAAGAACAGTTCTGTGAATTTCACATTCCCTCTCTCGCTAAATGCATCACTGCGGTCAATAAGCGCCTCCTTCACAGCATCGTAGCCAATGAGCATAATTGCACGATTACTGGCGATGTAGAGGGTATATACAGGTCCATACTTCTCACTCAGCTATAGAGAGACATACAGTATACATTGCATTATAGCAGTTGTACTGGATGTTGTTTAGACACCATTTTATGCAGTCAGTTAAAACGGTATTTAATTTTTTTTTATATATTTCTACTATTTATTTGTATTTTTTTTTTGTATTAGTAGAGGTTCTTTTTGTGAGAATTGCGGTAGGCTGGGGGGATTCCGGGAGTCTTGCCCAGTTTCCCGGGGGACCAGAGGCGGACCAGATATCCGGGAGCCTCCCATCCATTCCAGGAGGGTAGGAAACCCTGCAGTACAGGCAAAGTCAATGCCCAATGCAGTCAAGCAATTATTTGCCACTGCTTATGCACCAAAGCTGCACTGCACACACGTGCTGTGATTTATTAGCATTGTACAGTGTACTGCACAGACAGAGGACAGAGCAGGGGCGTAACTAGATATTTGTAGGCCCCAAAGCAAAAGTTTTTAAGGGCCCCCTAGCTAGCAATTGATTGTGATACATGTATGTAAAACATATTATTTAGACAGTAAAGATGGGCCCCCCTTCAGCACTGGGCCCCATAGCAGCTGCACCCCTTGCACCTATGGCAGTTACGCCCTTGGGACAGAGTGATGTGCAGTCAGCATTTGGGCGGATAAAGGGGGTTAGGTAGAATAACACAGAAGAATTCATGTCGACCATGTCACCGTCGACCACTCTCCCATCGCTCTAACGCTGGCGTCTAACTTCTGTTACTGTCGACCTAGACGCGGTCAACTATCTTTAGAATACTTTTGCCATCGATGGGGGAGAACCAGATGTTTTTTTTTTTTCAAAGTGCCGGGACACAGAGCAAAGCCCCGCCCCAGACACACGTGAAGCCCCGCCCCGTGTTTTGATTGGCCCACAGGCCAATCAATCAAACACAATGGCTGACCATCAAAATGTAAAAATATCGATGGTCAGCCATTGCATAGTTTAGCACTATCGATGGGCAGTTGCAGAATTGCCATTGATGGCAATTGCAACGATGTCCATCCCTAATACATAATAACCCAGCTTACCTTAACCACGGATTGCGGAAATTCTGTCGTGCTGATCTGCATGATGTTCCCCAGCAGGGGCAGAGGTGTGGGCCCCGGGGGCAGGTTCTTCTGTGATATCTTATTCCACCATTTAACAAGGTATATAAGAAGAGTGACCCCAGTAGCCAGGAGAAGGGTCCCTGTTATATTCAGAGCCATGCTAGGCAATGCCTGGGAGCTACAGTATGTTGCTTTGTGTTTGTGATTAGACAAAGCTTCAACACTGAGCTACATTCCAGGAACCGGAAGTGATCAGTATAGACAGAGATGGGTGTGTTTGACATTGGAGTCCTATAGTGTACTGTACATGAACGCTGTGCATTGTGCATACTGACAAATGCTTTGTGCTGAGCAGTCGTTATAAGGATAGTAAATTACGTTTGAGGAACACAGGATATTTGCAGCTTTACAAAAATACACAAGTACTGTACATGGAGAAAAGTTCTATAGAACTAGCTTGGAAAGCAATATGGGACAGGAATGTTGTAATGCAGGAATCAGTGTTTTACTGCAAAGCAAAATAAATTCCTGCCATGACTTTGCATTTCAGACACAGATAAGATAACCCTATCAGCATGTAACTACTGTCTGAAGGGGTGTACACACTGTGATATTTTGGCAGGAGATTTTGACTAGATAGTCAAAATCTCCTAGAAGTTTAGCCAAAACCTCCCTATTTTTCTAGACGATATTGTCTAGCATAGATTGCTTAGCATAGATTGACTGTGCAGGCAAGGTAATTCTGCCCTGTACACATGGTCCCTTATTCTGGTTGGTGCGGTAATGTCCGCGTGCGGTCGGTCCGCCGATGTTTTGTGTCTGCGCATGTGCAGAGGCGTCTCTGCGCATGTGCGAGCGGAGCGTACGGCCAAATCCCGCATGAAATGTGAACACTCCGAACAGGGGGTGGAGAGGGGCGTGAAGGGCTATTTGGGCTCATTACCATATGCATACGCCCCGCGTTTCATGGGCGTTCCCATGCAAACGCTGGGCGTATGTATGGTAATGCAGTCGTGACGCACGTGTAGGGGGCTGACATATGACATCGCTGGATGTCAGCTGCCCGCCCAGATCCCTGCTTTTGCACGGAAAAATGTCCGTGTGGTCTGAGGTTGCGGGAGCTGGTGGACCACTCGGTCCTGCATTCGATGGTCTGCGACCATCGAATGATGGGGGAGGTTCCCTGAGATGGAGGAGAAAAATACACGTGCAGTCCGTTCGGCCACCTTCTTACCGCGTACGGACGGAGTTGGCAATCCGTATGGAAGGCGGGGTTTCGCACGCACGGTCCTGGCCACATATTCGGATCCGGCCGCACCGATCAGAATAAGGGCCTTGGTGAGATATTGCCTAATGGCCATTTTTGACTAAGCAATTTTGAGAGAGATGTTGGCTAGATGCACTGGAGATTTGGACTAAGCAATTTTGTCTAAGTAATGAGTAGTCTATAAAGCCTTGCCTGCACAGTCTATTTATGCAGGAGAAAAACTGGGAGATTTTGACTATCTAATCAAAATCTCCTGCCAAAATCTCACCGTGTACAAAGGTGAGGTTTTTTATTTAGTACCTGTGTATTATCACGGCGCCCACGGTTTGCATCGAAGTGCATCTCATCGCATCGCATGCAATATAGCGGCATGCAATGTGATGCGATTTTTAATTGTACAAGCACCCTGATGGGTAATTACTATGTTAAATGCACCCCCATTGTCAACGCCACCCCCCCTATCAACGCCAACCCAAAGCGTGGTGAGCGCAGCAAGCCATACTCCCACTTTCCACGTCGGCGTGGAGTTGATTTTAGATCGTGTGGATCGGATTACTTGACATGTATTCCGCGTCTCCTCGTGGGGCTTGCTGCGCTCGTCACGCTTCGGGCTCGGTGGCTCGCTGTGCTCGCCACACTATCTAAAGTCAACTCCACACCAACGTGGATAGTGGGGGTATGACAAGATCGGAGGATGCGTACCGCTGCCCCTCGCGGGCTCGCTGCGCTTGCCACGATTCGGGTTGGTGCTGATAGTGGGGGTCGCGTTGACAATGGGGGTGCATTTTACATTGTAAGCACACATCAGGGTGCTTGTACAATTAAAAATTGCATCGCATGCCATTTTGCTGGCATACGATGCTATGTGATATTTAATTGTACATTGCGGGTCATTGAATGCGAATATCGCATCACATCGCATCGCATACCATTGCATACCACTAATTAAGGTATGCGATGTGATGCGATGGGCGCCGTGATAATACAAAAGTACCTTTTATTTAAATGTCCACACATTGATAGTGATTTCAGTCCTAATAACCCACAGGATTTAAGGGGCCTACACACGGGGAGATGTGCTGAGCAGCGTCTGCTCTTACCTCTGCAGAGGAGGGGGGCTGGCATTGCCAATCCCTGTCCCAGCCGGTGGTACCGGTCCCTGCTGTGGGGACGGCACATGCACAATAGCTTCTTTGGTACTGTGCATGTGCTGGCCCCCAGTCTCTATGGGCTGCCGCTCAGCAGCTCATGTAGAGGCATCTCGGAGGGAGGGAACACCTCCCAGTGCGACTGCCTTGGGTGACTGAAAGGTCAGACTTCCAATAGGAAGTCACTGCAGTCACAGGGGGAGATTCTAAAAATGCGGTAAAAACCCTGTTATCAGGGTTTCTACTTCATTTTGGGATGCTTTAAACATCGCCCGCCGGGTTACCGCAACGGGGGGGGGGGGATCGCCAGAAAAATCTGGCAATGCCCCGTAGAAGCCTATGGGCTTCTACCGCGACCCACCACCGACCCGCACCGACCAACCCCCCCTCACCTGTGTTCGGGCAGCACAGAGCTGTGCTGCCCGGACCTGTGACCTCCTCCTCCCTATACTATGATCCTCTTCCGGGTGCAGGGAGGAGAGCCCGCCGCAGCAGCAGCAGCACTGGGTAAGGGAGTGCCTGCTCTTGTGGCAGCACAATTGTTGTTCCCATTCTAAATGGGGAAAAGGCAGACAAAATGGCTGCTGCAGTTAGAGAAGGGGAGGGGCGCCAAGTGGCACATGGGCTAAAGCTGCAAAATTCCTGGGGGAGTGGGCAGACAGACCTGTCTCTCCTACCCCCCACCTGTCTTGGACATGGTCTCCCCTGACTGGTGCACAGCTTTATGTGTTCTGTCATCCCCACTTCCCCTGCGTGCAGTAGCATGCTGAGTCTGGACACAGTGCACTACAGGGCCACTCACAGCCACGGTCCAGCCAGTGGCTTAACTATAGCCCCGCAGCCCGAGGCACTTAGAAAGTGAGAGCGCGGGGGGGGGGGCTATTGTTACCTGCTGCCATCTGCCTGGAACCTGCCACCAGCGCATCAGTCTGCGGTCCCAGCTCTCCCTAAATAAATAATAAATAAGTAAACAGTTTTTTAGGATGCTAGAGGAGGTGGAGGCCTCCTCTAGTAGCAACCTTAAAAACGGTCTGCTGTATAGGGGCAGCCATTTTCTGAATGTCACTATACTTGGTAAAGTGCTGGGAAATGGTGCTGATCATTCAATGTAAATGTATCTATCTCTCATTCCTTTTTTCCCAAAAAATATAACAGTGTAATGTGGGCTAGGTGATTGCTAGACTAATGAGGGAGAGAGGGAGATTGCTGCTTTATCAGGGAGTCTCCTGCAGAAGGGTAGGCAACTATGAGTTACACCACTGGGTCCAGCTTCCATTTGTAGAGCCTGTCTGTGAGGCAGTAATCATAGGTGTGTGTTAGGGGTGCACAGGCACACCCTAATTCTGTGAATACCTCCCAGCCACTAGCAATACCAGCAATACCTTTTACCAAATACTTTTGCATTTTAGAACTGTATTCCATTAAAAGAAGTGCCCAACAATCAATTATGTGCGTTTTGCAATATTAATTGTACTAAACCATTGTTATATCACTACATAGCGGTGTCATCCATATATGTTTTTGACTTTATTTGCATGTACTGTTACACAGAGTAATTAGAAGATAAAAACTGAAATAGGCCGGATATTATGGAGTGGCTGAGAGACGTTTTATGTTGTAGCGAGTGCCAATAGAAAGTAGACACGCCTGATTGGCGGTATTAGATACACCCAATGGTCGGTGTTTGACACTCCTAATAGGTGGTGCTAGACACACCCTGTTGACGGTGCACCCCCTAATAAAATGTGCAGTAATGCTAACCATTACACCATCCGTGCAGCCCCGTTGATGTGGGTCCTCCCTATGGCAGATAAAAGAAGGGAGCGGGGAGCAAGTCTATATATTCGCTTACTAAAAAAAAAAAAAGATATAAAATTTATAATCATTATTTATTTATTTACAGTTTCTTAAATAACACAGCAAATTCCATTGTGCTTTAATGAGATATATTTAAGAGAAATGCTTTTTCATGGTTCTAGTCAGAGATCAGATAATAATGTTAAAAATAGATGCAAATAGGTGTGTATTATATTTTGTTCTACATATCTATCAATTATGTAATTCAAGCATTCCCAACCTCGATCCTCAAGGCACACTAACACTGCAGGTTTTACAGATATGTAGGCTTCAGCACAGGTGTTTAAATCAAAATAACGGCAGTATAATTAAGTCACCTGTGTTAAAGAATAGATATCACTAAAACCTGGACTGTGTGCCTTAAGAACCATGGTTGGGAATGCCTGCTGTCATTGAACAGTACAGTTTAGGATTTATACTTAGATAAAGTACTACTGTCCTCTATTGTCCAAAGATTGTATTGATTTGTGAGACTAAAGAACCAAATAAATAATTTCAACAGAGATGGAAGTTATTAAAGGATAAAGCATGGGAAACACATTTGAATCTTTTTGGTGAGAGTCTCTTCCAGTAACATCTAGAATACATGATGCAACCAGAGGTCAGGATTTTGAAACAAAACAGAAAAGAAATAGGCCCACATGTGGTTTCAGAGGCATCACCCCCTTCCAGGGTGAAAACTGGGTGCCACTGGTTTTACACATGGTGTACATGGAGGGTGATTCTGGTTGACTCTTGGCTTGATGGCTTGAAGATGATGAAGGATGGTGATGAAGAATTGGGAGGTTGTATTGGTTAAAGAATGGGTGTAATAAAGAAGACAATTGATTCCAATAATGAAAAAATTGGGAAGACTGACGGAGTTCGGAAAGTATTTTGCAGGGAATGCTGACGGAGTTCGGAAGGTATCGGTCAGACAGGACCGGAAAGAAAGGACTAGTTTAGGCTGAGACTACTGCGATGAAGGTTGGCATTCACAATGGAGCAAAGGACAGGCTGAGCTGAGGACAAGCAACAGGCACTAGAATGGCCAGGAGTCTACCCATTGGAACTGCATGGCTCTAAAGACATTTTGCACTGACCCTGATTCAGCCTAGACAGCTCCCCTATATACCCAGAGGGCAGTTGCCATTGGCTGACAGGGCAGGGAAACATAAAATACTCTGGTCTGGCCCAATAGCCCTTTTGCCCATAACCAAGATGGCGGTGCCGACCTCCCTTCACCGCCTAGGACCTATTTGTTTCCGTGTTGCGCGCCCAGACCCCATGCCTCCATGCTCCCCCGCTACCCCTGTCGCCTCCTGCCTGCCATCTGGGACCAGCCACACACATGACAGCTGCCGGAGGACACAGACAGGCGATTAACATGCCCGCCGCGTACCGCTGTGCCTGCATGTGACAGTTGCTTTGCTAATGGAAAAAAAAAATATGTACACTACAGGTTGTGCAGATGTAACATTTGCAGAGAGAGTTAGATTTGGGTGTGTTATTTTGTTTCTGTGCCAGGTAAATACTGGCTGCTTTATTTTTACAGTACAGTTTAAAGTACAAATCCCACCCAAATATAATGCTCTCTGGACATGTAACATCAGCCCCACCTGCAGTGCACATGGATTTATCCACTAGCAAACCAAATGTGCTTTGTGAATTAACTTGAATCACCCCCAATATACCTAAGTCCAAATGCAAGACTTGCCAGTAACAGTAGGTCTATAAAAGGCAGATAATATGGGAACAGCTGACTACTGTGTTTTGGCTAAAGGCAATATCTTTGCTTATTCCAAAGATAGAATTTCACTTGAAACCAAAGCAATAAAAAGATATACTACAATAATGAAATTGTGTTATTTTTTTTATTATATTATCAAGTTACAATATTCCCCTTTTGAAGCAATGAGGGCCTTATTCTGGTTCTCTCTCAGAGGCAAATTCCTTCTCAAATGGACAAAACCATGTGCACTGCAGGTGGGGCAGATGTAACATGTGCAGATATAATTATATTTGGGTGGGGTTTTTCTTCAAAGTGAGATATATATTGCAGTGTAGAAATAAAGCAGTCAGTATTTTCCATGCACAGAAACAAAATAACTCACTCAAATCTAATTCTCTCTGCACATGTTACATCTGCCCCCCTGCAGTGCACATGGTTTTGAATAAGGCCCCATGTGCTCATGAAATTTGGGAAAGGGAATATATTTTGACGTTAAATTGTTAATAACTTCATCGCTACTTAAAATGAAGTATTAAAACATTACTTTTTGGTTCTGGTGTGATGTTTATACCCTTTGCGTCACTGGATGTTAACGAGGGACAACAAACATCTTATAGGGTCTTGGACGAGAAGCATTGGTCTTAGGTTCCGGTGTTATGCTTATTTCATTATTGTCCATTGTGGTCTTCAGTGTAAACCTTTGCAGTATTGTGGTGAGGAAGAGGAAGAGTTCCATCCGAGCCAGACCCTCCCCCAAACACATACGTTTCCCTGCAGAGACAGAAGGAAATATAAGTTGGACAGATTCCGATGAGGTAAATGGTGCTTACCTTAAATATTTTAATTAGACTTTCAGGATGATTTGTTTTATACAAATGTCTACAGTGTGTATTCTGCATATGAAAATTGAAGAAAAAAAAAACATCTATGTGACCATGAGCACCAAGAGGGGGTTGTTCAAAATATGCAAGCCTGCCGGAGATATTCAGCCACGCACACACAATGGTGTGATTAAGGGGCAGATTTATTAAGCTTGGAGAAGAGATAAACTGGAGATAATGCGGAGAAAAGGTAAAAGGAGATAAAGCACAGCCAATCAGCTCCCAACTGTCTTTTTCAAACACAGCTGATTGGCTGGTGCGTTATCTCCTTTTACCTTTTCTCCGCTTTATCTCCAGTTTATCTCTTCTCCAAGCTTAATAAATCTGCCCCATAGTCCCTTGTGCAGAAGGTACACACAGGTTCTTGAGTTCACAAAAGGAATACCTGTACTTGTTCCCCTTCCCAATCAGTGCCTTTTATCTGTCCCCCTCACAGGTCAATTAATCTGTTCCGTTCTTTTTATGAATTATGAATAATATTATAATGGTCACTGAGACAGCATGCATATCCCAAATATTAATAAAAGAGGTGCTGTAACCATGTATATTTTATAGCGGGTATTACATCCAGGGCAATTTTCATCAGGGGTAAAGCACAGCAACATAAACCAGCTTGAATCAGTAAGAAAAAGGCGCCAGTCCCGCCCTCAGCTGCACCTCCAGGAGCTGTCACTCAGCACCATAAGAAGTGCTAGTGGTGTTTTTATTGCATGGGGGCGCGTCATCAGGGATTCCCTGTGACGCTTGCTACTGTAGCCGTGCGACCCAATGCACTTCTTGTGAGTGGCATTATCAGTTCACCAGTTAGCTACCTACTGTGGGGCTTCTATGGACACCCACATGGAGTGTTGTACTGTGCAATGAGATCCCTAGTTGTTATATATCAACAGACAATGTTGCAACATTGAAACAAAGCATATTATAAAACAGACACATTTAGAAATGGTACCAAAACAAGGATTATGATCATCAGTCAAATCACGGTTATCTAAAAAAAGTAAATGCAATTATTAAGACAATTAGCACACGGCAGTGCCACGGTCAGACATAGCAATATAATATGTATGCAGTTAAATCTTCAACCACTGGAAAAGCCCATCAGTGGCCACCTCACTGTGTCTCAGCACAGTTCCCTTCTATGTCCCTCACTCCCCGGCAGCACTGGATTGGACCAGAAATCCGCCCCGGCATTTTGAGCATGCAGGCACACATGTAGAAGGCGGGACCATTGCAAGGCGAAGGCGGGACCCTTATATGCCAGAAAGGGGTGTGGCCCCATAAAAAAGAGGCGTGACATCACATAATGGAACACATCGTAATAATGCCCATCACATATTATGACACACACACACAGTAAAGGCCATTACATGTAAGGCTACACAGCCTGCTATGCACATTACACATGGTGGCACACAACATAAAGCATTGCATGCCCATTACACATTATGGGCCATGACAATTATTCTTGCTGGCTGGTTGCAAATTTACCTTGTGTGTAGTGAAGTCTGAGTCTGTACTGCAGTGCAGGTTGCAGTAGCCACAGCAGAGAGGCGCATAGGGTAGGAGCAGGAGTCAGAACAAGAGTAGGACACACACAAGCACTTACACAGCAGGCCTGGACAGATCCCACCACACGTGATGACGTGATGCTAAGATAGCACCCCACCGCTGTGCCGTTCAGATACCCAATAGATGGTTGGGGGTACCTCTGGGCTGATGGAAATCCCAGGAATGTTGTCCAGCAAAATAAGTTTTCAGAGGCTCAAATGGTCACTCAGCAATGTGTTAGGTGGTCCAAGTGGATTAGGTCAGTCAGCCACAAATAGTTCAGCGACGCGTTTCACTCCACTAGGGAGCTTTTTCAAGAAAACTTATTTTGCTGGTCAACATTCCTGGGATTTCCATCAGCCCAGAGGTACCCCCAACCATCTATTAGGCCACAGAACTGCAGGTCTTCATCCATCAAGGCTGCCCATGGGGTAATCAGCATCCATCTACACAGCTATACATCATTGAGGCAAGATAAAAAAATGGAACATCACCACAACTCACCATAACCATCTGGTTCAGTAATACGGTACCGTATGGACTTTCACAATCAGTCAAGACACCACTGATACCTTTTTTCCCCCAATTTTTTACTTACCACTTTTTAGCCATAATATTGGTTTTATTATTGCGTGGTTTACATGTGTTTTATTCTTTGTTAATTCATTATTAACCATTTAAAAAACCTAATATTGGTACTAGCAATACGTAATCATTTACCAAATTAGCGCAGTAATTTTCCATTTTATTCCTGGTATATCTATTGGGGAGTGACACCCCCATATATTGTACTGCAGCTTGACACCGCAGCTCTAGCTCCTGCACCTCCACAAGATAACCTACAGTAGTTATCAATTTTCTTTTTATCATATGCTGGTGTGGTTGGCCCTAGGTTCCTCCTAATGCAAGACAATGGTAGACCTCATGTGGCAGGAGTGTGTCAGCAGTTCCTGCAAGATGAAGGCATTGATGCTATGGATTGGCCCGCCCATTCCCCAGACCTGAATCCAATTGAGCACATCTGGGGCATCATGTCTCGCTCCATCCACCAACGCCATGTTGCACCACAGACTGTCCAGGAGTTGTTAGATTCTTTAGTCCAGGTCTGAGAGGAGATCATCAGGAGCATGCACAGGCATTGTAAGGGAGGTTATACAGGCACGTGGAGGCTACACACACTCCTGAGCCTCATTTTGACTTGTTTAAAGGACATTACATCAAAGTTGGTCAGCCTGTGGTGTGTTTTTCCACTTTAAATTTAAGTGTGACTCAAAATCCAGACCTCCATGGGTTAATAATTTGATTTCAATTGATCATTTTTGTGTGCTTTTGTTGTCAGCACATTCAACTATGTAAAGAACAAAGTATTTAATAAGAATATTTAATTAATTCAGATCTAGGATGTGTTATGTTAGTGTTCCCTTTATTTTTTTGAGCAGTATATATATATATATATATATATATATATATATATATATATATATACAGATGGGTCTGTTCCCATCCTTGCAGGGGATGGCGCTGGCGTCGCCAGCCGCCATCCCCCGCCAGCGCCATGGCGATCGTGAGAAGGGGGCGCGCGCGCACGAGAGGCGCGCGCGCCCCCTTCCGACGGCGCTTCCAAACGTTTCCCCGGGTCCCCGCCGGCTTGCCGGCGGTAACCCGGGGTCCCCGCCGCCTGCCCGCATCCCCCCTAACCCCCCCCTAACCCCGTCCGTCTCCCTGAGGCGGAGACGGACAGGGTTTCCGCCACGCTAGCGACGGAGACTGAGACGCGCGTGCGCGTGAGACGCACGCGCGTCTCAGTCTCCTCGCTGGCGAGGCTGCTGGCGGGTCGCCAGCGCGTACGTTCTGGCGACCCGCCAGCAAGGATGTGCATAGGCACATACTGTATATATATATATATATATATAGATGATACAGGGGGTGTGGTACTTGCTGGGTGCCCTCATGAGTGGGGATGATACTAAGAGGAAGAATGTGCTGCACTCCATAAATTTTATTTCAATTTAGTGAAAGTTTTGATGCCTATCACCATCATTGGATTTGTATTTAGTTTTGCCAAAATTGCCCTTGTTTTTTTCTGGGGTTTGGATTTTTTTGTTTAGATCATAAAAACAGCTCATATCTAAGAATGTTGTCCTGTTTTTGTTCCTACAGTATTTATAACCCCAACAACATTAATTTCCACCTATTTCCAGTCAATTGTGACCACTTCACGGCTCACAACAATATTGTTTTCATCCAGACAGGGTGGCAGTTTAATAACCTATTAAGCAATGCTCCAAACACTGCACAATGCAGAGAAAAGAGGTGCAAGATGGAATTGTCCTTGCGCCCTCCCACCCTCCATTATTTTGTATATATTAATCAGGACGTGCACAGTTTAACAAACCAATCATTTTAGTGACCGGGACTGCGACGCTTGGCTGAAATGATTGGTTTGTTCGTGCCCCACAAAACAAGCTGTCAATGGGCAATTCACATTGCTGGCAATGATCTCTCCATGCACAAACTGGCTTTACATAGTCAAGATGTCCTCATCGTCCTTCGATTCCTAGCCCCCGTCAGTGTGTACACCCTCTTCTTCACACAATATTAATTGTAAAAAAATGCAATTATATGGGATGCAATTCTTGTGTGAATCTGATTCCGGGAAGACAATGTTCATCCTCGTTCGGGGATCCAAGTCTGGCAGGAATACCAAAGTTGTGGCTCGGCCAGACTTGAATACCCAATGTTCGGAGCAGTTCGAATTACTAGGAATCTGAACCACTCATCCTTAATTATAATCATCATAATAATAACACTCACACTTTCGATAGTTAGCTAGCTGTAACTGAAATAGTATCAACTACTACATTTGTAGTACCTGCAGAAAATGGCATGAAAGCATCACTCTTCTTAAAGCCACCATTCTCATCAAGAAAGTGTCCAGGATCAAACTTATCTGGGTTCTTGAACTGTGTTGGGTCTTTCAGGACCGAGGTCAGGATGGGAAACACCAAGGTTCCCTGAAATAATTTTATGAAAATTAGATTTAATTATTTTTTGCACCGCACATGAAAAAGGTGCAGGGGTTTGGTGGTGACCAGAATCTAAAATAGCAAAGAAAAGTATCAGAAGTTGCTAAATATTGGCAAAAAAAGAATAAAGCAGAATAGTAATTCATAATAGATAAAGCCATAAAAGTAACAATAAAAATAATAATGATAATAATTGTATTAATAATATATTGTGCTTTTCTCAGTAGTATACTGTAATTCAGAGAGTTAGATTTTCAAAAAATACAGAGACCATAAACTACAGTATATATAGAGGTTTAGATCTGCATGAAATACAGACACCATGGAGATGTTATATACTGTAGGTCATACTTGCCTTCCCTCCCGGAATGGCCGGGAGGGTCCCACAATTCGGGTCCCCCTCCCCCCCCCCCCCCCGGGAAGGTGGGCAAGTGTCCCGCATTACACCACAGCCCCATGGCCCCCCCGTCTCCACGGTATAAAACTCCAATTTCCGTGGGTCCGTGGGGAGGGGGCGTGGCTAAAATGATGCAAATTGTGCCATTGTGCATCATTTTAGCCCATCCAAGGACCAGCGAATGAATGTAGCTATCTGTCATGGGGGTGCGGCTTGGTGATGTCAGTCTTGCCCCACCCCCAAAACTAAGCCACGTCCCGCCCCCCTTTCACTCCTCTCTGGTTTCTCCCGGAGAGGAGTATTAAAAAGTCAGCATGTATGCTGTAGGTATGTCAGCCATTTTGGCTCATTAGTTGAAAGTGGTACCGTGTTTCCCCGATAATTAGACCTACCCCGATAATAAGCCCTACCCCAGATTTGGAACATTTGTCCAAAATAAGCCCTCCCCCAAAAATAAGGCCTATGAATTTTCCCATAGATTTTATTAAAGTTATTAAAATGTAGCCCTGCTCAGCCCCGCTCAGCCCTGCTCAGCCCCGCTCAACTCTCCTGTACCTGTACGATAATACCGCGGCTCCCGTTCCCAGGGATGCATTGCGGTAGGCACGGTGTGACGTCACGCCACGCACATCACGCCGCGCACATCACGCGGCTGCTGAACAGTACAGCCTGTACAGCACACAGCGCCGACAGCACACAGGGGCCATCAATACAGTTCTGGCTGTCTCGGTAAGCAAACCGAGGTTTGGGGCCATCAAGAATGTGGGGGCATGTGGAAAGGTTTGGGGCCATCAAGAATGTTTGGGCATGTGGAAAGGTTTGGGGCCATCAAGAATGTGGGGTCTATTAAAATAAGCCCTCCCCCAAAAATAAGACCTATGGTCTTTTTTGAGAGGAAAAAAAAATAAGACAGTGTCTTATTATCGGGGAAACACGGTATTCATCCTACCCATGAAGGATCCAGATGAGGCAGCCATTAAATGTGGACTACATAAAATGACACTGGACATCATAGGCAATGGTGGTTATAAAAATAATAGGGGGCATATTTAGACATTTTTTTATTTACTGAATTCATGTCACACCCTTTTTACATTATTTTTGTAGCTCCTAAATGTATCCAAGCAACTTTGGAATTTTCTGAAAATTGTCCTACAAATTGCATTTTTTTAAGTAAGCAAATTGCATATCCTATACCTGTATAGAGAAATGTAATTTCTTGAAAATTGTTAAATTGTAAATAAAAAATAAAAAAAAAATACCAAAGGGAGTCCTCATCTTCTAATAGCATCATGCAGGCTTCCCACTATTCCCATTCCTCCTGAAAACCGTCACTCAATGGGTTACTTGCTAGTACTTGCCCAGGTGCCTTCCTGGGGTTGGATAGGGTTCCAGCTAAAGTATACAAAGTTTTGAAAGGCGACACTCAGAGACGCTCTAATAATAAAGTGCAATGGTGCATATTTATTAGCAACGTTTCTGGCTATTTCACCTCTTTCTCAAGCCATACAACAAGTGACTTGTTGTATGGCTTGAGAAAGGGGTGAAATAGCACGGAACGTTGCATATAACTATGCACCATTGCAATTCATTATAATAGCGTCTCTGAGTGACGCCTTTCATATCCTTGTATATGTATGTGTGTATATATATATATATATATATATATATATATATGTATGTATATATATATATATAATATATATATATATATATATATATATATATATATAGCCTTGGAGTGATGAGGCGGCACTCACGGTTCAGTACAAAAAAGTGATTTAATATTCACAGATCCGACATGTTTTGGGCCCTCAAGCCCATACTCAGGGATCAGTGAAACAAACACAGTGCAAGACCTAAATGCTTTAACAGGGAGACTTGAAAGTTGTCACCCTATTTCCCTGAGACACGGGTTGCCCTACTCTTAAACGTTGAGAGTGAAGCGAATTACCAATGATGAGTGTAGAGTGAGAGAAGATCTTGAGACCATGAAAGAAAATTTTAGCCAAGAGGGTATAGGAAAGAGGATCTGGAGAAAACTAAAAAGAAGGTCCTTGAGGCACTAAAATCATGCCAGCTTATAAGAGAGGACGGAATTTAGCAGACCTATTAGTCAAAGTAGATGTTACCAACTTATCTAAAAAGGTGGTGCCGGCTCACTTCTTAAGTAGACCTAAGGGATGCTATAGGTGTACGGGCTGCGCCACAGTCAGCCATCCACATACAGGCCACGTATCAAAATCAGACACTCAGTGACATGCTCAACAAAATTTGTGGTATACATTCTGTCTTGCCCATGTGGGTTATATTACGTGGGCAAGACAGAGTGTCAATTTAAAGTGCGTATGACCAACCATTGCTCCGCCATAAGGTATGCACTGAGCGCAGGTGGTAGCGACATGCCACTAAGCTGAGAAAAAAACACAGTATTGCCAGTATAAGGTCCAAAATAATAGATCATATACCAAGCAATATTAGAGGGGGGAACAGAGGAAAACGTTTATTGCAGGCAGAATCCAGATGGATATTTTTGCTAGACACGCTATTCCCAAGAGGGTTGAATGAGCAGCATGGACTGTAACATTTCCTATAACCTTGAGTGCAATATTTGGCAGATGGAAGTTTATATTAAAAACGGTACTTGTTTCCTAGCAACCCCGATTTCCATTGAAGTGCATCGCATCGCATCACATGCAATGCGATGGGTGCATACAATGTTAAATGCACCCCCATTGTCAACGCCACCCCCATTATCAACGCCAACCTGAAGCGTGGTGAGCGCAGCAAGCCCGCGAGGGGCAGCGGTACGCGTCCGACCTTTTCATACCCCCACTATCCACGTCGGCGTGGAGTTGATTTTAGATAGTGTGGTGAGCGCAGCGAGCCACCGAGCCTGAAGCATGGCTTACTTAACATGTATTCCGTGTCCGCTCGCCTTGCTGCGCTCGCCACACTATATAAAATCAACTCCACACCGACGTGGATAGTTGGAGTATGAAAAGGTTGGAGGACGCGTACCGCTGCCCCTCGTGGGCTCACTGCGCTCGCCACGCTTCGGGTGCTTGTACAATTAAAAATCGCATGGCATGGCATTTGCTGGCATACCATGCTATGCGATATTAAATTATACATTCCGGGTCATTTACCCGAATATCGCATTGCTAACCATCGCATACGGTATGCCATCGTATGCCATGGGTGCCATGCTAGGAAACAAGTACCAAAAAACCTGCTAAACAATATCCTTTATTTCTCATTTTCCTTTATCCAAAAAGCTGTTTTTTGCAATATACTGTAGATATGTTTAAATATATACAGAGTCATTTTTCTGGTTATTAATATGTATTTATGTGCTGTAACAGTCTATGTTATATGTATTGTCTTTTATTCACTTGCACTACATACTCACTAATATGGCTATTTTATATCCCTCCTATACAGTATGGCTTACATTAAGCCTCTTAAAAGTTTTTGACACTTTTGTTATTATTTTTTTAGTTTCCATGGAGATTCCCCTAGCCAGGGCATCCCAAGTGAGGCTTGGCTTCCCCGCAGCGTCTGTGGAGCGCAGCAAAGGTTGATGACATCATCAGCAGGAGACAGGACGCTGGAGGACGGCGGGCCCCTCTGAGGGATGTCATTGACAATGCAGCGTGTATGTGGACACGGGAGGAGACATCTGAGCCGGCGAGGGATGCTGCAGGTGAGAGTTATTAAGTAGATGTGTGTGGTGGTGGCATGCTCCCTGTTAGATAATTTAAGTCTTGCACTGTGTTTGTTTCACTGATCCCTGAGGATGGGCGTGAGGGCCCGAAACAGGTCGGATGTGTGAATATTAAATCACTTTTTTTGCACTGAAAATTGTGAGTGTTGCCTCATCAATCCAAGACTATAAAAGGACTACAAGGTCCAGCGAGGAGGGCACCGGGGGTCAGTTAAACTTCATCCACCTGACAGTGCCAGTTATATTAGACAATATATATATATATATATATATATATATATATATATATATATATATATATATATATATATATATATATATATATATATATAAAAGATAGATAGATAGGTTGACCATGTCGGCACTCCCAAACCAATAAATGAACTTCACCTTGGTGCCCTCCTAAATGGAACCTGTATCCACCTTCTATATCATGCTGTAAGGCAGCATTCTCGGGGTTTTACATGTAGAATAATATATTCCCAGCACAGGTACGTTCTGTCCTTTAGGCACAGGGCACCAAGATGTCTGTCTAATTATGGCACTGTGGATTAATAACAGAGATGCCATTTTATAATCCCATCATTTCTTTACATCTCGGAAAAAAAAATACCTTTGGAATATGATATCCCCTGAAGGTTGTGTCTTTGCTGGCTGCATGCAACAGTCCTGAAGGTACAATATCAGCAAACCTCTGCATCTCATGTATAACAGCGTCTGTGTATGGCATCTGACTCCTGTCCTCCACTGATGGGCAGCGATCTCTGCCTATTACATTGTCTATTTCCTGATGGATCTTCTCTGAAATATATATTAAAATGTACGTGCCATTGATAAGACTTTCATTTTGGTGTATTCTTTGTTATTTCTTTTATCATGCATCAGGAACAAAACATATATTAATTAAATAAATAAAAATTCCAAACCATTATTGTCATTAGAATATAGAGAGCAGCTATAAACATTTTGGATTTGTGTCAAACAAAACAATGGGTAAACCTCATGATCCGATGGACCTTGAACATGAATTGTTGTCACTTGCAGCAACTGCTGCATTGGTGAATTGTTTAAGTAAAACAGTTGGTAAAGTGTACACACAGTGGACCAGCAGAGAAAAAAACTGGGGTTGTATGCAAATTATGTTACCATTTACATCATGTGGATGGTAGGATGAGGTTATGGAGATAGCATTATGAACTCATGGATCCTTCTTGCATTGACACTAGTCTTCAGGCTGGAGCTACATTTCATCTTATATGGGCTACTACTTCCCACCCCAAAACAGTTAGTAGACTGCAACCCATAGAAGCCAAATGGGTCTGTACAGTAAAGACAGGATGTCAGCTGTTATTGCAGCCTGTACTAGCAGTCCCGAAAGGGGGGAAGCATCTCCCAATGGGACTGCCTGTACACTGATTGACTGGCAGATATTATTTCCAATAGGAAAAGATTCTGACATTTGCATGACTCAAAATAATACACTACATTATTATACCTAATTAATAAATATTAAATGTTTTCAAGATCCACTGATCTGCCCCCAAGAGTCTGACAAATACAAGTATTATATCAAGAAAGAAAAAATGAAAAAAAAAATCAGCTTTGGTCTAATGCACTCTTCATCCATGGGATCAAATCTCTAATATATTTGGCTACATCTGTCACTCAAAGTGTGTCTGGAGCTATAACGCTGGGTGGAGCCTCTGACTCACATGACTGACTCACATGACAGAGAACCAGCCCAGTGAGCCCACAGACAGTGTCAGACACCCTCTGCCTCTCCATGTTACACAGCAAAGACACAGCTACTCACCAGACACACCAGGTGAGCGCCCCACACCTCCATACCTCCCAACATGACCCTCTCCAGGAGGGACAGAATGCATCCCCACGATTAAATGGCACATGCAAAACACTGACATGGCTATGGTCGACAATGAAAAAGGTTGACAAGATTTATTTTTCACTTTTTCAATGTTTTCATATTCATTCTCATGTGTCAACATGGACAGCAATGAAGTGCCACACTTATGTCAACATTTACATGTGTTGACCTTTCTGTGTTGATTTTTTCTTGTGGCGATTCGCGGCACCCCCCGCGACCCCCCTCCCGCGATTTGCAGCACACCCCCCGCAATTCGCGGCACCCCCGGTGACTTCCATGTTTCGCGGCCCCACCCCGTGACACCCCCCCTCTACCGCGATTCCCCACCCCTGTCATTGCGGCAACCCCGCGACCCACCCTCCCGCGATTCACTGCAACCCCCCGCACCCCCCCATCCCACGATTCGCAGCACCCCCCCCCCCGCGACCCCCCCTCCCGCAATTCACGGCATCCACCCACGACCCCTCCTCCCGTGATTCGCGGACACCCCTCACCTCCTCCCTTCCCCCCACCCCCGCGCGTTATTCACGGCAACCCCATGATTAAATGGCACATGCAAAACACTGGCACGGCTATGGTCGACAATGAAAAAGGTTGACATGAGTTTTTGAAGATTTATTTTTCTTTTTTTTTAATGTTTTCATATTCATTCTCATGTGTCGACATGGACACCGATGAAGTGCCACACTTATGTCAACATTTACATGTGTTGAACTTTCTGTGTTGATTTTTTCTTGTAGCAATTTTTTTCCAGTGACAACTATGAACTATGTGCACGTCAACCTACACATCATCAACCAATTCTTTGTATAATATATAACACCTGTTCTGTTTTACTGTAGGTGTTTTAAGTCAGACCTTTTACTGCTACTATTACTGTTTATGTAAATACATTCTGAATGACAGCAACATCCTACCATCCTTCTACAAGAATATATAACCAACTAGGTGATTCATCGCGCCCCGTGCCCCCCCCCCTCCCGCAATTCACGGACCCCCCCACGCTTTGCGTACCCTGCCCTCTCCCGCGATTCGCCGACACCTGCGCCCCCTCCCTCCCTTGATTCACGGCACCCCCACGCGCCTCCCGAAATTCACGGCACCCCTAAGCCCCTCTTTAGTCCCCCGTATACTCACACACCCCTATCACTACCCAGCTTCCTGCTCTCCTGAACCGTAACTTCCACCACTGGGGAGTCGCTGACACTGTTTTTCCCACATACCCCTATCATGCCTCATAGCCCAGCCTCCTGCTCTCATGCACCCGAACTCCCACCCAGTAGGAGGAGACACTGACTAAGGGCCACCATCCTGTACTCCTGTGCTGCCACGCTGGACCCACACCCACTGGCAGAAGCTGCACAGTATCTCCCACCCTCCTCTTTAGTCCCCCTTATGCCCACACCCCCCTATCACTACCCAGCCTCCTGTTTTCCTGTGTCGTGACCACCGCCAGTGGGGAGCCACTGACTCAGAAACACCCTACTATACTATTGCACACACACACCTAAACAACATGCACACACAGCCCCCCCCCCCACACCCACAAATGTCACTGTACCATCCACACTATCAATGTACATCTTACTCTGTAACCGCTTTTTAATTAAACAAAACAATACACACCCCCTTCCACATCATATGCTCTCTATTTAACACATTTCACCTATAACTCAAGTTGCAATACAGGCCATCTTTCATACAATTCTAACCATCTTTCGTGTGAAGAGTGCCCCCGTAGGGCGCGATGAATCACCTAGTTTAAATTATAATAAAATTAACTTCTTTATTAATGTGGTTATTAAAAACAGTTTATATTGGCAAATACCATTTATAGTTCCCCTACAATTGTAATTGTATTAGGGGTATAGGGAGCAACGTATTAAAAATGTAATACAGGTTTAGTATCCCTTATCCAAATATCCATTATCTAAATTATTCCGAAAACCACACATTCCAGAAACGAAAAAAATTTTTTTTTTGCTAAAAGCACTACTGGGGACATCTGTAACAGCACTACTGAGGACATGATATGTAACTGCCACTACTGGGGACATCTGTAACTGGCACTACTGGGGACATCTGTAACAGCACTACTGAGGATATGATATGTAACTGGCACTACTGGGAACATCTGTAACAGCACTACTGAGGACATGATATGTAACTGCCACTACTGGGGACATCTGTAACTGGCACTACTGGGGACATCTGTAACAGCACTACTGAGGACATGATATGTAACTGCCACTACTGGGGACATCTGTAACTTCCACTACTGGGGACATCTGTAACAGCACTACTGAGGACATGATATGTAACTGGCACTACTGGGGACATCTGTAACTGGCACTTCTGGGGACATCTGTAACAGCACTACTGAGGACATGATATGTAACTGGCACTACTGGGGGCATCTGTAACAGCACTACTGAGGATATGATATGTAACTGGCACTACTGGGGACATCTGTAACTGGCACTTCTGGGGACATCTGTAACAGCACTACTGAGGACATGATATGTAACTGGCACTACTGGGGACATCTGTAACTGGCACTTCTGGGGACATCTGTAACAGCACTACTGAGGACATGATATGTAACTGGCACTACTGGGGACATCTGTAACTGGCACTTCTGGCGACATCTGTAACAGCACTACTGAGGGCATGATATGTAACTGGCACTACTTGGGACATCTGTAACTGGCACTTCTGGGGACATCTGTAACCGCACTACTGAGGACATGATATGTAACTGGCACTACTGGGGACATCTGTAACAGCACTACTGAGGATATGATATGTAACTGGCACTACTGGGGAAATCTGTAAAAGCACTACTGAGGACATAATATGTAACTGGCACTAAATAGGTGAAAGAAAATGATTGCTTGGCATTTAAGTTCAGTATCTAAGAAAGTACAAACTGTGTTTCATGTTTTGAAACCTTGTTTATGCACAAATAAAATGTGTTTGTACAACATAAATGCAAGATACCTCAAGATGCATCATTGAAATATAAAAATATCCTGAAATACGGAATAATCAGTTAACCAAAAATCTTCTGGTCCCGAGCATTTTGGATAAGAGATACACAACCTGTAGTAATAGATGTGTAAATAAAATAATATAAAATAAATTGGTTTGAAGAAGTAGTTTGAAAATTAAAGATTAAAATTGTCTCTGTTTGCCGGACTAATATGTGGTTAGGATAGTTTGAAGAGTTCTTGTGTGTCATGTGGTGCTGTTATTTGGCCACAATTTCCTCCATGCACTGGGTTTCTGTGTGTTTTGTTCACCTGCCTGCAAGTGATAATACAACAGGCACAATTTTCAATATCAGGTATTTGGGTACAAAGTTTCCTGATAAGGGAATCTACAGTGGAGGAAAATGTTTCAATATGTTTCCCTTCAGAATCAGCTTTATTGGCCAGGTATACTTGCGTATACTAGGAATTTGATTTGGATTGCTGTGCAACAGCCGGTTAGGTGACAGTTAAACAGTGACAGTACAGATATACATAATACATACAGGTATACGTTAGATGTACCTTGGGGAATATAGACGCAAGGAACATATATTTGCTGGGCAGCAAAGCGTCTAGGCAGCCATTAGCGTTGCCACTGGTCATTGCAGCAGCCAGGTAGGTAGCAATATAAGCAGGGGACAGTACAGTTATCACACAGGGAACGTATACCTGCCGAGATGCACAGCGCCTAGGCAGCCATCAGCGGCACCACTGGTCGTTGCAGCAGCCAGGTAGGTAGCAATATAAGCCGGGGCAGTACATTTATCACACAGGGAACACATACCCGCTGAGCAGCCCAGCACCTAGGCAGCCATCAGCAGCGCCACTGGTCGCTGCTGCAGCCAGGCAGAGACAGTACATTTATATATTAACTCTCTCCACTGATTCTATCCCTGAGCATAATCCGGTTTGTTGTGGTTTTTAGTATTTAAGACCGTACATGGGTACAGAGTCACTCAATTATTCAGCCATGTACCTATGCACTGTCTTAAATACTAAAAACCACAATAAACTAAAAACCACAATCAGCTCCTCACTGTCATGTGTTTGAAAAAATGGAGCCGATTGGCTAGAGAACCATTTATCATTCATGAGAAGTGAAAAATAATACAGTATGTATTAAATCAGCCCAGTATCCAGAAATTTAGACTGAGAAGCTGATTGGTTAAATCGCTCCACTTTATCTCTTTCCATGCTATGATAAATACCCCCCCTAATGATACACTTTTGTGTGTGTCTGGAACCAAGAAGCAATGTTACCTTGTATCTCAGGGTACTTGAGTAGAATCAGGAATCCATATCTCATTGTCAAGCTTGTAGTCTCTGTACCAGCAAAGAACAGGTCAAATACTGCTGAGTTTAAGTTTTCATCATGAAATTCTGTAGTTGGGTTATTTTTATCCTAGAAAATATAAAAAAATATATTTTTTGTTAGCAGTTCAACTAAGTACTGTATGAAGGTTTCTCATGCTTGGCAGAAGGAGTGTTTCATTATATTCTATCCATTTATATTGCAAAAATCTGTACAAACTGACCTCGTCCATTTTTATGAGGAAGCAGTCTATGTAGTCCCGTGGGCAGTCCTTATCCAGTGTGTTTCGGTGAGTCCTCACAATGTCCTTTATAAAGTCCTCAAGATTTTTGAAAGTTGAGAAAAGTTTCTGGTGAGGGCCAGGGATATATTTCATCAAGTTTGGGAAGATACTAAGTAGCTGAAATAAAAGGTAAAATTAAGAAAAGAAAAATTCTTAAAATGTATATTTTTCTCTGGTCCTATGTTGATTAAGCCTATAACTAAAGGCTCCTCAAAGCTCACTAGTTTCTTAATTATTCATGAATGATTTTCCAACGTCATCATAGTCAACTAGTGCTGTCGGACATTTATCTATGACAGAATTGACCAGAATGAGCTAATTTTGTGACAAGATTCAATATTTTTATTATAGTGATATCTATAATATATATACAGTACTGAGGGATTTGATGCTGCATTATAAAAAAAATCCAAACATAGCGTATATATATATATTCATGACTATAAGATTTTTCAGATGCACTTCTAGTTGGGCATCCTGTCAGAAGGTGGACACTACAATGTCCACAATGTTTTAACAGTCGACAGGCACCAGCTCAATATACTCAAACTGGTGACAGGGTTACATTGTCAACAAAATCGGAACAGACGTCATGTGAAACGTCAACATTCTGAATTAGGGTAAGTCTGTGATTAGTTTGAGAGGAGAGCGGAGGTTATGGTTGGGAACTATGGGGGGTTAGGGATAGTGGAGAACTTACAAGGAAAAAAATAGATAACTAATGATCTATTAGAGGCACTTGTTGAATGGGCTGCTTCTCCCAAGCAGCAGCAATAAGTTGGAGAGTGTCAATCTCCTAATAACAATAAAGAAGAAAAAGAAGAAGAACAGCTTTTTCAAGGTATGTAAACAACAGCGAAACACGTCTGTTGTTAGGTGCAAGCCTGCTATATTGAGATCCACATCACCCATGACCCATCCTTGGATTCATAGTCCATCAGCCAAACATTCACTAATTCACCAATTGCTGTGGAACCTTCAAATTACTCTCCAGGAACGACCTATGGAAAACTGGCATCAAGGAAGACAGGCATATCCAGCCTCCTGACACCATACAGCCCACTGCTGTCTCACCAAAATGAAAGCCACCTTGCCAATCATATACCAAAGGACATTTTCATTGCTCCCAGCACAGAGAGAGACTTTTATCCACCAGCTTTGGGAGAAATTGGCTCTACAAAAATGGAGTTGTGCCCAATGACAAAGTTGTCCATTTGAGAAGAAATTTGCCTCTAAGAGTGAACTAGAATAGGGCCCATGGCCTCCTGAAACCAACAGAACAGTATTCTAGAGGAGGCTGTACCCATTACCTTTTCCTGATACTCTTTTCTGCTACAACCAAGCATCTGACTTTCCTTCCACACACAGCTCCTGTAATTTTTCAAACAAAGCTCATAACACAACAGTTAGGAGCTGATTAGTTGGTACTGTATCCCTCTTATCTGTCTCCAAGGCTTTGTACATAGACCCCTAAATTTGTGAAATATTTTTTTCTTCACATTTTACGCACATAATATTTGGGTTTTAGTTGGAAAAGTGGCTTTGAAAAAATGGTTGAAACATTTTAGTAAATTCCCAATCTTTCTTGACTAGCATAATGATGACATTGTACCCTTTAAGTTTCCATTTTTGAATACAATATTCCCTCATAATTTGTTTCTTTGCACTGAAAAATATACTTCTATTCATTTTAGTTCATTGTGGCACCCTATTAGTCAGGTCATTCAACTTTAGATCGATATTGTTAACCAATAGTTTCTCTTTCCAATTCTCTGGGATATGACATAGATAATGTAATGTATGCAAATTAGAGCTGATAGAAATACAGAAAGTGATTTCTTGTGTATATCTTTTGACGGATTTAAACTTTGATTGATGTAAAACTTTAACTAAATGAAAATACAGATATTTAACTCTTCAATGTACATGCCGAGCACAACGTATGCAAGCAACAGGTTATCAATGGTTTCTTTGCACTTACCTGACCCGCGCCAGTGTTTACTGCTTGGATAACATCTATAATGTATGAAAGTAGAGTAATGAATTTCTTGTCTTCATAGTCATATCTCTCGCCAAATACAACGGAGCAAATAACATTGGAAACAGCCTTTCTCAGCATACATTCTGGGTCAAATGGGGTGCCTGTTATTGTAAAGAAGACACATTTTTTATTTCTCTATATAGAAATGAATAGCATTATATACATTTACTCATTCAGTTAAGTCTTTTACTTCATTTCAGACTAGGAATACAGACAAATAAAAAGAAAAATACTTACGAGTGTAATACTTTTATCTAGAAAAACTGGCCCTCATTCTAGTTCACTCGGTAAGCTGCGTAGCTTGCAGCTTATCGAGTCCCAGAGGGCCTGGCCCACCGCCCACTGACTCACCGCACCCCCCCCCCCCCCCCGCAGCTTCAGCAAACACCCGGCTCCCTGGTGCCCATCCCTGGCACACTCACCCTCCAGCAGCTCCAGCAGTGTCCCGCACACCTCCAGGAGAGGAACAGCATGGTGGCTGAGTCTGTCACCAGGAATAGAAGAATGCACATGTCCGCGCACAGCCCCCCGTTGATTGATGTCCTGCTGCTGTTGAGCTCCTGCGCATCAACAGCAGTGGGACACCAATCAACGGGGGCCGTGCGCGGACATGTAGGAGGCTGGAGGATACTGTACATAGGTGGGTGGGCGGGCAGAATCGCAGGATACTGTACGCAGGTCGGTGGGCAGGCAGCAGCGGGGACTACAATACGCGGCTGCAGTGCTCCGCTCAGCAGCCAGCCGCATCGTCACTGCTGCTGCCGTTCTAAAGTCGGTGCAGCAATCGTGCGGGGGGTGCCATTAGGAGGTGCCTGTGTTAGCCTGGTTATATGAGCAACATTAAAACTTCTTTATACGTTTATTCAACAAATGGTGAGTGCCCTCTTTTTGTTTCTTCTACATATATATATAGAGGTCCAGGATGGATCGGCACTCACTTAGCTCAATCACCTGCTTGCCTTTGTAAGAAGAAATAGACGACAATAGGATCCACCACCCCCAGGTAAGTAGTTCCAGGACTTGAGTAAAAAGATTCTTTATTGTCCCCAACATTTTGGGGATTGATACCCCGTCATCAGGAGGAAGACATACAAACACTTATTGCTCAAGTCTCACCTTATGTAGTGGTTTGCAGCGTCACATCTACCGCCCACACCACAATCACACCAGGAGCCGTCTACACCTGACTGCAGCGCAGCATGATGACTACTGCCGGCCCAGCCAGTCTGGTTGCTGAGCAACCAAAGACGCTTCTCACGGACAACATGTGGGGGGGTGTATGTAAACTAACAGCCGCACCCCATACACTGATTCCATTGAACATAAACATTGTAAATACACAGATCAGATCAATGTTTAACACATAAATATTCAGAATACATAACAAAAAACATACAGACATTATAGCACCCACATAAAAAATACATGAATGAAAAAAACTCACTTACATATGTAGAAACATGTATAAAAAAATACAAAAAAATAGAAACATAGAAACATAGAATTTGACGGCAGATAAGAACCACTTGGCCCATCTAGTCTGCCCCTTTTTTAAACATGTTACCTCAAACCATATTTGATCCTTATTTTTTTTAAGGATATATACACAACAAGCCAGACGCAGAAACATTAATAAGATTAGTACTGTGTACCTAATGGAATTAATACCTCACATAAGACTATTCCAAGCTATTCTTTCATTGAGACCTTTTGGAAGAGTTGTTTCCAACCTACTGTATATATCCATGACGCCTCGATTCTGAGTAATTTCTTATCCCGGTCGCCACCCCGGATACTCTCCGGTATGTGGTTGATTATCTGATACTTCAAAGCACACAGGGGATGGTTGCGAACCTTAAAATGCAAAGCAACTGGTTGATCAATAGGTTTTCCAAGCAAAGCTGCTTTAATGGCAGACCTGTGAAGCGCCATGCCCTCCTTGAATTTCCTGTAGGTCTTTCCAACATAGTAAAGCCCGCATGGGCAAATAATGATGTACACCACGAATTTGGTCTAACAAGGCACAACATGTCTGATCTTATATTGAAATCCACTATGTGGGTGTTTGAAAGACCTCCCGGCAACCATGTATCCGCATGTAACGCAATTGGGCCATCTATAACATCCCAGTTTCCCCCAGTATTACCTGCCTGTGAACCAAACCCGCTAATGTCAGAGTGTACCAGATGGTCACGCAAATTCCTGCCCCGTTTGTAACATGACAGTGGTCTCACTACCCTGAAGTAGGGCAGATCACTGTCACTTGCCACAATAGGCCAGAGAGACTTAGTAGCAATCGGCAATACAGGACTGGATGTGTCGTAAGTCATAACTAATGGGAAGATGGCCTACTGTTTCCTTGAACCAGGCTTCAATAAATCCTCTCTCTTAAGCATTAATGCCTTACTCTTGCCTGCAACAATGTCTTCATAGCATAACCCTTCTCACGGAATTTAGATACTACAAGATCTAATTCATTTGCCAGGTTATTCCAATTACGGCAAATTCTAGCCACACGGACCATTTGCGAATACGGGAGGCCCTTTTTGAGTGGCGGGGGTGGTGACTGCTAGCCAGAAATATAGTATTCCTGTCTGTTTCTTTAGAAAATACCGAAGTCGATATCTGGCCATCGGCCAAGCATACATTAACATCCAGGAATGCTATTGAGGATTTACTCTATTTGTAAGTGAATTTAATCTCTGCCAGTATCAGATAATCGACCACATACCGGAGAGTGTCCGGGGTGTCGACCGGGATAAGAAATTACTCAGACTCGAGGCATCATGGATATATAGGTTGGAAAGAACTTTTCCAAAAAGGTCTCAATGAAAGAATAGCTTGGAATAGTCTTACAGTATGTGAGGTATTAATTTCATTAGGTACATGGTACTAATCCTATTAATGTTTCTGCGTCTGGCTTGTTGTGTATATATTTTTTGGTATTTTTTGTATTTTTTTATACATGTTTCTACACTCACTTAACGTTTCAATTCACAGCGGAAAATTCCGCTGTGAATTGAAACGTTAAGCTACACTGTTGTGTCTGCGTTTTTCTTGATCCGTGAGTGCCGCCCGTAGACCTACTGCTACATACAAGAAAAGTAAGGAGGGCACCTGGAGCCGTATCATTAATAGAGGGTCGAGTGCCGAAAACTTTGGACTGTATATATATATGCCGCCGTAAGGGGGTGCAACCCCCATGGTCCCGCCCGCCCCACATTCCCCCACCTCCCCACTCTTCCCCTAACCCTGCCCATCTCCCCACTCCCCCCCCCCCCCTAATAATGCCACACATGGTATAATAACTATGGATTAAACAGGCTCCATAAATAATTTTGTTTCATGAAAACAAAATATTTTCTCCCTGCTTACCTTTGTTCTCCATTAATGTCTCTGCAAAACACTGTGCCTCCTCCTGGATCCTCTCCTCGATGCTTCTCTTTCCCATTCCAAAATTCCTCATAGTCATGAGAGAGAATCGACGCATTATCTTCCACCTTTCCCCATTGCTCATGATTACCCCTAAAAAATTGAATAAACATGTTTGGTTCCTTCCAATGTAAGTATTTACCAATTGTATTACATATCACAAGATAGCAAAAGAACAGTTTATCATAGCTCTAGATCAGGGTTGCCTACCTGACCCTCTCCTTCATGGAGAAAATGCTCTGTTTCTGGACTTCCCTGGTAATGTATGATTGCCATCTCCTGTGGTGAAACACCTTTACCTAGCTCCCCACAGGTGCTGGCAATCATACATTACCAGGCAGTGGCGTAAGTTTGTCCCAGTTGCCCGGAGGCAAGATGAATATTTTTGCCCCCCCCCCCCCCCACACACACACACACACACACAACGTTATTCAAAATATATATAGTCTGTTATGAAATATATATATATATTATATACTGTATGTATATACAGAAAGAGAGGGAGAACACATATATATTTCAAAACTCAGCCACAGAAGCAATTTTGATGGCTTTCAATTAATGGATTTAAGCTGGCAGTGGTGCAGAGGTGCCCCCTTGAGAGCAGGAGCCCGGCGGCAGATGACTCCATTGCCTCCCAGAGTTCTGCCTCTGTTACCAGGGAAGTTAAGGAACAGAACATCGTCTCCCTGAAGGAGAGGGCCAGGTAGGCAACCCTGCTATATATGTAAATGAAAAGTAGTAGTGTTTCCCCTTTCCCACTGGTTTACAGGCCTGTTGTGCAAGTGAGCTGCAATTCTTGAAGCCTTCAGTGGTGCTGTTCTTTCTGAGCCTGTTCTATGGCCAGGTGTCAGGTAATTGACTGATCACTAATATGGATTACAGCTGACATTTGAATATTTGATTCTGCCATTTCCTAACAGCCATTGCTTGGTAATCAATGTTTATGGATTCCTAGTTTTGTTATGAACACCTTGGTTTCTTGTGCCAGCAAAGGAACCTCTGACAACTTATCAGGTTGCCATTGATTTGTTTATTATCTAGTTGCCCAGGATATTATCTGCTTTGTCATCACCTCTTATGGATTTGTCCAAGCTTTAATCTGCCTCTGCCATTGAGACTACTTGAAATTCAAAGTTTAACTGCATCTCCTAGTGTACAGCAGGGTTGCCTATCCTCCCGGAATGGCCGGGTGGATCCCGGAAATCTGTGAAATTAATGCAGCATTTTAGCCCCACCTCCCACACTGCAATGCCTGAAATACCGGCTTTGCATGGCGGAGGGCAGGGCTATAATGACATGACCACTCCAGACATGCCCCTAATAGGGCAGCCCATCCATGGCACTGCCACCAAACCAGCCCTTTCCCCCTCAAGGCGATGGCCCTGCCCCCTGCTTCACTGTGCTGGCTGCACTCTCCCGGAGAGGTCAGCCAAAAAGTCGATAACTGTGGTGTACAGTATCTACATTCCCCTACCACTGTTTCTTCACAAAATAAATATAATCTTGAATATATTACCACACTCTTTGACTGTATTCTTTATGTATTTTTATATAAATAATATCTATTTTAAGGTAAAAATACCCTTTAGAAAGTCAAGCCATCAGGTTACTACTACCCCGCTATTGGTGTGCTGGGATAAATATTTTAATTTTTCTTGTTTAAAATAACCCTCACCATCAGTGGTGGCTTCAGGAGAGGGGCTGTAGCACAATTCAAAATTCAAAATGGGGAACCACGCCAACAGCCCCCAACTGCAACTGACTCACTGACAGTTGGTGTGGTTCCTCTTTTTCAATTTTGAACTGTGCTGTAACCCCACCGCTGAAACCAGTTGAGACCAGCAATTGTAGAGCTTGCTTCTAGTGCCATTTGGACAGTGGTGCAAGTAGAATTTTTTTCTTGGTGGTACTGATAGCCTCCACCAAAAATGGGCGTGGCCAGGTGTCATCAGGGGGCGTGGTCACACAAAGCTAGAGGAGTGACTAAATGACAATAGTAGCATAGCATCAGGAGACAGGGAATGACTGGGGGTGGGTTGGCTCTTGCCTGGGGGTGAGCCGGGCAGCTTGTGGTTACAATTGTGGAGCCTGCTCTTCATGCTGCCGGCGCCACTGATGCCTGTCAGTGTGACAGGCTAAATCAGCAGTAGCCGGTAGCTGCATACAGCACCAATCATAACGCTGGGTGGGCGGGCTGCGGATGCATTATATTTAGACTTAAAATAAAAATAGAATTGACAGTGGGTCAGGGGGTAAGTGGTACTGCGTACCTGCAACATATTTCTTACATGTACTCCATACCACGCCGTACCCCCTTACTTGCAACACTGCATTTGGAGGAACTTAGGGCGACTCCAGCTGAATTTAGATATATTTTTGTATATGCTATTATCATGTACATGCATACCTCCCAACATGACCCTCTCCAGAAGGGACTCAATGCTCTGTTTCTGGACTTCCCTCTTAAATGCGCACAGCGTCTATTCTCGTATGAAAATGAGGTTGCGGCTAATTAGCATAAGCTGCGCCCTCATTTGCATATGCCCCGCCCCCTTTTCGGGCGCTATTTCCTCCGGACAGAAGTTGGGAGGTATGATAGTGGGTGTTTCATTAATACCCTGAATACCACTGGAGAGTTATGACTATCATTGCAGGAACCCGGCTTAATCATGGATTCTCAATATACATCAAGTGTTAACCCTTTGAGTGCCAAGTGAATTTTTTTCAAATTGGGTATAAAATTTTTTCGAAGCAAACATTTTTATTCATCAAAATGACCTGTAATGTTTATCCTATATAGGAAATATAATCTTTTTTTTTTTTTTTTAATCAACATGTTTTATTTGAATTTATATAACAAAAGTGAGCGATGCTGGCATGTTTAGTGGATATTTTAAACATCTCTCACAGAGATGTTGGCTCTCAAAGGGTTAACTATAATCAAGTTAGCTTATAATATTGGGTGACTTTTAATAGAATGCGATTTTTAGACACTTTCAAATTCGCCCATTATCGTACTTTTTAAAATCGCATTTTTTGCTGCGAATCTGTGGTCCGGGGAAAAAAAGTGCGATAATATGCGAATTTTAGGCATGAAAATATGCCAATTTGAAGTAATGTGCGAATTTGTGTAAAAAAAAAAAAAATGGCGTGAGGTCCCCCCTCCTGAGCATAACCAGCCCCGGGCTCATTGATCCGGATCTGGTTCCAAAAATCCAGGGGACAAAAAGCGTAGGGTCCCCCGTATTTCTGAAACCAGCCCCGGACTCTTGGACCGGTCCTGGTTCCAAAATATGGGGGACAAAAAAATCTGGGGGTCCCCCATATTTTGAAACCAGCATCGGGCTCCAACAGCCCGCGGTGTCATGCCACAGCCGGGGGACAATTTTTATATAAGGTCCCCGGCCGAAACATGAGCACCGTGGCTGGTCAGCCGTGGACAGGGTACCTGGAGGAGTGAGGACCCCCACCAATAAAGGGGTCCCCCCTCAGGCTTCACCGGTCCAAAGCTGAAGCCTGGGGCTGTCACCGCCGCCCGTGGCCAGCGGACGACGCCCTGATAGGGGTAATTCACACATTCCTAACATTGCTTTATGCAGGAGAATTACAAGTGCCAGCAGACCTCCCCAGCATGCTGGAACTTGTAGTCCACCTGTAAAAAAAAATGTTAATAGAAAAGACACACAGAAAAGTATAACTTTATTTCACACACAAACACACGCCTCACTTTTACACCAAAATATACTTACCTATCCAGGGTCCAGCGCTGGTCTGTCTCCTGCATAGCCAGCTCACCAAGCACTGACGGGGGGTGAGCCGGATTTCCTCTGCACAGCTAACTCCTTCTGTAGCGCTGTTCCAGCGCTACAGAGGCTGATAGCATCTTGGGCTTATGCTTCTCCATGGAGACGCATCGGCCAATCACAGGGTTTCAGAAATACGGGGCACCCCTACACTTTTTGTCCCCCGTATTTTTGGAACCAGGTCCGGCTCAATAAGCCCGGGGCTGGTTATGCTCAGGAGGGATAAAAAAAAAAAAAAACACTTTTACACATTTTTTACACAAGTCCATGCACAGATCTCAATGACCTGTGCAGGGTTATGGCCAATTTGCCTGTCAGAACATGGTCTACATACAGTATGTGGTGAATTTTAGACACATTTTCCCGATTTCACATCTCATTAAATATGTGAATTGTATATTTTCAATGGGAAAACATCTGGATGCGAGTTCCGGCGCGACTAAAAATCACACTTTCAGAATGTGCATCAAATTAAATATGAGAATTCATGACGTTTTTGGCGAAAGAATCAGAAAAATCTAATTTTCGCATCCTATTAAATGTCACTCATGGACTCTTGACTTTGCCCACGCTAATCCAGTGTACTCACCGGTCCAAATAATTTGTGCTATATCTGGTAATTAGAGATGGAGGTACTTGTGTATTATCACGGCGCCCAATTAGCATACATACGCTAGTGTATGCGATTTTTTTTACTAATTTATTCACTGCTCTTATGGCCCCAGGGGATCTCATCGCATCGCCTCACACCTCCTGCAAAATCGCATGCGATCGCATTCGATTTTATAGGGTGCGATGCCATGCCATTAGCTATACACTAGTATGACATGCAATTAGGTTTGAATGACCCCCCCCCCACACTATCCATGCCACCCCGAAGTGTGTCGACCGCAGCGGAACGCGTCATCCCGACCTTTTCATACCGCCACTATTCACCTCAGCGTGGCATTGATTTCATATAGTGTGGCAAGTGCAGCGAGCCGAGCCCAGAGCGTGGCGAGCGCAGCATGCGATTTTGTGGGAGGTGCAATGTGATGCGATCCCCTGGGGCCATAAGAGCAGTGAATAAATTTGTTTAAAAAATCGAAACGCATCGCATGCCACTAAAATGGCCCATGCGATGAGATGCAATTTTACTACGCAGAATAGCCCACTAAGCTATTTGCTTAGTGGGCGCCATGATAATACACAAGTACCAAGATGGATTAGTTTGGCTCACACCACAAGATCCATTTTTAAATGTCTGTTGGTGTTTATTATTATTATAATTATTATTATGTGCCGCTGCAATGTGACACTTAGGCCCTTATTCTGATTGAGTTGGATGGCTCCGTGTGTGGACGGCCGATGTTTTGTGTATGCGCATATGCATACGGCTCGCACGTCCGAACATGGCATGAATTCTGTGAGGAAAATGATCATACGGGACCATCCGAGGCAGTGGAGAGGGGCGTGAAGGCCGTATGCCGTGCGTTTCATGGGCGTTCCGATGAAAATGCTGGGCGTGCGTATGGAAATCCGGCCGTGGTGTACATGTGGGGGGTGGACAGCTGACATAGCCGGATGTCAGCTGCCCGCCCATATCCCTGCTTTCACACAGATAACTGTCCGAGTGGTCTGGAACACTCATGGCTGCCTGACCGCTCGGTCCATCATTTGATGGTTGGCGACCATCGGAGGATGGGGGAGGTTCCCACAGGCCAGCGAGTGGGTGTTCACATGAAACATCCACTCGCGGTCCATTCGCTTGGCATCCTACCGCATTTGGGCGGCGTGAGCGATCCGTACAATAGGCATGGTTAAGACCACTCGGTGCCCGTCCGAAATACGCAACCGTCCGACTCAATCAGAATAAGGGCCTTAGTACTACTATTATCTTTAACATATCATACCATAATCCTTAAAGAGCAGCTCTGATAACTCTATTTCTCCTCTGGCACTAAACGCATCGCTGCGGTCCACAAGCGCCTCCTTCACAGCATCGTAGCCAATGAGCATGACGGCAGGTTTATTGGCGAGGTAGATTATATACACAGGTCCATACTTCTCACCCAGCTATAGAGAGACATGATCAGTGCATTAAAGCGGTTGTACACACAAATTTATTACGGCTTACTACAATTCTATTTTTTGTTTTACTAAACATGATTGGCTGAATGTAAAAGCCTCCGAGTTCGGCTGCCATGTTGGATGTTGGCCAAACTCAAGGGGCAATCATTTACAAGGCATTTTTGTTGCCTTGTAAATGATAAACCCTTTAAGAAAACCTCAGTTTGTCCGGTATCCCGCACGGCTGCCATACTAGGAGGCTATTAAATTTGGCCAGATACAGTAGTATATATTTTGTGACATACATAATTTGCGGTATAAAGAAAAATAGTATAACAAGAAATAATGAAATGCAGAGTTATTGGAATCGGAGCTCCAACCAATGGATAATCAATAATATTATTGTATTACCCTTCAGTGTTTCGTGTTTTGTGTTTTATATCTTTATTTAATTTATTTTATTTTTTTTGCTCCTAAGCTATTATTAACCTTAATAACATTAATTTCCACTCATTTCCAGTCTATTCTGTATACCTCACACCTCACAATATTGTTATTAGGCCAAAAGGTTCCACCGAGATACCTGGATGACTAAGCGACACAAGTGGGTGGTATAAACACTGGACTGATATGGAACACTTAGAAGCACCCCTGGACTGATATGGCACACTTAGCATCACCCTTGGACTGACACGACACACTTTCCCTTTAGTACATCTCGCCCTTTGACTGATACAACACCCCAAGTATGATATGACACACTTAACAACCCTTGCAGTTAAAAAAAAAAATACCTTTTTTATTTTAATAAAAAATGAGGGCAGCTCCCCTCGACTGATATGGGACAGCACAGCTAGACTGATAGCTGGGCAGCACAGCTGGACTCAACAGGTGGGCCGTCCCCGCAGGTAGAAAAGTCTGAAATGACAGGGAGCACGTTCCTGGGTGCCCCCCCCCCCCTAAATCCGCTAAAGCCCCCTTAGTTTATCCTTCATTAATGTTATTTTGTCCCCTTAGCAGGCCCCTCTCTGCAGACAGCATGGACACATACGTTCTGTCTGAATTTCACATGCTGAATGAAGATGGCACTGGAAGCTGGGACTTATATAGAGTTTCAGTCTCTCGGGAATCCGACAACAGGAAAATGACATTCAGCCTCATTTTCAACTCGGATTATCGTTTGAATGGAAAGAACAGCTCGGGAACACTTCGGATCAGGAAAGTGCGGGGGGAGTTCAGATCTGTATGATCCGAACTAGAGATGTGCAGACTCAGATTCCAGAGATCCGAGCTCCCACGAACGTCATCATTCCGAGCCCGGTTCCGAGCAGCGCTCAGAGATTCCCGCCTGACTCGGGTCCGTCCGCGTGGTCAGAACGTCATCTCCCGCCACCTGATTTCACGAGGCTTTAAATAGCAGCTGCTGCGCCCGCCATCTTCACTCCAGTCTAGTAGTGGGTTGGGAGAGGGTGTGTTGGTGCTGCTGCTGGGGCTTAAACTTGAGCTTAAGCTTGACCGCAATATTTTTTATTCGCTGGGGCTGTCTCTCAGTGCTGCTGTGTAGTCTAACTGTGTACTTGTAGTACTACTGTCACCTCTGTGCAGTCTACCTCTGGTGTGCTGTGCTGTAATTATTTTATTCGCTGGGGCTGTCTCTCAGTGCTGCTGTGTAGTCTAACTGTGTACTTGTAGTACTACTGTCTCCTCTGTGCGGTCTACCTCTGGTGTGCTGTGCTGTAATTATTTTATTCACTGGGGCTGTCTCCCTCAGTGCTGCTGTGTACTCTGTTCTCCTCTCTGCTTAGGGTGGGCTCTCCCTAGCGAGGAGGACAGTCTAACTGTGTACCTGTGGTACTACTGTCTCCTCTGTGCTGGGGCCTAACTTTGGTGCTGTGCTGTAATATATATTATATGAATAATCAATTATATTATATATATAGTCCACTGGTGCTGCCTGCACTGAATCTGCCAGTATTATTTAGTTACTCAGGCCACTGTTGCCACTGGCAGTGCTACTGCAGTGCCTACCTAGTGTACCTACCTAGTACATACTAGGCTGCTATATCTAATTTAATTAAAAAAATAATACTTGTTCTGTGTGGGACTGTAAAAAATAATTCCATGCTGCTGGTGCACTGACGTGTGCCACTGAGTGCCACTGCCAAGCAGTACCTAATAATAAAATTAATTATTATAAATTCTGCTGGTGCACTGCATAAAGCTACTGGTGGTGTGTAATATAACTACCTTTTGTGGTGACCACTGGCAGTGCTTATGCCTGCCTGCCTACCTACCTAGTAGTTTATTTTCTCTACCTACTAGGCTGCTATATTATTAACTAACTGACCCGCCCGGCATTGCCCGGGACAACCTTTTTTTTTTTTTTTTTTCCAAAATTGCTGTAAAATGTTGTCTTATGCTGCGTTTATGGCTCAAGATTGTAATTTATTAAAACCTCCTCCATAATGTGAGAATGTGTTTGCATTGATACACAATGCCAGCAATGAAATCAGGGGTGGTGTTGTTGTTTGAAACGCACCACTCCTGACTTCCTGTTTGTGTGCATTGTACTGTTTTTGTGTGTGTGTTGTGTATACGTATGTATGTATAAATGTGTGTGCAATGGTCGAAGTGGAAATTTTGAAGTGGGGATATGGTAAGGTATGGGAAATTAAAGGCTGAAGTTATGTGCACACTCCAGAAAAAGAGGGTGCCGCCACTCAAAAGGGGGCATGTCCTTGAGTGTAGTGTACCATGCTGTATACCCCTTGTACAAATTATGCAAAACAGTAGTAGACCACTTTACACTTGCCCCTTAATTATTATGCCATGTGGAAAGAGCCAAAATTCCCCTTATGCGACACAGAATGAGCAAAAAAATTCACATTATACCACCCGGAAAGAGCCAAAATTCCCATTATGCTACATAAATTGAGCCAAAATTCACGTTATGCAACATGGATTGACACAAAATTCACATCATGCCACCTGGAATAAGCCCAAATTCACATCATGCCTCCCGGATTGAGCCAAAATTCCCATTATGCCACACAGAAAGAGCCAAAATTCAATTTATCCCACACGGATTGAGCAAAAATTCACATTATGCCACATGGTGGGGTGACGCATGGACAGAGACGGTAGGGTGATACAGGGGCATAGATGGCTGGGTGATGCAGGGACAGAGATGGCAGGGTGATGCAGGGACAGAGATGGCGGGGTGATGCAGGGACAGAGATGGTGGGGTGATGCAGGGACAGAGATGGTGGGGTGACACAGGGACAGAGATGGCGGGGTGATGCAGGGACAGAGATGGCGGGGTGATGCAGGGACAGAGATGGCAGGGTGATGCAGGGACAGAGATGGCAGGGTGATGCAGGGACAGAGATGGCAGGGTGATGCAGGGACAGAGATGGCGGGGTGATGCAGGGACAGAGATGGCAGGGTGATGCAGGGACAGAGATGGCTGGGGTGATGCAGGGACAGAGATGGTGGGGTGATGCAGGTACAGAGATGGCTGGGTGATGCAGGGACAGAGATGGTGGGGTGATGCAGGGACAGAGATGGCGGGGTGATGCAGGGACAGAGATGGCAGGGTGATGCAGGGACAGAGATGGCGGGGTGATGCAGGGACAGAGATGGCGGGGTGATGCAGGGACAGAGATGGCGGGGTGATGCAGGGACAGAGATGGTGGGGTGACGCAGGGACAGAGATGGCGGGGTGATGCAGGGACAGAGATGGCGGGGTGATGCAGGGACAGAGATGGCGGGGTGATGCAGGGACAGAGATGGCGGGGTGATGCAGGGACAGAGATGGTGGGGTGACGCAGGGACAGAGATGGCGGGGTGATGCAGGGACAGAGATGGTGGAATGACGCAGGGACAGAGATGGTGGGGTGACGCAGGGACAGAGATGGTGGAATGATGCAGGGACAGAGATGGTGGAGTGACGCAGGGACATGCACCTCTATGTCACACTACATCTCACATTCATCCCACCTGCTACCTGTCACATTCATCGGACCCGGCTCCTGTTTACATCAATGGGGGAAGCCCAACCTCCAGACCGCAGCATCCTGTGGTCAGTATGGAGGTTGGACGGGGGTCACACACAGCCTCTGCTGCTGTCTACTGTACTCTGCAGACAGCAGCGGAGTCAGGGAGGAGGTGAATGGATGTCTGTGTTCGGCATCCATTCACCTCGCAGACGGGGGGTGCACGGGGGCTGGGGGCAGCCCAGCAGGTGCTCGGTTTGCCCCCAGGGAGATGATCGGCGGTCCTGCCAGGGGTGATCACAGTCCCAGCGCTTGGAGATGATGTCATCTTCAAGCGCCACCTCCGTCTGCACTGCAGGTAGGCACTACAGTGTAAACGGTGCAAATCCGGATCCGACTTGGCTTGGATCCGTGTTCCAAATGCCATGTCGGATACGGGTTTTTTGGTGTAAAAGGGATATAAGTGTGTGTGTGTGCTCTCTGTGTGTTGTACTGTTTTTGGGTGTGTTGTAGTGTATATGGGTATGTGTTGTACTGCTTGTGGTGTGTTATGTATGTGTACTGTGGTGTGGCGTGTTGTGTTGTATCTGTCCAATGTGTAAGTGTGTGAGGTGCGCTACGTATAAATATGTATGTGCAATGTGTTTGCGTGTGTTTGTGTGTGATGTACTGTTTTGGGTGTGTTGTAGTGTATATGGGCGTGTGTTGTACTACTTGTGATGTGTCATGTATGTGTGTGTGTTGTGTGTATCTGTCCAATGTGTAAATGTGTGTAGTGTGCTACGGATACAGTATATGTGTGTGTAGTGTGCTGTGTGTGCGTATATGGTGTACTGTGTGTGTGATGTGTGTGGGTGTGTGTGTGTGTACAATGTGTACGTGTGTGTGTGTGATGTGTGGTCTATGTATTTCCCCAATTATTCCCAATTGTTGAAAGCCTTCACCATAATGCTAGAATGTGTTTGCATTCAAACTAAATGACAGCAATGAACTCAGGTGTGGTGTTGTTCCTTTGTCTTCAGTTTCCCAGATCGTCAATTTTTTTCCAGATCATTAATTAAGGCAAATTGAACCTTGGTGTTTTTTACATTTCTAAGTGAAATTTCCCAAAAACGGCTTCAAGGTGCACACCACCAGGTCCAGAGGTACCTTGTTGCCAAATGTGGTGGCTCTGAGTGCCACGGTGTGCCCGCAGTGCAACAGACACGCCAGGGGCGGATTGGGAATTAAAAGCAGGACGGGAAATAAATTGAAGCAGCCCTGGGGGGGGCACAAAATTTTTTGGGGTGTGGCCTAGTGGTATGGGGGCGTGGCATAATTCAACGAGGTCGCCGCTGTGGGGACATGGCTAGTAGCTCTCTGACAGGGGCGGATTGGCCCTGTCAGTGTTACATAGCCATGGTTACCCATTACCATCCTTGAGTAGGATAATCCTCTCAAAAGGGACAAGTGTATTATGTATGCTGCCAGCCCCACAATGCATCTCTGAGTCTAGCAAAGTAATGTCCAGTGATTATCCAGTGTGTCCCAGCCTAGCCTATCAAACGCTATGAACCTCTGTTATGGGAATACCTTACAGCCTGCCTGTGGCTGAGCTAAATAGAAACTGTATGTGAACAATGATACAACTAGAACCCAGATGTTTTAAAGTACATGTTGATGCATTTAAAAAATAAAAAAAACAGAGTGTGGGGTTGCCGGCAGTATCAGTGGTTCTGGGGTTTCGGTAGTGTAGGGGTGGGGGCAGTGTTCTTACAGTGGTCAGCCCTATGATTTCAGTGGGAGTTTTAAAATTACTACCCGAGGCAAAATCACGAGATCCATCAGCTAGAGCGCATAGTTGTGCCTCGAATAGAGATCCAGGGTAGACAGGAGATCTGAGCTATGGGTCCAATCACCTTGGATCTTCTACATTCAGGCAGGAGGGGGGGGGGCGGTTGCTGTCACCACGGCCGGGGGGAGCGGATACTACTCGCCACCGCTGCGCTTCCGTCGGCATCCAGTGGCCGCAGACAGTGCAGCATAGCCCTCCCCCCTAACCAGAGGTTTGTTTATGGTTAGGGGGAGGTATGGTTAGAGTTAGGCTGTGGGTGGGGTGTCTATGATTAGGGTTAGGCTGTGGGTGGGGTGTCTATGATTAGGGTTAGGCTGTGGGTGGGTTGTATATGGCTTGGGTTAGGCCAGGAGAGGCAGCTTCTGATAACCCTGATTCTTTTAGCACATTTTGTCCATTGTAGTGTAGTGTACTACTAACCTAGCTTAAGTTTTATCATGTGGCCTGGAGTTCCCTCCGTCGCTGACCCATTGTACTTCCGGTGCCCTGTTTAAGCACACACAAAAATCAGACACGGCGGCGAAAGTCAGGGAAGCACGGAGACAAAAGAACAGTGAAAACAGTGAGCATGGCACTTCTGCTTAGTGATTCACACAAACATTGCATATTCACACCCTCCCATGCACATACTGTATATGCACACCCTCCCACACACATACTGTATACGCACACATCCCCACCACACACTCATACTGTATACGCACAATCCCCACCACACAGTCTTACTGTATACACACACATCCCCACCACACACTCATACAGTACACGCACACATCCCCACCACACAATCATACTGTAAATGCACACATCCCCCCACACAGTCATACTGTATATGCACACATCCCCACCACACAATCATACTGTATACGCACACACCCCCCACACACAGTCATACTGTATATGCACACATCCTCCCACACAGTCGTAATGTATATGCACACATCCCCCCACACACTCATACTGTATACGCACACATCCCCACCACACAGTCATACTGTATATGCACACATCCTCCCACGCAGTCGTAATGTATATGCACACATCCCCCCACACACTCATACTGTATATGCACACATCCCCCCACACACTCATACTGTATATGCACACATCCCCCACCACAGTCACTGTATATGCACCAGGGCCATCTTAACAGCAGTGTGGGCCCCTGGGCAAAGCAATGCACCGGGCCCTTACCCATTCTCCCCTCCTAGGGTTGGGGGGTACTATCAGCAGCAGCTTTGATGTCCCACTGTTGGCAGGGGGTGCTCTATCTTCCATTCAACATGTAGGACCTAGAGCAGTAACTTCTGCTAATTACTCCTTTACTGCACAGGTGGTGGGAGGGAGAACACTAACATGTGGAAGGGGGCACTGAGCTGAATGAAGGGTCCGTTGTAAATGACTTCCAGGGAGGTAGGGGGTGTTTTATACACAGGGGAGGGTTGGATAATGGAGTGGGCTTAATATTCGTCCTTTTCCAGTGGAGGGCAGCTTGTTTGACTGCAGATATCGCCATTATCTGGAAATAGATTTCTTAGCCTTCAATAGTATAAAAACCTAGAGTCCAAACTTTCAGGAGGTGCTGGGAACTTGGGGATCAGAGATCAGGAGCCAGAGCAATCCATTGACAAAAATATAAAACTGTACACCAGACATTTAGAGCTGGAGCAGGGACCGGCTGCTGGAAGGCTGATATCTCTGGTTCTGGGCAAGATAGAGACAAACCTCTAGTATCGACAGAACGGGGAGAGCCCCAGCTTTTGGAATATACTCTCAGAAAAACTCTAAGTCAGAGAGAACCTGAGAAATATGACTGGGAACTGCAATTAACAGGTCGGATGTGGACTGCTGCTTTGAAGTTGGATATCTCCAGTTCCCCAGGGCCGATTTTAAAAATTCTGGTATCCCTGGAAAAAGGGGATCCTCAGCTATCAGCATAGGGCCCTTATACACCTGGGGCCCCTGGGCAAGTGCCCATTAAGCCCATACGAAAAGACGGCCCTGATATGCACACATCCCCCCACACAGTCATACTGTATACGCACACATCCACACCACACACTCATACTGTATACGCACACATCCCCACCACACACTCATACTGTATATGCACACATCCCCCCACACACTCATACTGTATATGCACACATCCCCACCACACAGTCATACTGTATATGCACACATCCCCCCACACACTCATACTGTATACGCACACATCCCCACCACACAGTCATACTGTATATGCACACATCCTCCCACACAGTCGTAATGTATATGCACACATCCCCCCACACACTCATACTGTATATGCACACATCCCCTACACACTCATACTGTATATGCACACATCCCCCACCACAGTCACTGTATATGCACACATCCCCCCACACAGTCATACTGTATACGCACACATCCACACCACACACTCATACTGTATACGCACACATCCCCACCACACACTCATACTGTATATGCACACATCTCCCCACACACTCATACTGTATATGCACACATCCCCACCACACAGTCATACTGTATATGCACACATCCCCACCACACACTCATACTGTATATGCACACATCCCCACCACACACTCATACTGTATACACATCCCCACCACACAGTCATACTGTATACATATCCACACCACACACTCATACTGTATACGCACACATCCCCACCACACACTCATACTGTATAGGCACACATCCCCACCACACACTCATACTGTGTAGGCACACCCCCCCCCCACACAGAGTCATACTGTATACACATCCCCACCACACAGTCATACTGTATATGTACACATCCCACCACACAGTCATACTGTATATGCACACATCCCCACCACACAATCATACTGTATACGCACATCCCCCCCAACACACTCATACTGTATATGCACACATACCTCCACACAGTCATAATGTATATGCACACATCTCCACCACACACTCATACTGTATATGCACACATCCCCCCACACACTCATACTGTGTATGCACACATACCTCCACACAGTCATAATGTATATGCACACATCTCCACCACACACTCATACTGTATATGCACACATCCCCCCACACACTCATACTGTGTATGCACACATCCCCACCACACAGTCATACTGTATACGCACACATCCCCCCCACACACTCATATTGTATATGCACACATCTCCACCCCCACAGTCATACTGTATACGCACACATCCCCCCCACACACTCATACTGTATACGCACACATCCCCACCACACACTCATACTGTATATGCACACATCCCCACCACACAGTCATACTGTATATGCACACATCCCCACCACACAATCATACTGTATACGCGCACATCCCCCCCACACAGTCATACTGTATATGCACACACCCCCCCCACTCACTCATACTGTGTATGCACACATCCCCCCCACAGTCACTGTATATGCACACACCCCCCCACACTCATACTGTATACGCACACATCCCCCACACAGTCATACTGTATATGCACACATCCCCCACCACAGTCACTGTATATGCACACATCCCCCCACACAGTCATACTGTATACGCACACATCCCCACCACACACTCATACTGTATATGCACACATCCCCCCACACACTCATACTGTATATGCACACATCCCCACCACACAGTCATACTGTATATGCACACATCCCCACCACACACTCATACTGTATATGCACACATCCCCACCACACACTCATACTGTATACACATCCCCACCACACAGTCATACTGTATACATATCCACACCACACACTCATACTGTATACGCACACATCCCCACCACACACTCATACTGTATAGGCACACATCCCCACCACACACTCATACTGTGTAGGCACACCCCCCCCCCACAGAGTCATACTGTATACACATCCCCACCACACAGTCATACTGTATATGTACACATCCCACCACACAGTCATACTGTATACGCACATCCCCCCCAACACACTCATACTGTATATGCACACATACCTCCACACAGTCATAATGTATATGCACACATCTCCACCACACACTCATACTGTATATGCACACATCCCCCACACACTCATACTGTGTATGCACACATACCTCCACACAGTCATAATGTATATGCACACATCTCCACCACACACTCATACTGTATATGCACACATCCCCCCACACACTCATACTGTGTATGCACACATCCCCACCACACAGTCATACTGTATACGCACACATCCCCCCCCACACACTCATATTGTATATGCACACATCCCCCCCCCACACTCATACTGTATATGCACACATCTCCACCCCCACAGTCATACTGTATACGCACACATCCCCCCCACACACTCATACTGTATACGCACACATCCCCACCACACACTCATACTGTATATGCACACATCCCCACCACACAGTCATACTGTATATGCACACATCCCCACCACACAATCATACTGTATACGCGCACATCCCCCCACACAGTCATACTGTATATGCACACATCCCCCTCCACACTCATACTGTATATGCACACATCCCCCCCACTCACTCATACTGTGTATGCACACATCCCCCCCACAGTCACTGTATATGCACACACCCCCCCACACTCATACTGTATACGCACACATCCCCCACACAGTCATACTGTATATGCACACATCCCCCACACAGTCATACTGTATATGCACACATCCCCCCCACACTCACATACCTCCCAACTGTCACGATTTTAGAGGGACAGTCCCGATTTTCCTGTCCCGCTGTCCCACCCGCGGCAGGCATTGTCCCGCTGCGGGGGGTGGCAGTTGGGAGACCCCCCAATCTAGTAGAATAGACGCTGTGCGCATGCGCACAGCATCTATTCTCGTATGAAAATGAGGTCGCGGCTAATTAGCATAAGCCGCGCCCTCATTTGCATATGCCCCGCCCCCTTTTCGGACGCTCACGCGGCGAAGTGTCCCTATTTGTTCAGGTGAAAAGTTGGGAGGTATGCACTCATACTGTATATGCACACATCCCCCCCACACACTCATACTGTGTATGCACACATCCCCCCACACTCATACTGTATATGCACACATCCCCCCCACACTCATACTGTATAAGCACACATCCCCACCCCCACACTCATACTGTGTATGCACACATCCCCCCCCCCCCCCCCACAGTCACTGTATATGCACACATCCCCCCACAGTCATACTGTATAGGCACACATCCCCCCACACAGTCATACTTTATATGCACACCCCCCCCCACACACACACACACACACACACTGTATATGCAAACACACACATTATTAATAAATCTGCCCTTGTACAGCGCTGTGTGGTGTATCTGTGTGCACTATAACTCACTGGTAGCAGTAGAGGTCATGCCAGGACCTGGGAAAGTGCACTGTTGTCATGATCTGGTATCAGTTGTTCCTGGCACTGCCCAGCGGTGGCATCGCCCCGCCCGCCTGCTGTATAAGGAGCACAGGCAACCCCACCTCCTGAATAATTATATACTTCACACAGGTTCCAGGGCAGTGAGGCAGCCCTGCAGCCTGCATTCTGTGGCTTCTGCCCTCAGTCTGCAGGTGGTTGGTGGGGATATACAGGTTCCGGGGTCGCGCCTGTCTCCTTGTGGGAGAGTAGCAGGCGGCTTGTGAGGTCAGTGCCAGGGGAGAGACATCACGTCCGTGGAAGAGGGGATCGGAGGGGTGAATGGCAGTGCTGCACCGCGGGAGGAGCTGAGTGCGGCCGCGCATGCACAGCAGCCCTCCCGCGGCCATTTTGACTGTCAGAACACCCCCGGCCCGTATTGATTTGGAGAAACCGCTGCGGCTGCTACCCGCTGTGATTGCGGTCCGCAGCCAGGGTGGGGGGAGAGCGGCCCCTTTTATTGTCTTAATAGCCGGCCCACCGGGAAATGGCCCGGTTTCCCGCTAGGCCAATCCACCCCTGAGACACGCACACACACACGCACACACACTCTTCAACTTATTATATAGATACTTAATTAATTGAATTATATATAGTCCACTGGTGCTGCCTGCACTGAATACTGTGAATAGACGTTGCCAGTATTATTTACTCAGTCCACTGTTGCCACTGGCAGTGCTACTGCCTAAGTGTACCTACCTAGTACAACTACATACTAGGCTGCTATATATAATTTAATTAATTAAATCATAATCAAAATTTATTTAATCATAATCACACAATCAAGCCAGATAGGGGTCTTGTTGGATGTTAAAGTGATCAAAACAGTAACACACTTGCAGACAAACTCTGTGCTGCACAAAATGCCCACCGCTACTTGGCTGCACATGGTAAACAGTGCACGATCAAGCCAGATAGGGGTCTTTTTGGGGCCTATTTTTTTAAGCTGCCATCATGTCTGCCACTGCAGTGCCACTCTTACATGAGCCACGTGTTTGTGCCGCACACTTGTGTGGCTAAGCATAGTTATCCAGCTACCTCGGATACAAAATTTGGTGCCCTAAAAACAATATTGTGAGGTGTTCAGAATAGACTGGAAATGAGTGGAAATGAATGTTATTGAGGTTAATATAGCGTAGGAGCAAAAAAAACCACCCAAATTCTGCGATTTTAGCAGTTTTTATGCTTTTTTAACAAAAAAATCAAAACCCAAAACCCAAGAAATCAAAACACAAAACACTTATTAGGTGTTTTGGCAAAACCCATTAGAACCCAAAACCCGAAAAGTGGCCGGTGCACATCCCTAATCCGAACGCCCTCATCCCTAATTATAATAAAGAATAAATGCCCCAGCTTACCTTAACCAAAGATTGTGGTAATTCTGTGGTGCTGATCTGCATGATGTTCCCCAGCAGGGGCAGAGGGGTGGGCCCCGGGGGCAGGTTCTTCTGTGATATCTTCCTCCACCATTTAACAAGATATATAAGAAGAGTGACACCAGTGGCCAGGAAAAGGGTCCCCACTACATTTACTGCCATTCTGAGCACAGCCCGATTACAGCAAAGTCTCTGAGCTCTGTCCCTCTTTGGCACTGAGCTTTATTCCAAAGAGCATGTGATCATTAATAACAGGTTGGGTGAGTTTGAGATATGGGCAGAGTTACATTCATACAGTATTGTGTAAGGAATTGTAAATATTGAGGAATCCTAATATGGTTGTTAAATGCCTTTAAGGTACACAGTGTGTTTTATATTTTACTAAAAATGCCAGTTGGGTGCGTTGGGTCGACCACTGAAGATCGACATGGCTTAAGTCAACACATGAAAGAGGTCAACATGGGTAAAGTCGGCAGGGTTGGAAGGTGGACACAATCATTAAGTCAACCATGGGAATTTCGACAGTCAAATGTCGACATGATTTTGTCACTTTTTTGTCCCAGATGTTGACATGGACACTTTCAGTGTACAGCATTCCCTTGCATGCTTCGGGCAAGGGACCTCACTGTACACGGCACACTACAGATGGAACAGCTCTCATTAGAGCTGCTCCTGGCAATAGAATCTCCATCCGTTTGCTAGCTGCCAGAAGGGGGCACACAAGCACGAGACGCTTGCCTGCCCCATTCTGACGGAGCCCGCTGCTGCCCTCTGCCGCCTCCCCGCTGCTCCTCCACCCCCCCCCCCCCCCCCGGTAGCTGCCTGCACCCCCCAATAACCCTGCCCATCTCCCTGAAGCAGAGACATGAAGGGATTCCGCTCCCCGCTGCCGTGCTAATGGGGATGCATGTGCGTGTGAGACGCTAGCGCATCCCCGTCATATGAAGCGCCTCACTGCTATGTAGCACCAGTTTAGGGGATCTGGCGAATCCCTGAGCTGGCTGAGAGGCGCTCCATCTGTATTTTTTTCTCCCACCACGCCCCAGTGGAAAGTGGGGCATGAAATACCGCCGGTCGGCACATGTCGGCTCAAAAAAACTAATGTCAACCATTCGACTGTCAACCTTCCTATTGTCAACCTAATGCTTCCGTCAACCTTCTAATCCTGCCGACCTTAGGCATGTCGATCTTCAGTGGTTGACCCTACACATGTCGACTTATTGACTGTATACTGAAGAAATGCTGTATAGAATTAGAGTTGAAAACAAAATGGGGGACATGACCAGTATATAAAAATGCAGAGCTTGTGGCAGTCTTTAATGTTTTTATGGGGAATGATAAATTGGTAATATGGGCCTGATTCAGATTTGCAAACTATTTAAAAAAGCAAGTAACTGTGCACAACAATGCTGCTCTGCAGGTGGGGCAGATGTAACTTGTGCACAAAAAAGGTTAGATCTGGGTGAGGTGTGTTCAAACTGACATATAAATTGTATTGTAAAAACAAAACTGTCTAATATCTGTGGGCTTCATGCAAAAACAGACACTACAGTATTTGGAGTGTTCCTGATTCATAATTTCATGTTTTTATTATTTACAGAGTTTGGCCTTATTAATGAGTGCCAAGCAGAAATAGTTCCCCCTAACCACTTAACCATGCTCAACTATTATCTTACTCTTATGCTGGCCATACACTAGATCAACTTTCATCCAACCATCAAACTAGTTGGTTGGATGGAATAAATATCTGTTACATGGTGGGAGCAAAATGTAATTTGTAATTCATAAATGGGGAAACTGACCAAAATTGTCCTTCAGACAAGGTTCTGAAGTTGAATCTGTTTGAATTAAACAATTTCACTGAATGTTTTTGTCCATTTTTTGGGGTTTGTGAGGAAATTGCTGAATATCATTTGCTCCACTACTGTGCCATATTTTCAGTCCAACCAACTAACTAGATGGATGTTGGATAAAAGTTGGTCTAGTTTATAGTCAGCATTACCGGTTTGGCGCAGACAGTTTACAATAGTTTACAAACAATTTTAAAGTATCTTAATGAGTTGCTGTTTTTTGTTTATTTAAAAATCTCCATTAGAGCCAAATTTAAAGCATTGTGCTGCTGAAATTCATAGATAATACTAAATTGAAACTTAATTGAAATATGTTATGGAATGGAGGGCTGTAAGAAATCTGGAGAATACAGCATATTGTAGTCCACTGTCATAATTTCTACTCCTCCAGATTTATGTAATTCTGAGCAATATTTCTATGTTTAACAATGGGGATTGCTGACAAAAAAGTGGGATGGCAATGGGCTCTAACATTGCTCACTAGTCTGCAAGTCTTTTCATGACCATATATGAGGTTAAATATACAGTATTACAATTAGCAGATTAAGGGCGAGATGCTCTAACATCCGCGGCTCCACTTCGCCACACATTGCTGGCTACCACATAGATAATTATCGCATATGCCCTAACATATGCGATAATTATTGCAAAGGACAACTCTTGAGTTAAGAGCTTCCCTTTGTGATGTGCCCGGCACATGTGCAGCAGTTTCCCGGTGGCTCACCCAGTTGCTCCCCCTCCCTCCCTTACACGGCTGATCCTGCTGCTGCGGGCTCCTCCTCCTTCTGGTCCGGGCAGTTTCTATCATTCTTTAAAATATGTTAGTTAGAAGCCGATTGGTTAGTGATTTATACCTAACCATTTTATCTCTTTCCACACATTGCCGAGTACCATATTCACCTGCTGATGAAGTTTTGTTTTAATCCATTTTCACAACCATATACCCACTAATATCAGATTTAGCTCCATTTTCAGTTCAAATCCCAGATATTTCTTGGTTTCTAATCTTATTTTCATAACTGACCAGTGGCGTAACTAAGTTTTGGGTGCCCCCCCCCCGCCGTTAGGGGGGGGGGCGCCCCCCCGCCGCCACCCCGCCAAGCACCCCCAATCCCCCGCCGCCCATGCAAACCCCCCCCCAATCCCCTGTAGCCTTACCTATCGCGCTGGTCCTGGCGGCTCCGTTCTTCTGCTGAGGACCACCACAAAATGGCCGCCCCCATACAACAGACAGTTTCAGAGAACTGTGTGCTATATGGGGGCGGCCATTTTGTGGTGGTCCTCAGCAGAAGAACGGAGCCGCCGGGACCAGCGAGATAGGTAAGTCTTCGGGGGATTGGGGGGGTGTAACTATAGCACCGCAGCCCCCGGGGCCCCCACATGCACAGCGCCCCCCGCGGTGGCTGGGGCTGCAGTGCTATAGTTACGCCGCTGTAACTGACAATTGTTAACCAAGATTTTTACAAAAGCAGATGTCAGCAGAGGCGTAACTACTACCTTCTGGGCCCCATAGCAAAATTTTGAAAGGGCCCCCCACCCCAGGAGGAGAGGGTGACAGGTGTGTGTGTTTGGGGGGGGGGGGGGGAGGGAGATAGAGAGAGATTATATGGAAGGGGCCCGAGGTGTAAAGGGGGGGGGGGGGGGTTGTAGCAGAAGAGAGGGAGAAAAAGAGGAGAGACATGGTGGGGAGGGAGTAAATGAGAGGAGGTGGAGAGAGACAGACATAGAGACATAGACAGAGAGAGACAGACAGACAGATAGAGAGGGATACATACAGAGAGAGAGAGAGAGTGAGAGACATACAGAGAGAGAGAGAGAAAGACATACAGAGAGAGAGAGAGTCGAGACAGGCAGAGAGAGAGAGAGAGACAGGCAGAGAGAGAGATAGACAGACAGAGAGAGAGATAGACATACAGAAAGAGAGAGAGACAGACAGAGAGAGAGAGATAGACATACAGAAAGAGAGAGAGAGAGTGAGACAGAGAGAGAGAGAGAGAGATACAGAGAGAGACAGATAGAGAGACAGACAGACAGGGAGACAGAGAGAGACATACAGAGAGAGAGACAGAGAGAGAGACAGAGAGAGACACACACAGAGAGAGAGAGACATACAGAGAGAGACATACAGACAGAGAGAGAGACATACAGACAGAGACATACAGAGAGAGAGAGAGACACACACACACACACACACACACACACACACAGAGAGAGACAGACATACAGAGAGAGACACACACACACACACACACACACACAGTGTTTCTCCTATTCACATCCTCTCCCCTCCGACCCACAGTTAACCCTGTCCCCCTTACCAGTATAATTCATGCTGTCAGTGCCGAGTCTTCCTGCACTGACAGCTCCGTGTCTCCTGTTTCCCAGGGCAAGGCTGGTCACTAGATAGTGACGTCAGTCCCCGGCCGGCAGCATCAAAGAAGGGAGAGGGGGGAAGGCTGCAACAGCCGAACCACCACATTCTCCTTCATACGTAGCGCATTGTCGCTAGCGGGGGAGGGGGCAGAGGCACCACCAACACTGCCAAGCGAGCGGCACTAATAAGGAAAAAGGGTGCAGGGGATACCTGCTGTGCTATGGGGCCCCCCAAGGGCCCGGGCCCCATAGCAGCTGCATCCCCTGCACCCTCCATAGTTACGCCACTGGATGTCAGTAACATTTTTCTGTACACTTCAATTACCAATTTGCTTCAATAAAAAGGAGTGCTAAAGGCCCTTAACCCTTTGAATGCCAACATTTCTGTGAGAGATGAGCAAAATATCCACTAAAAATGCCAGCGTCGCTCACATTTGTTATATCAATTAAAAGAAAATATGTTGTGTAAAAAAATGATTATATTTCCTATATAAGGTAACCATTACAGTTCGTTATGAGGAATACAAATGTTTGCTTGGCAATTTTCACACCTATTTTGACAAATTCACTTGGCACGCAAAGGGTTAAAAAAAACTATGAGTCAGCATTTCTTGCATAGGATTATTTAATATGGAACAGTTTATCCAAGGGAGGATAAAGAAAGATTCCCCCGGGCGGGGCACTCGCCTTCTATAAATGCAATGTGATAATTAAAAAGTAACTTTTAATTAAAGTAATAAAAATTGTCTGTGACAATCAGCCATAGACAAAAACAGACGAACAACATGAAACAAATAACCTAAAAAATAATTGTACATAATGTGACAATGTGTCATAAAAAATGAACACAGGAAAGCAGTGCAATATTTAAACTGTCAATGTGCAGCAGGATATATCGCAAACAATCATACATTTATCATACCTCCCAACCGTCCCGGATTCGGCGGGACATTCACGATTTACGGCCGATGTCCCGTCGTCCCGGTACTGCTTACCGCAGTCCCGGCTTCCCGAGACGGTTGGGAGATATAAACCACGCCCCCACGCTCTCTAGGACGTCACTGTGCCTCCAGCGTATGTGCGCAAGCTGCTGGACGGTCACAGTGACGTCCTCTTCCTATCCAGCAGCTGCCATCTCTGCGCGTCTGAGTGGAGCATGAAGTCCTGCAGAGCCAGCGAGCGGTAAGTACGGACAGACGGGCGGGCGGGGGGGGGGGTTGGTTGGTGTGTGTGTGTGGGGGGGGGGAATTGCCAGTGCCTCCTAAGAAGCGACGAGGCTGAAGTTATATTACGACGAGCGGCGAAAACGGGGGTGTGGCCGGATTTCGCGTCACCCCGTGAGGCCACGCCCCCTTTTCTCAAGGCACGCCCCCCCCCCCCCCCCCCCCCCCCCCCGACCTCTCAACTTCAAAAGTTGGGAGGTATGCATTTATGGTATGGATCCTATAATATGAGACCCAGGTATCACAATTTAAAACACCATAATATGCTACCGATATATTATTGTCAGATCATGTGAAAAATTCACAGGTGGCTGAGAGGCAAACGAGTACAGTTGTATATAACAATCGTATTGACACAGTCTGTGTCATAGCCTGGTTATCATAACATGTATTATTTACGGCCAAACATATCACATGTGTCTATACAGTAATTGCTACTTATTAATCCAATAAGCACCTGAGTGTAAGTTACTACATTATAGATTGCTGTAGCAACTGTGTGGCAATAGAACCAGCAGATTGTTAAATAGCTAGTTGACACAAAGTAAGTGGGATATTCAATCTCCCGCGCTATTCCCGACAGCATTGAACAGGGATCTTGGCAGAACGTGCCTGACTTTACAAGCAGTCGGGCATGTTCTCCCAAGAACTGCCGGGAATTGATAAGCTCCCGGCCACAGCTCGGCAATTTCTGGCAGCTTCTTGCGGCTACTCCCCCTTCTCAGGCTCGTCAGCCGGGCATTGAATCCCACCTGCCAAATCTGTGTCGAGCCGGCCGAGAATGGGACAGGGTCTCGGCTGTTGGGCCAGCCCGACAGTTGTGATCTTGCATTGAATATCCCCCTGAAACAGTGTCAATTCTAAGCATAGATAATTGCAAGTAGCTAAAGCAAAATTTGGAGAACACAAAATTGTCAAAGGCATAGACAGAACATCAGCATGTGAGACTGTTCTGAGTGTCAATAATAGCTGCCCCCTGTGCCTATAACTTTTACCTGCTCACTATTACCTGTCCGGTCTGCATTTCACTACTCTATCACATTTACATTTATTGCAACACATATGTTCCCAATGGCTGCAGTCTATGTTCTTATGTATATGTATGAGTCTGTGATTAAGCAATTAGGGCTCATTCATGCTATTACTCTGAAATACAAATTATCTTTAAAGGGGCTCTGCGCAATATGTCCATTCGGCTATAAAAGCTATTATCAACACTCAGAACAGTCTCACATGCTGATGTTCTGCCAAGGCCTTTGACAATTTCACGTACTCCAGATTTTGCTTTAGCTACTGACAATTATCTATGCTTAGAATTGACACTGTTTCATACTTATGGGTATATTCAGTCACTGTCGTCTTGCAGAAAAGATGTCAGGTTATGACATGAATAGGTAGAAAAGGGTTCCGACCTATTCAGTGCTGCTGTTTTTCTTCGGCAGGTCAAAATGTTCCAACCTGCCGAAAACCCGGTGGATTGACGGAATAGCTGCTAATCCACCTGCTTTTGATGGCAATCTCAATCCGATGTGAAAACAAATGATTGAGTCAAGGAGGATGGCGCTGTATGAGCAGCCGCCTGCACCTTCCTGCCGCCTCCAATACCCTCCTGTACCCTCTGGCCGCCTCCCGTCTTTACCCATACCCGGCCCACCGAATGCCTCTGTCCCAGCCCCATCCAGCCTCCTGCTGCCTCCAGGGCGATCCTGCCGCCTCCCGCCGCTGTGCTCACCTGGTCCCTGTGCCGGCCGAATGAGCATAAATCAGCAGCCAAATCCAACAACCCGAATTGCCACCGTTTGAATAATAAATGCCGGATCCATTCCTGCAAAAGTCTGCAATTTGCCCCTTGAATACGCTGCTCCACACCATCACCATCCACTACCCACAATCTACTGGAGATCCCAAAGCTGCGAATACCACCGGCACACCTGACCTGGAGTGAGGCACTCTTCTTCTGAAGGCAAGCCGCCTATCTAATACCCACCCAGTGTCACCTTGCGGACGTCTCGACCTAACTTTCCACTCCGAATTGGGAGGCTCGCTACCCCCATATTACACCTGGATAAAGTTTTACAGAGCACCGCTGTGGCCAAGCACTACAGGATCTTACCATCATTGGGTTCCCATTGAACTGTGGACTTACAAAAGGTGATATCAATATTTCAGTGGATGCAGCTTATTTCCTTCTACCCCTCCCCCTCCCCCTCTTTTTTTATTGTGAATTTATATTGTATTTTATGCATGCTATTGTAGTATTAACCCCTTCCCGACAATTGACGTACATTTACGTCATGGTCGGGAAGTACTTCCCGACACATGGCGTAAATGTACGTCATGGCTTGTAACTGTCACCGCGTCTATAGACGCGGTGACAGTTTCAACATGTCTGCTGTCCCTGACAGCAGACATGTCCGTGCATGCCCAGGGGGGGCTGCGATGCCGCCCCCCCGTCGGCGATCGCTGTGATTGGCTGTTCAGTGTGAACAGCCATTCACAGCGTTTTCCTGTGTCACCGGCGAATAACGTTCGCCGGTGACACGGGATCGGAGGTGATTGGTGCTGTAAAGTACAGCACCAATCACCGCGGGGTGTAAGGGTGACACTGGTGTCACCCCACCTCACCCCGCCCGCCCCCAAAGGCCGTGATTGGTTCGTCGGACCGACGGACCAATCACAGCCAAGGAGGGGGATTTAAACTAACGGTGACTGCACTGCAGACGCCATTCCGGTCTGGAATTGCTTGCAGTGCGGTCACCGTGCCTAGCTGCCGCAGTATACTGACCTGAACCTTGCCAAATACTTACCTGATCCTTGCAAATACCTTGCCTGATCACTGCTTCATCACTGCTTGTAGTGTGCTGGATGCTTCCTGGATCCTGTTACTTGTGACTTCCTGTGTTGTGAACTTGTGCTGCTGCAGTGTAATAGCGTTAGATAGAGAGAGATAGAGAGATAGAGAGAGATAGTGTCAGAGAGTGCTATATTTTGTGCTGCTGCAGTGTGATATAGTTATAGATAGAGAGATAGAGAGAGAGAGATAGAGAGAGATAGAGAGAGATAGAGAGAGATAGATAGAGAGAGATAGAGAGGCCTAGTGACAGAGAGTGCTATATTTTGTGCTGCTGCAGTGTGATAGTTATAGATAGAGAGATAGAGAGAGATAGAGAGAGATAGAGAGAGAGATAGAGATAGTGACAGATTGTGCTACTGTATATATTTTTTATATAACTGACTGCTGCCCCCCCTTTTGTGCTGATCAGTATAAATTAACTGATCAGCAACTTTTTGGGGGCGCAGGTTTTTTTTATATATATATATATATACCTGTCACTGCTGCTGCTGCAGTGTCATAGAGTGATAGATAGTGAGAGATAGAGAGATAGAGAGAGATAGTGACAGAGAGTGATAGAGAGTGCTAAATTTTGTGTCTGCTGCCCCCGCCTTTTGTGCTGATCACTATATCTGAGGTGATCAGCAACTTTTTGGGGGTGCAGAGGTTTTTTTTTTTATATATACCTGTCAGTTGCTGCCAGTTGCACTGTCAGTTGCACCAAAGGTTGTGCACCTGCTGCCCCTCACTGGTAATCAGTGTCTCATCACTGATCACCTTTTTTTTTTTGTGGGTGCTGTGGGGTCTTTTTTTATTTTTTTTTTTACACACACTGTGATTTTGTGGGTGTCCTGTGGCCACTGTGCGCTGATCAGTGACGTACATCACTGATCAGCTTTTTCGGCACAGGGTTGATCTATTTTTTTTTTTTTTTATCAAATTCCTGTTGCCTTTGAGCGCTGTTCAGTGACGGACGTTACTGACCAACATCTGTGCTCAATTTTTGGCGCAGGACCTTTTTTTTTTTTTTAACCCCTTCAAATTTTTTTTTTTAACCCCTTCAATTTTTTTTTTTAACCCCTTCAATTTTTTTTTTTTAACCCCTTCAATTTTTTTTTTTTGTATAAAGTATTTTTTTTTTTCTGCACTACATACACACTACACACTACATACCCCCCGGGTTGAAATAAAGTTTGTACCCCCCCCCCTACACTATACACGTGTTGAAACATTTCACTACCAGTAACACAAAAATAAAAATGTCATCCCAAATGTCATCCCAAATGTCATCCCAGTCATCCAGAAGAATGTATTCAGCGGAGGAGGCATATGCCATGCTTGCCTCTGACTCTGACACAGCCAGTGAGGCAAGCGGGGAATTTGAAGGATTCGTCTTAAGCACCTCTTCCTCCTCTGGTGATGAGGGACCCCCTCAAAGTCGCCCCCGTAGAGCAGCTGAGACCCCCCCCCCCCAATAATTGATCTCGTATGGACCCCACCACCAGACAATTTTGAGCCCCAGGTTCCTGAGTTTTTGGCCATGCCAGGAATCCAATTTGATTCCACAGGTCTCAGAGAAATTGACTTTTTCAAATTATTTTTCTCTGATGATTTTATAAATTTAATGGTGGACCAAACTAATTTATATGCCCAGCAGTTTATTGCTCAAAACCCCACGTCATCATTTGCTAGGTGGACCCTTGTAGATGCAGTAGAGATGATGACGTTTTGGGGTCTGGTGTTTCATATGGGCATAGTAAAAAAGCCAGAAATTAGGCAATATTGGAGTACAGATGTTCTGTACAGCACCCCATTTTACCGTATGGCCATGCCCCGGGCTCGATTTGAGACGATCCTTAAATTTTTGCATTACAACGATAATGCACAGTGCCCACCCAGAGATGATCCCACCTTTGACCGGCTATTCAAAGTCAGGCCGGTCATTGATCATTTCAGTGCCAAATTTGAAGACATGTACATCCCAGATAAATTCATTTGCATAGACGAGTCCCTTATACATTTTAAAGGAAGGGTTAAATTCCGCCAGTACCTTCCCAGTAAGAGGGCAAGGTATGGCATAAAAATGTATAAGCTGTGTGAAAGCACCTCAGGGTACACTCACAGGTTTAGGGTATATGAAGGGAAGGATTCAAGAATTGAACCGCCAGAATGCCCCCCCTCCCTCGTAGGTGTTAGTGGAAAAATTGTCTGGGATTTAGTGCACCCCTTCCTGGATAAAGGTTATCACCTCTATGTGGATAACTTTTACACTAGCATCCCCCTGTTTAAGGCCCTTGGTTCAAGAGGTACAGCAGCTTGCGGTACTGTGCGCAAGAACCAAAGAGGCCTCCCAAAAACGCACATTGCCCAAGTAATGAGAAGGGGTGAAAGCAGGGGAATATGCACCGAAAATATGTTGTTGGTCAAATATAAGGACAAGAGGGATGTCCTTATACTGACAACAATTCATGGAGACAGTACCACCTCCGTCCCTGTACGAGGTACCAGTACCCACACCTCAAAACCTAATTGTATCCTGGATTACAATAGGTACATGGGCGGAGTGGATCTTTCAGATCAGGTACTGAAGCCGTACAGTGCCCTGCGGAAAACAAAAATCTGGTACAAGAAGCTGGCCGTGTATATCATCCAGATGGCACTGTATAACGCTTACGTGCTATTCCGTTCTACCGGCCAGAGGGGGACATTTATGCACTTTCAAGAGGAAGTCATAAAGGGCCTAATATTTGGGAACCAGCAGGCAGAGGGCCCCAGTACTTCTAGTACTGGCCCCCGTATTGTACCAGGGCAGCATTTTCCTGATGAAATCCCCTCCACTGGAAAAAAGGGCAGGACACAAAAAAGGTGCAAAGTTTGCTATAAAAAGGGAATAAGAAAGCAAACTATTTTCCAGTGTGACACTTGCCCCGACAAACCCGGCCTATGTATAAAGGAGTGTTTTAAAATATACCACACATCTATGGATTATTAGGTTCATAATTTCACCGTGCTTCGGGGGTCTTGCTAATGCCAAATAGCACCCACCATTCATTCCACCAGAATCTGAGCCGCAAAATCCAAAAATCACTCCTTCCCTTCTGAGTCCTGCCATGCACCCAACTGGTATTTTTTGGTCACATGTGAGGCATTGCCGTACTCGGGAGAAATTGGGGCACAGATTTTGGGGTGCTTTGTCTCCTTCATTCCTTCTGAAAATGAAAAATTTTGAGCCAGAACTGCATTTTTGTGTAAAAAAATGTAATTTTTCATTTTCACTTTCCACTTGTATCAAAATTGGTGAAACCCCTGGGGGTTTGAAATGTACACTATACCCCTAGATGAATTCCCTGAGGGGTGTACTTTGCAAAATGGGGTGACTTGTGGGGGGGTTCCACTGTATTGGTGCAACATAGCACCCACCATTCATTCCACCAAAATCTGTGCTGCAAAATCCAAAAATCACTCCTTCCCTTCTGAGTCCTGCCATGCACCCAACTGGTATTTTTTGGTCACATGTGAGGCATTGCCGTACTCGGGAGAAATTGGGGCACAGATTTTGGGGTGCTTTTTCTCCTTCATACCTTCTGAAAATGAAAAATTTTGAGCCAGAACTGCATTTTTGTGTAAAAAAATGTAATTTTTCATTTTCACTGCCCACTTGTATCAAAATTGGTGAAACCCCTGGGGGTTTGAAATGTACACTATACCCCTAGATGAATTCCCTGAGGGGTGTAGTTTGCAAAATGGGGTCACTTGTGGGGGGGTTCCACTGTATTGGTGCTTGGGGGGTCTTGCTAATGCGACATAGCACCCACCAAAATTCCACCAGAATCTGAGCTGCAAAATCCAAAAATCCCTCCTTCCCTTCTGAGTCCTGCCATGCACCCAACTGGTATTTTTTGGTCACATGTGAGGCATTGCCGTACTCGGGAGAAATTGGGGCACATATTTTGGGGTGCTTTTTCTCCTTCATACCTTCTGAAAATGAAAAATTTTGAGCCAGAACTGCATTTTTGTGTAAAGAAATGTAATTTTTCATTTTCACTGCCCACTTGTATCAAAATTGGTGAAACCCCTGGGGGTTTGAAATGTACACTATACCCCTAGATGAATTCCCTGAGGGGTGTAGTTTGCAAAATGGGGTCACTTGTGGGGGGGTTCCACTGTATTGGTGCTTGGGGGGTCTTGCTAATGCGACATAGCACCCACCATTCATTCCACCAGAATCTGAGCTGCAAAATCCAAAAATCACTCCTTCCCTTCTGAGTCCTGCCATGCACCCAACTGGTATTTTTTGGTCACATGTGAGGCATTGCCGTACTCGGGAGAAATTGGGGCACAGATTTTGGGGTGCTTTTTCTCCTTCATACCTTCTGAAAATGAAAAATTTTGAGCCAGAACTGCATTTTTGTGTAAAAAAATGTAATTTTTCATTTTCACTGCCCACTTGTATCAAAATTGGTGAAACCCCTGGGGGTTTGAAATGTACACTATACCCCTAGATGAATTCCCTGAGGGGTGTAGTTTGCAAAATGGGGTCACTTGTGGGGGGGTTCCACTGTATTGGTGCTTGGGGGGTCTTGCTAATGCGACATAGCACCCACCAAAATTCCACCAGAATCTGAGCTGCAAAATCCAAAAATCACTCCTTCCCTTCTGAGTCCTGCCATGCACCCAAATGGTATTTTTTGGTCACATGTGAGGCATTGCCGTACTCGGGAGAAATTGGGGCACAGATTTTGGGGTGCTTTGTCTCCTTCATACCTTCTGAAAATTAAAAATTTTGAGCCAGAACTGCATTTTTGTGTAAAAAAAATGTAATTTTTCATTTTCACTGCCCAGTTGTATCAAAATTGGTGAAACCCCTGGGGGTTTGAAATGTACACTATACCCCTAGATGAATTCCCTGAGGGGTGTAGTTTGCAAAATGGGGTCACTTGTGGGGGGGGTTCCACTGTATTGGTGCTTGGGGGGTCTTGCTAATGCGACATAGCACCCACCAAAATTCCACCAGAATCTGAGCTGCAAAATCCAAAAATCACTCCTTCCCTTCTGAGTCCTGCCATGCACCCAAATGGTATTTTTTGGTCACATGTGAGGCATTGCCGTACTCGGGAGAAATTGGGGCACAGATTTTGGGGTGCTTTGTCTCCTTCATACCTTCTGAAAATTAAAAATTTTGAGCCAGAACTGCATTTTTGTGTAAAAAAAATGTAATTTTTCATTTTCACTGCCCAGTTGTATCAAAATTGGTGAAACCCCTGGGGGTTTGAAATGTACACTATACCCCTAGATGAATTCCCTGAGGGGTGTAGTTTGCAAAATGGGGTCACTTGTGGGGGGGTTCCACTGTATTGGTGCTTGGGGGGTCTTGCTAATGCGACATAGCACCCACCAAAATTCCACCAGAATCTGAGCTGCAAAATCCAAAAATCACTCCTTCCCTTCTGAGTCCTGCCATGCACCCAAATGGTATTTTTTGGTCACATGTGAGGCATTGCCGTACTCGGGAGAAATTGGGGCACAGATTTTGGGGTGCTTTGTCTCCTTCATTCCTTGTGAAAATGAAAAATTTTGAGCCAGAACTGCATTTTTGTGTAAAAAATGTAATTTTGCATTTGCACAGCCCAGTTGTATCAAAATTGGTGAAACCCCTGGGGGTTTGAAATGTACACTTTACCCCTAGATGAATTCCCTGAGGGGTGTAGTTTTCAAAATGGGGTCACTTGTGGGGGGGTTCCACTGTATTGGTGCTTGGGGGGTCTTGCTAATGCGACATAGCACCCACCATTCATTCCACCAGAATCTGAGCTGCAAAATCCAAAAATCACTCCTTCCCTTCTGAGTCCTGCCATGCACCCAACTGGTATTTTTTGGTCACATGTGAGGCATTGCCGTACTCGGGAGAAATTGGGGCACAGATTTTGGGGTGCTTTTTCTCCTTCATACCTTCTGAAAATGAAAAATTTTGAGCCAGAACTGCATTTTTGTGTAAAAAAATGTAATTTTTCATTTTCACTGCCCACTTGTATCAAAATTGGTGAAACCCCTGGGGGTTTGAAATGTACACTATACCCCTAGATGAATTCCCTGAGGGGTGTAGTTTGCAAAATGGGGTCACTTGTGGGGGGGTTCCACTGTATTGGTGCTTGGGGGGTCTTGCTAATGCGACATAGCACCCACCAAAATTCCACCAGAATCTGAGCTGCAAAATCCAAAAATCACTCCTTCCCTTCTGAGTCCTGCCATGCACCCAAATGGTATTTTTTGGTCACATGTGAGGCATTGCCGTACTCGGGAGAAATTGGGGCACAGATTTTGGGGTGCTTTGTCTCCTTCATACCTTCTGAAAATTAAAAATTTTGAGCCAGAACTGCATTTTTGTGTAAAAAAAATGTAATTTTTCATTTTCACTGCCCAGTTGTATCAAAATTGGTGAAACCCCTGGGGGTTTGAAATGTACACTATACCCCTAGATGAATTCCCTGAGGGGTGTAGTTTGCAAAATGGGGTCACTTGTGGGGGGGGTTCCACTGTATTGGTGCTTGGGGGGTCTTGCTAATGCGACATAGCACCCACCAAAATTCCACCAGAATCTGAGCTGCAAAATCCAAAAATCACTCCTTCCCTTCTGAGTCCTGCCATGCACCCAAATGGTATTTTTTGGTCACATGTGAGGCATTGCCGTACTCGGGAGAAATTGGGGCACAGATTTTGGGGTGCTTTGTCTCCTTCATACCTTCTGAAAATTAAAAATTTTGAGCCAGAACTGCATTTTTGTGTAAAAAAAATGTAATTTTTCATTTTCACTGCCCAGTTGTATCAAAATTGGTGAAACCCCTGGGGGTTTGAAATGTACACTATACCCCTAGATGAATTCCCTGAGGGGTGTAGTTTGCAAAATGGGGTCACTTGTGGGGGGGTTCCACTGTATTGGTGCTTGGGGGGTCTTGCTAATGCGACATAGCACCCACCAAAATTCCACCAGAATCTGAGCTGCAAAATCCAAAAATCACTCCTTCCCTTCTGAGTCCTGCCATGCACCCAAATGGTATTTTTTGGTCACATGTGAGGCATTGCCGTACTCGGGAGAAATTGGGGCACAGATTTTGGGGTGCTTTGTCTCCTTCATTCCTTGTGAAAATGAAAAATTTTGAGCCAGAACTGCATTTTTGTGTAAAAAATGTAATTTTGCATTTGCACAGCCCAGTTGTATCAAAATTGGTGAAACCCCTGGGGGTTTGAAATGTACACTTTACCCCTAGATGAATTCCCTGAGGGGTGTAGTTTTCAAAATGGGGTCACTTGTGGGGGGGTTCCACTGTATTGGTGCTTGGGGGGTCTTGCTAATGCAACATAGCACCCACCAAAATTCCACCAGAATCTGAGCTGCAAAATCCAAAAATCACTCCTTCCCTTCTGAGTCCTGCCATGCACCCAAATGGTATTTTTTGGTCACATGTGAGGCATTGCCGTACTCGGGAGAAATTGGGCCACAGATTTTGTGGTGCTTTGTCTCCTTCATTCCTTGTGAAAATGAAAAATTTTGAGCCAGAACTGCATTTTTGTGTAAAAAAATTTAATTTTTCATTTTCACTGCCCAGTTGTACCACAATTGGTGAAACCCCTGGTTTGAAATGTACACTATACCCCTAGTTGAATTCCCTGAGGGGTGTAGTTTGCAAAATGGGGTCACTTGTGGGGGGGGGGTTCCTAAATTTTAGCATCTTATGGTGCCTAGAAACCTACATGGTGCCTAAAAAATAATCTCATAAAAAGGAGGCTCCAAAATCAAGTAGGTGCTCCTTCTATTATGAAGCCTGTGGTTTGGTCAACGTGCACACTAGGGCCACATATAGGATATTTATGAAAACAAAAGAATTGGGGGAATCAATTTTTAGTCACATTTCTCTAGTAAAATGTACTGTGTTCCTTAGAAAAATGTATTAACATTGCAAATCTGCAAAAAAAATGAAATTTTGAAATTTCACCTACACTTTGTTTTAATTCCTGTGAAACACCTAAAGGGTTAACAAACTTCCAAAATGCTGTTTTGAATACTGTGAGGGGTGCAGTTTTTGAAATGGTATCATTTATGGGGGTGTCTCACATACAAGTCCCTCAAAGTCACATCAGAACTGAACTGGTCCCTAAAAAAATCAGTGTTTGAAATTTTCTTGAAAATTTGAGAATTTGCTATTCATATTGTAAGCCTCCTAGTGTCCAAAAAAATTAAAAGGAAGTTGAAATAATGATGGAAACATAAAGTAGACATATGGTCTATGTTAGTTATTAACTATTTTGAGTGGTATGATTATTTGTCTCACAAGCAGAAAATTTAACATTTTGCAAATTGCTAAATTTTCCATTTTTTTTTACGACATTTTGGTATTTTTCACAAAAAAACACAGACTGTATCGACCCAAATTTACCACTATTTTGAAGTACAATGTGTCACGAAGAAACAATCTCAAAATCACTGGGATAAGTAAAAGCAAAAAAAAGTTATCCCCACTTAAGTGAGACATGTCAGATTTGAAAAAAAGGGCTCTGTCAGGAACGCAAAAACTGGCTCTGTCAGGAAGGGGTTAAAATATACTCTGTTTTAAATAACCTCACTCTGTCATCAATGAGCGCAGTATACCTTCCTTTTTTCCATTTTTTTCATTTTCTATAGGGACTGACAATCCCTTTTTTGACAGCTGCTGGTTGAGGCCACTCATACAGGCGCCCCTTCAGTTACTTTGGTAACTGACCCCCCTGTTTCTTGGATCCAACATCAATTCAATATACCCCTTAAGGCCCCCATACACTATGCGATTTTGGGCCGATTTCACCCGATTTTGGCACTTTTGGCCGATAAATCGGGTAAAATCGGCACAAAATCGGATGTTTGTGACATCTGATCCGATCTGATGCGCGTTCCTGTGCGCATCGGATTGGATCAGGTGGTCGCACCTGCTGAACATAAGATACATCGGAATCTGACCCATCATGGGCACATCGTGGGTGCTTTTTAGCACCCACAATGTTTCAGATCCGATATATCTATGTGAAGAACTCCGGGTACCTCTTTCCGGTGTTCTGCAGCAGCAGCAGCAGCAGCAGCAGCCGGAACACACATCACCGGAAGCTGCATGCACTTCGCTATGAGAGAAGAGGAAGCAGTGAGACTCTTCCCTGCTGCTGCTGGAGTTTGTGCGATGGTACCAGAGCCCGGCCCCCTTCCCCTGCTGCTGGAGTTCAGGAGACGGCAGCAGAGCCAGGCCCCCCTCCCCTGCTGCTGGAGGTCAGTGGGCAGAAGAGTCCGACACCCGTGTCTCCCCTGCTGCTGGAGGTCGGCACGGACAGCAGAGCCCGAACCCCCCCCTGCTGCTGGAGGTCACTAGGAGTGTCCTCCCCTAACTTTTATGATGTACTGTATGTGGCTGGGATCTGGAAGTAGTATTTTCTTCAGAACTGCAGGCTAATCTTCTGGACATCAATAGGCTGCAGGGGGGGAGCTTTTTGTGTTAAATGCTCTGTCTTCTTTGCACCATTAACCCCTTCCATAGTGGAGGAGCATAGAGGCAAGGAAATCCCGGCAAATAAAAAAATGAATTTAATGAGAATTGTATTTTTCTTGTTTTAAAAGCTCAATTACACACACACATACGAATGTAGCGCCGCTCATTCATTCCCGGTGCCCGCCAGATCCCTTTAACTGGCGAGCACCGGCGATAGGGACTGGGACGCGCGTGCGTCGCACACGTGTCCCAGTATCGCGGTGGCTGGGCAGTGTCTCCATGCCCATCTCCGCTTCAGGGAGATGCTGTCCAGTTTGGGGTGGCAAAGGGGACTGACGGGGGATGTAGCGGGGACCCCCGCCAAGCTCCATTGCCACAGGGCGCGCAAGGTGGTAGCCGGCTGCTGTCACAAAGATGTGATCGGCTATGTGTGTGTATATATATATATACACACATATACAGCAGCGGTGCAAATCTTTAGGCTAAATAGTCCCAGGGGTATATCCAATCAGTGAAAAATCTTTAATACATCACCATGTCAACTGAATCGCATGTCGACGTTTCGGGCTGATGTCAGCCCTTTGTCAAGACCACACACAGTGAAGGGAACACCACAGTAGCAGGCAGTAGTGGTGTTCCCTTCACTGTGTGTGGTCTTGACAAAGGGCTGACATCAGCCCGAAACGTCGACATGCGATTCAGTTGACATGGTGATGTATTAAAGATTTTTCACTGATTGGATATATTTTAAAGACTGGTGAGTGCTCTTTTCAAGAAAGTACTATATATATATATATATATATATATATATATATATATATATTATTTGGATTACATCCAATTTGCATCAGATAAATCATGTGATTTATCTGACGCAAATTGGATGTAAAAAATGGCACATCAAGTGACAAATTGTATGTAGGCCTCCTGGGAAGCTGCCGGGGAAGTTCAAGGGAAATCAGATGCAATTTTACAGGTCAGATAAATCTCATAGTGTATGGGGGCCTTTAGACTCAACGTTGTGTCAACTAGCTGTTTAACAATTTGCTGGTTCTGTTGTCTCACAGAGTAGTTGCTACAGCACTCTATATTGTAGTAACTTACACTCAGGAGTTAATTGGATCAATTAGTAGCAATTATAGCCACATGTGATATGTTTGGCCGTAAATAATACATGTTATGATAACTAGGCTACGACACAGACTGTGTCAATACGATTGTTATATATACATGTACTCGTTTGCCTCTCAGCCACTTGTGAATTTTTCTGACAATAATATATCTGTAGCATATTATGGTGTTTTAAATTGTGATACCTGGGTCTCATATTATAGGATCCATACCATAAATGTATGATTGTTTGCTATATATCCTGCTGCACATTGACAGTTTAAATATTGCACTGCTTTCCTGTGTTCATTTTTTATGACACATTGTCACATTATGTACAATTATTTTTTAGGTTATTTCTTTTGTCTATGGCTGATTGTCACAGAAACTTAAATAAAAGTTACCTTAATACTTAAATAAAAGTTACTTTTTAATTATAACATTGTATTTATAGAAGGCGAGAGACCCGCCCAGGGAGATCTTTCCTTATCCTCCCTTGGATAAATTGTTCCATATTCATACTCAGAGCCGACCCTAGCCAGTTTTATGCCCTAGGCAAAATTGTGACTGTTGCCCCCCAACACATTCGCTAGGTCCACCTATGACCAAGCATCCATCACCCAGCAGCTCAGATCCCAGAAGCAGCCAGCAACACCCACCATCCACTGGTGTATCTATAATATGTGCAAGGTGTGCAGTGCACATGGGCTCCTGTGTCCAGGGTGCCACACACACACTGTACACACTGCACCCATTTCATCCTACTCACCTCTCTGTTGGTCCAGCAGCACAGCGGTAAAGATCACTGGGAAAATGTATGCTGTGGCCATTTTCTGGTAATTCACGCATGGGTGATAGCTGTCTCAGGGACCATTTTACATTGATTCCAATGTAAAAATCGGGTCAATCGCGTCGATCGCATCGCATGCGATTTGGTTGGCATGCGATCGAGCCGATTTTTCTGACCCGATGGATACAATCAAAGTACCTTATATACTTTATTTTTAGAAGTCAAGAGGTCAAAATCCCAGGGCTAGTACTCAGAACGTTACTTTGTCCGCATTTATAGATTTATAGATATATAAATTTTGTATATTTTATAAATCTCTACATTGCAGTGTGTTCTAACTAGTTTCCATTGTTACAGACATTTAATAGGCAACATTTGTGTAAAGGGGGTAACTGGTTATTGTGTTTTTATTTTGGTTGCGGTTCTAAATCATATATAATATATATTTATTTATGTATCAAGTCATTACACTTTTGAAGTTATATGCGTCCAGGAAGTTTGGAATAGGAAATATCTTTGGTACTTGTTTCCTAGCACGGCGCCCAATATTTTCATCTTATGGCATCTTATGCGATCGCCATATAGCCGCATACGATGCGATGGTATACGATTTTTTATTGTACAACCACCCTGATGGGTCCTTACAATTTTAAATGGTCCCCCATACTCAATGCCACCCCCACGATCAATGCCAACCCTAGCCAGTTTTATGCCCTAGGCAAAATTGTGACTGTTGCCCCCCAACACATTCGCTAGGTCCACCTATGACCAAGCATCCATCACCCAGCATAGCACCCATAACCCAGCAGTTCAGATCCCAGAAGCAGCCAGCAACACCCACCATCCACTGGTGTATCTATAATATGTGCAAGGTGTGCAGTGCACATGGGCTCCTGTGTCCAGGGGGCCACACACACACTGTACACACTGCACCCATTTCATCCTACTCACCTCTCTGTTGGTCCAGCAGCACAGCGGTAAAGATCACTTGGAAAATGTATGCTGTGGCAATTTTCTGGTAATTCACGCATGGGTGATAGTTGTACTCAAACAGCATGGGAGTCATGTTTCTGGAAACAGGAACTCCAGGAACATGAAAAATGAATATGGGTAATACGAATATGGGTCACTTCGTGCAGTCTACTGTAAATATGTATCACTACGAGCTGTGTAGTGTAAATATTGGTCACTATGTGCTGTTTAATGTCATTATGGGTCACTACACGCTGTGACCCAAATTCACATTACCTACATAGCGTGCACCTTCAGGTAAAGACCTCTCTTCAATCAGCCATGCAGTTAGCATTGTGGTAATATATTAAATTGATACCTGCTAGATGGTCTAACTTCTGTTTGAGATAATCCCTCCTCAGTGTGTTATACTATTGAAGTAGTATGGGACAATTGGTATGTGATATTCCCATCCTTAGTTGCTTGGTGCATATAAGTGGTTACTATTTTTCTATATGAGTGGTTACTATTTCTCTATTCAATGTTTGTTGACCTTGTTTTCTGTTTAACATTATTGTCATGCTAGTTATGTTATTGTTAATATGATTCAGCTTGCTACATTCTTTGTAGACACTCCTGCAATGCAGTTCTACAATACATTACTTAAAAAAAAAACACTGTTTAAAAATTCTGCAATGACAAATGTAGATTTTATATTTACATGTCACATATAGGAACATGACAAAAATAGAAAAAATTAAGGGGGGTATTTAATCCGGGATTCCGGCTGTCAGAATATCCTAATGGTCGGAATCGCGACCGCTTTCACTGGCTTACGACACTAATTTGACTATTGGTATTCAATGTCCTGAAGTTGGTGAAAATGACCATGAATTGTCAAAAAACGCCAGTGAATTCGACAATCCATGGCAGTTTCCGACAAAACAGGACCGGCAGTATTGAATAGGCAAGAGCCGATATGTCCCCTGTCAGGAAATATCAGCAAAGATTGAATACCCCCTTAAACTTGAAGGGAAATGTCCTTCATTCTGTACTGTAGGATAAGTATAAATATACTATGCTGACATACAGATGTATGCCTCATTTATCCCCAGATCCTCTCATCTGGCGAGCGCTGGCGATATGGACTGGAACACGAGTGCGTCTTACGCGCATGCGTGTCCTAGTATAACGGTGGCTGGACAGCGTCTCCCTGCCCGTCTCCACTTCAGGGTTTGTGGTGGCGGTGGGGACCCAGGGCAAGCTCCGTTGCCACGGGGCGCTCGAGTGTCTCGTGTGCGCACGCCCCTGGTGGGAGCTGGCCGCTGGCAGGGCTGGCAATACTATCAGCAGCCCCTGCAAGAATAAGGCCGGCTCCATCTGTACATTACAGATTTATGTTTCGCTTGTATTAAACATATGTTACTGCTTTATGAACATCAATATTAAATCATGCACAATATTGACAGCAGATATGAACTTTAACTACTTTCCATTGCAGTTTAAACGTAATTAAATGTTATGCCAAGTTAAAGGGCACCTTCATGGGCTCCACCATTGCCCACATTTATGCGTAAATGTTGATTAAATGTCACTGTATCCTTATTAAAGCCTTCCTCGTTTAAGCCACATTAAAAGGCTATAAAAACTATCTAAAGCACACCAAATCTATCCTGCAATTTGATGTTGCTCTTTGTGTGTTTGACCCATTGTCCATTCTCACAGAGACACTTGATAAGTAAAATGTGTGTCAAGTAATTAACTGGTTATTCTGTAGAATGATCCTGTAACCCACATAAGTCAATCAAATCGTTATCAGTCATAGAATACATAATACCACTATTTTTACACCAGGACACCACCAACAGTAGATTTAGCAAAGACAGATATCATGAGAACTGCTTTAAACTGTTGACTAATGTATTTTATGGCAATGACATTCTCCATCTGTATAACATGTACAGAATGGCCAAGTTGTTTGTATTAAGTGTAACATTCTTCAGAACATAAAGCAACACCACAATTATCTTATTGTGTAGTATATTTTTTATTTATTAAGTTATTCGTTTTTGTTGGGTTATAAATGCTCATAAAAATAGGGAATACCATTGTAATTAAATTCTTATGAGCTTTACTAAATAGGGAAAGCAAGGCAGTACCAGTACATGTTTACATCCTTTGGGGGTTATTTCTGGTTGACACGCAGCGCTCCGAAGTTCGCAACGCTCTGTGTCATTTTTCACCCGTTTTTAAACATCCATTCGCAGCCTTTGGGGAAACACCCCATCATTCGATGGTCGCCAACCATCAAATGATGTTGAGGGTACACGCAAAACGAAGACACTCTAAGGTGTCTTAGTTTTGCGTGTATTCCTAGGGGGAAAATGGCAGGCTGATGATATCCTGTGATGTCAGCTGACCGCCCCTGACACCCATGTCACAGGGTTATTACCATAGGAGCACCCAGCATTTCATTGGAAAGCCTATGAAACGCTGGGCGTTCCCATGGGCGTGACTGCCCTCCACCGCCACACGCTCTCTGGCCGCAATGTAGGGTGCGAGCACCCGGTGAACACTCTGTTCACCATGATCGCTTGCACCCTGCGCATGCATATTAATAAAAAACATTGCACACCGTTGTGAATTTGCAACGGTGCACATGGACCAGAATAAGGTCCTTTGTGTAAAGGATCTAATATACTGTCAGTTCTTGGTTAGCGGGGGACGACAAACATCTTATAGGGTCTAGGTCGAGAAGCATTGGTCTTTGGTTCTGGTGTTATGCTTATGTTATTATTGTCCACTGTGGTCTTCAGTGTAAACCTTTGCAGTATTGTGGTGAGGAAGAGGAAGAGTTCCATCCGAGCCAGACCCTCCCCCAAACACACGCGTTTCCCTGAGGAGACAGAATGCGATATAGGTTAAAGTCTAGATTCAGATGTAGTAAATGGTGCTTACCTGAAACTAAAAGACTTTTAGGATTAATTTTATGAAAATTAATAATAATATGTTGTCCTGTACAAATGAATACATTTTCTTTATATCACTTGTATTTCTAGGGTACACAGTAAAAGTATACATTGTATAACAATACAATTATTTACCACTATACATTACTCATACAACAAGAAAAGTCTGTATTTGCTTCATTAACCCTTTGAGGGAGTTTGTAAAAAAAAGGTGTGAAGATTGACAAGCAAACATTAGTATTCATTATAATGACCTGTTATGTCAACCTTATATAGGAAATATAATCTTTTTTACATAACCTTTATTATTTGAGTTTATATAACAAATGCGAGAGATGCTGGCATTTTTAGAGGATATTTTGCACACAGTGATGTTGGCACTCAAAGGGTTAAGCATTGCACCTTTGAAAAACATCTACAGCATAGCCCCAACACACACTGGTAACCCTGGATGCCACCGATATAGTTAATAATATCGGCCCTGTGTGGCCGATATTGAATGTACACACTAAAGATGTATACTGTATCTGTCTCTAATGTGTCAGGACTTTTTTGCGCATGCATAGAACAAATCCTGCACATGTGCAAAATAAGGATAATTGGTACTTTGCAGCACACAAAGCAACACCAACCAGTGGCAGCTCCTGCTATAGGGCTGCAGGACTGCAGCCCCTCCAGTTAAAATCACCACACCAGAGAGACACATACAGACAGCACCAGAGCTCCGGTGCTCCCCCCCCCCTCCCCGCGGGCACCCCCCCCTACCTCCGGAGCTCTGATGCTGGCTGTCTATGTCTCTGACATGCTGGTAACCTCCTCTCAGCAGGTTCCATGAAGCAGCAGGTCAGATACAGCAACAGTCCAACCCTGTGGGGAGGAGTTCAGCATGTAGTAGATTCTTATTGGAACTGCTACTACTCATCATACACAGAGCTGGTAACTCCTCCCTCTCTTGGGCTGCCAGTACATGGAGCAATGAAAGCAATAGCTTTCCAGCAGAAAGCCATTCTGTGCAAATCGCCAGAGCTACAGTGCTTCTATGGGCTGCTGTCTGTGCAGCCCAGAAGCAGTTATCTGCAGTGAGCATGCCCAGACTTCAGTGAGTCACTCAGTGTGATGCAGCAAAAGGAAGGTATGCATTTTATTTTAATAATATTTGTGTGTGTAGATCTTTATTAAGAGTATCATTTTGTGTACTTTAATTATTATTAAAGTTATTAAAAGTGTGTATTTTGCTCTGTACCTGTGTTTGTATGCATATGAGTACATCATTTATTTATAGTAAATGCATACAAACACTGGTACAGAGCAAATCAAACTAATAACCTGCAAATAATTCATGACTGTTTGCAACGAGCAGTACCCAGGAAATTGCAGCCCCCCTTAAGTCTAAAGGCAGGAGCCGCCACTGACACCAACCACATTTGAAAAACCCGGAATGTACAGAAGGGTCCAGCACTGGGAACAGTATGTGGCTATTTCCATCTCTCGGGGCTTCAGGCTAGCCTACTTCCTCTTCCCTCTCTTCGTCCCTACCTACAGCTCTCTGCATTACTTTTTTTATCCACTGCTTCCATTTAGGTATTAATAAAGCCAATCATGAGTTCCCCAGTCCTCTTCTACAGTTTTGCCTTTGCCCCTTTCCCCCATCTGTGCCTCTTTCCACCGTCCCCAACTGCCTGATCTGCCTTCTTCACAAAGATAGTGAGAAAATCAATTTGTATTGTTTTCTGTAATTTTTTTGTAATAATTTTGCTAAATATATTATATTAAAAAAAATATGTTTGCACTGTCATGAGATGTCATTTTTGAGATAGCCATGGTATACTGTACTTACACTTTTACTATTTAGCTAAGTGAAACTCAAATAGTGTACAACATGTTTGTACCTGCAGAAAATGGCATGAATGCATCACTCTTCTTAAAGCCACCATTCTCATCAAGAAAGTGTCCAGGATCAAACTTATCTGGGTTCTTGAACTGTTTGGGGTCTTTCAGGACGGAGGTCAGGACTGGAAACACCAAGGTTCCCTGAAATAATTTTATAATAATTAGATTTAATATTTTTTTGCACCGCGCAGGGATGGTGGTGACCAAAATCAAAAACAGCAAAGGAAAGTTTGAGATGTTGCTAAATATTGCCAAATAGGAATAAAGCAGAATATTATTTCATAATAGATAAAGCCATAAAAATTAACAATAAAAATTTTAATGATAATAATTGTATTAATATTGTGCTTTTTTCAGTAGTATGAACATACTGTAATTCAGAGAGTTAGATTTTGAAAAAATACAGAAACCATAAACTGAATATAGAGGTTTAGATCAACAGAAACCATGGAGATTCTAGATAGGTATGTCAGCCATATTGGGTCATTCGTTGAAGTAGTATTCATCCTACCCATGAAGGATCCAGGTGAGGCAGCCATTATATGCGCACTACATAAGATGATACTGTGCATAATAGGCAATTGGGGTTATAAAAATAATAAGGGGCATATTTAGCAAATTTTTTATTTACTAAAATAATGTGAAAATTGATGTTTTCACACTCTTTTAACATTATTTTATTAGCTCCTAAATGTATCAAAGCAAATTTAGTATTTTCAGACAATTTTCCTACAAATTGCATTTTTAGTAAGCAGATTGTATCTCCTATACCCGTAAAGAGAAATGCAATTTCTTGAAAATTGTTAAATTGTAAAAAGAAAAAAAAAATACCAAAGGGAGTCTTGTGATAAAAACAAAACCTTCAAATAGCAACAAGGAGCATCAAGCATAAAGATGTCACTCCGGGTCTTTGTAAAGTGCAAAAAATTTACTGTGGTCTTTTTTGGGTACTTGTGGATTATCACGGCTCCCATCGAATGCCATCGAATGCCATATATAGTGCCATGCGATGGCATGCGAAGCGATTTTTACAGATTTATGCCGTTTTTGTCAAAATCGTATGCAATCGCATCGCATTCGATCGCATCGCATGCGATTTGATCGCATGCGATCGAATACGATTTTGCACTGAAAAGCCTCCAAATGCATTGGAATTAGTATGAAACATGTTCAATGGCCCCCAAATGGCATTTTTGAGGCTGTACCACCCCCACTATCAACGCAAACCCGAAGTGTGGCGAGCGCAGCGAGCCCGCGAGGGGCGACGGTACGCGTCCTACGACCTTTTCATACCCCCATTTTTTTCGAAATAGTGACATAAAATGATACATATAGTGACAAAGACAGTGAATTTAAAAAGGATACTATATCCTCACACAGTGGGTCCCCTCTGTACTGTCTTCCCCAATATATTGTTTCAATTTCTTTGTTTGAAAAAGCGTTACTTTTTACACAATGTACATGTGCTGTAACCTTCTGATAGTAGAAAGTTGCCCCTGCACATTCATTGACCATTCAAGTCAGAGAGGGTACGCGTCCTCTGTCCAGTGATCTGGGAATTGGAGTGATACGTATCGTCCAAATTGTACAAACACTTTTAAGCATTGTGTCCGCCCATCATACTGTAACTTCTGCATGATTTAAAACCTACTTACCCGCTTTCTCATATACTGTGACATATAAGCAGCTACATTTACAAAATAGGGAAGATCTCTCCCATCAGTCACAGCATAGTTGAACAGTCAATGAATGTGCAGGGGCAACTTTCCACTATCAGAAGGTTACAGCACATGTACATTGTGTAAAAAGTAACGCTTTTTCAAACAAAGAAATTGAAATAATATATTGGGGAAGACAGTACAGAGGGGACCCACTGTGTGAGGATATAGTATCCTTTTTAAACTCACTGTCTTTGTCCCTATATGTATCATTTTATGTCAACATTTAGAAAAAAAAAATTTCTTTAAGAATAATAAAATAAAGGTTACATTTTATGTAATTTTTTTCTATGTGCACCACACAGTGACACTCTTTTGCTTTGTTTCTTTAAATTAGTTCTGTAAATGGTCACATCCAGAAAGTTTATTTGCTTGGCATCCGCCGTTGCTGTGAACCGAACTGGACTGTCAAGGCTGTTGAGTGAATTAACCATTTCATTAAAGTAATGCAGGCCACCTCTCCAAATTACTATGATGTCGTCAATATATCATTTAAAGTAGATCAAATGATCTTTACAGTATATCTGGGTACGATATGACGTTGTTCGTAGTTGTCCATATACAGATTGGCGTAGCACAGGGCCACGTTGGACCCCATAGTCATGCCCGCCAGCTGCATGAACTAGTTCCAACCAAGAAATCAGAAATGATGTTGGTGGCCCCTTCCTAGTTCGTTTTTGTAAGGCCTCTTTTACCACCTGAATCCCCACTGAATGAGGAATAATCGTGTACAGAGAGCACACGTCACATTATATGCTATTCGCCTTCTTTATATGCCATTTGCTTTCTTTAATCATGTGCTTAACGATTGGCTGGGAGCCATCCCAGAGGAGGTGCCTATTTAGCTGATGAGTAGGGTGTCTGGTTTTTAAACTGTCTTTGTGATACTCGTGGTTGCTGTGTCTTGACAAAGGGTCAGATGTGGACCCGAAACGTAAACTGAACTTTTAAAGATGAAGTATTAATGTTTTGCATTTTAAAAGACACTGTTGAAGAAAGTCTGGTGAGTGCGCTCATTGCTACTTTTGGATATTATTGGTCCATATGGAAATATTGGAACCTAAGTTCATGGGCACCCCAGCAAGTATTTAAGGAATATTGCGAGTGCTGCTTTTCTACAACGATATATATATATAGAGCAAAAGAAAGACTAGCACTCTGGGGTCTTTGCAAAAGGTATATTCAATACATGGAAAACCACCAACGTTTCGGGGCTGCGCCCCTTTATCAAGGTGTTGGTGAGAACACCTACACCTTGATGAGGTTCTACCTGCCACAGAGTGTATAAGGGGTTCTACCTGGTGCAGAGTAACTAAGGAGTTCTACTGCTCTAGTGTGTGGTGTATTATGAATTGGTACTATTATGTGGTAGTGCCCCTTCCCCATGAAGCCTCACCCCTACATTTTTGGAGCTCCCACTGCCCCTATTATAACTATGGGGGGAGGGGGGCACCAATTCACTTTCTGGCACAGAGCACCAAAATGTCTAATTATGGCATCGTGGATTAATAACAGAGATGCCATTTTATAATCCCATCATTTCTTTACATTGTCTCTGGAAAAAAAAAATACCTTTGGAATATGATACCCCCTGAAGGTTGTGTCTTTACTGGTTCCATGAGCCAGTCCTGCTGGGACAATATCAGCAAATCTCTGGATCTCATGTATAACAGCGTCTGTGTATGGCATCTGACTCCTGTCCTCTACTGATGGGCAGCGATCTCTGCCTATTACATTGTCTATTTCCTGATGGATCTTCTCTGAAATATATATTAAAATGTACGTGCCATTGATACCACTTTCATTTTGGTTTCTTCTTTGTTATTTCTTTCATCATATATCAGGAACAAAACACATATTAATTATATTCAATATAATTCCAAACCTACAGTATACTGTCATTAGAATATAGAGAGCAGCTCTAACCATTTTGGATTTGATGTGTCAAACAAAATAATGGGTAAACCTCATGAAAGACCTTGAACAGGGATTGTTGTCACTTGCAGTAACAGCTGCATTGGTGAATTGTTTAAGAAAGACAGTTGGTAAAGTGTACACATAGTGGACCAGCAGAGAAAAAAATGGGTTTGTATGCAAATTATGTTTTAATTTACACCATGCAGATGGTAGGATGAGGATATGGAGATAGCATCATGAAAACATAGATCCTTCTTGCATTGTCACTAGTCTTTAGGCTGACTGAGGCAACATTATGGAAATACATTTCATCTTATTTGGGCTACTACTCCCCCCCCCCCCCCCCTCCCAAAAAAAGTAAAAAAACAACAGTTAATAGGCTCCATGCTCTGAAGAAATCAAAGTGTTATTAAGGCCAAAGGAGGATCAACAAAGTACTTCCTAATGGTCATAATGAGTGGCAACTCCTACCTTAGCATAGGGGCCTGCTGCTGTCTCTACTGTCCAGGTTCACTGTAATGCTGCTGGATCTCCGCTGTCCAGGGTCCCCATTGCACTGCCCAGTGAATGACCAGTACCAGCACCAGTACTGCGTATGTGCTGGAACCTGGCTTCTATGGACTGCATCGGCTGCAGCCAAATAATGCAGGCTAGGGCTGTACAGCAAGACAGGAAGCCAGCTTGCAGCCCATACTGGAAGTCCCAAAAGGGGGAAACACCTCCCAATGGAACTGCCTGTACTGTGGGTGACTGGCAGACAGGACTTCCAATAGGAAGAGATTCTGACATTCTGTACATAATACACTACAATAATATACCTAAATAATAAATGTTTTCAAGAGTCTGACAAAGGGAAGTATTAGGAGACCCTAAAGCTATTACAGGTATTTATTTATACATTAGCAGGAAAGGGTATAGTAGTGTAAACCCACATTGTCCAATTTAATAAGCTAGTTTACAATTTCTTACTATAACCAGGCAACATTTCTAGAGAATTTACGAATGATAACTGTTGCTTCAACCAATCGGCTCATAGCTGTCATGTGTTTGAAAAAAATGGAGCTGATTGGCTGGAGAAACATTTATCATTCAGTGATAACAACTATCTGTTAAATCCGCCTCATATCCCGGAAATTCAGAGTGAGAAGCTGATTGGTTATATCCCTCCTTTTTATCTCTTTCCTTGCTATGATAAATACCCTCCTAAATTATAAACTTTTGTGTGTATCTGGAATCAAGAAGAAATGTTACCTTGTATCTCAGGGAACTTGAGTAGAATCAGGAATCCATATCTCAATGTCAAACTTGTAGTCTCTGTTCCAGCAAAGAACAGGTCAATTACTGCTGACTGTAAGTTCTCATCATAAAATTCAGTATTTGGGTTATTTTTCTCCTAGAAAATATTATAAAATATTTTTTGTTAGCAGTTAAACTAAGTATGAAGTTTTCCCATGCTTTGCAGAAGGAGTGTGTCATTATACTCTATTCACTAATAGTGCAAAAATTTCCTCAAACTCACCTCTTCCATCTTTATGAGGAAGCAGTCTATGTAGTCCCGTGGGCAGTCCTTATCCAGTGTGTTTTGGTGAGTCCTCACCATGTCCTTTACAAAGGCCTCAAGATTTTTGAATGTTGAGAAAATTTTCCGGTGAGGGCCAGGGATATATTTCATTAAGGTTGGGAAGATATTAAGAAGCTGAAATAACAGGTAAAATTAAGAAAATTAATTCTAAAATGTATATTTGGTACTTGTGTAGTTTCACGGTGGCAGTTACATAGTCAGCGTAGTGTCCCTGTCAGAATTAGTGTAGTATTCCTGCGGCAGCGTATCCAGCGTAGTCAGCTAACTTGTGTAGTTTCACGGCGGCAGTTACGTAGCCAGAGTAGTGTCCCTATCAGAATCAGCGTAGTGTTCCTGCGGCCAGTGTAGTCAGCTTGTGTTTGTACGTTCGAGCCTAACCGGAGCTTACGCAGTTAGCGTAGTCAGTCAGCATTGTGTCAGCGCTTATTACATTGTGGGGGAACCATTGACAATTTTTCACCTGCTTGACATGACAGTTGTGAATGTGTTCCTGAAACACCCCCACTATCCACGTCAGCCTGAAGCGTGGGGCTTTGCTGCGATTGCCACGCTTCGGCTCAGTGGCTCGCTGCGCTCACCAAACTTTATGAAGTCAACTCGATGCCGACGTGGATAGTGGGGGTATGAACAGGTCAGGAGGATGCGTACCACGTCCGATCGCCACGCTTCAGGCTGGCGTGGATAGTGGGGGTTTGAAATGGAGGCATTTGCCAGTATGTAACATGGAGCACTGGTGAATGTGTACTTTATTGTGCATGAGACGCACTTGCGCACCGCACCCCCCTTTGTGCACGAGACGCATGCGTGACCGAACCCCTAACCCTGTCCATCTCCCTGAAGTGGACACAGGCAGGGTTGCCGTACCCTGCCACAAGATTTACTGAGATGCATGCACGTCTCAGGCAGATGGAGTGCCTCTCCACTGGGCGCCCGCATGATTGCCTCTCTGTCAGCATCTGCAAGCGCAGGGGATCTGGCGGTTACTGGCGCTGTGTGAGAGGCGCTCACTAGGCTTGCCAGGGACTCACTGGGACAGAGCTGCAGCTTGCGGGTATGGTGACTACACTGCCTGCACTAGGCTGCTGTTGGGCTACGCTGACAGTGTTGCGTAAGTTGCCAATGTGAAACTACACAAGTACCATATATTTTTCTCTGGTCCTATATTTATAAAGTCCATAACTAAAGGCTCCCCAAAGCTCATTCGTTTGCTAATTATTCATGAATAATTTTCCCCGTCATCATAGTAAACTAGTGCTGTTGAATATTTATCTATGACGAATTGACCAGAATGAGCTAATTTTGTGACAATATTCAATATTCTTTATTGATGCCGCATTATAACAAAAAACATTCCAAATGTAGCATATATTTATGACCAGTATAAATTGTGCTCCCCCTTGCCAAAAAAGTTTCTGGCAGCCTGGTACCCATCAACCAGCATCAAATGGACAGGCTTGGTTCCTGGCAGTCGCCTGTGTCCTCTGCAGTTTCTTAAACTCAACAAACCTTGTGCAAGACCTCTTGAAACCTTCCAAACTCCCAGGATGCTCTGGTGATATAAGGCTGCGAATAATTTTAAAAAACATATAGCAACATATACAGGGTGGGGTAACATGTATTAAAACAAAGGTGGCAGGCAGACTGTTGCTTTATTATTGTTAGTAATCAGTGTGTGGGTGGGGTTACCCTTGTCTGTACAGTGGATAATCTATCTCAACTGAAGGTTGAGATAGATTATCTGAAGAAGCTGACCTGCGAAGCGCGTACCGGCTAGCGGTGCGCAAGCAGGCTGTTGCAATTGTTTATTATTTTTCATATATGCATTTTGATCTGTGTGGTTACGGTGCGAGATTCCTCTAGCCCTTTTTAGGGCTGCAGCTCACTCCTGAGTCCCAGAATCTTTGTTCTACATTGATTCACCACTGGGCGCGCATTCGCCATACCCTCGAGGCGACCACTAGGGGTGCTAGTCCTACTCCATTGGACACCCCGTAGGAGTCACAACCGTGGTCTCATATGGGTCAAGTCTTTCTGGTATTAACACAGTCAGACTCCCGCGTGAACCATAGGTGGGACCGAGTAATACACATCTACATATATATGCATGTGTATAAATAAAATTAATTGTGAGTGAGCCTGGACCAGTATCCAGGTGTCAGGAGTCCATTAATTGTCTCCTGAACATTTTCGAACTATATTATCACCCATTGTAAAGCACCCCCCTATGAGATCTGATAGTTGAGATAGATTATCCACTGTACAGACAAGGGTAACCCCACCCACACACTGATTACTAACAATAATAAAGCAACAGTCTGCCTGCCACCTTTGTTTTAATACATGTTACCCCACCCTGTATATGTTGCTATATGTTTTTTAAAATTATTCGCAGCCTTTTAGAACATATCCAATAAAAGTTACATTTTATATTAAATTTTCTTTCTTAGGTGCACCGTCTCATAGGGACATTCTTTTCTTTCTCTCCACGTGCCTTCATTACATGTCCTATGGTAGCACACCCCTGATCCTATATATGTGACATTGACCATACAAGAGAAATCTATAGGGGTTCACCCAACATTACATAGTCTTGTGCGACTGACAAACCCCCCCCCCCCCCCCCCCCCCGTTTTTTGCTCTGGTGATATCACAGAGTGTCCTGATTGGTGGGATTTCAATTCTGCTCTTTAGAACGTGTCTCGGGGCAATATGGAGACTCCCTGTGGCAGAGGCGGAACTAGTGAGTTATGGGCCAAGGTGCAAAAATATGCTTCGCCCCCCCCATACTCAAAATAGGAACAGTGTGCGCTGAAGGCTTTGTGTGAAAGTAGCATGGAGAAATATGTGTCACAGTAGTGTCCGTTATTTACATTACGCCACATACAGAAGTAGTGCCACTTGTACACATTGCGCCAGGTAGAGCCCCTCATACCCATTTCAGGTTGCATTTATAACCTGGATTATGTGTGGGTCAAGGTGCGATGTGAAAGCACTAAACTGAATAATCTGGGTCGACCAATCCGGCATTTTGACCCAGGTTATAAGAAGGGTTAAACTCAGGTGTGCAAGACGGGCTTAGTGTGAAAGGGTCAGACCAGGGATAGTGATCTGAAAGAGCACCTTAGACACTCTGCGTCAGGATTACGCAAATCGTAATGCCCATTACAAAGTGACATACACTGTAATGCCAATTACACAGTCACACATTGCAGCACCCATTAAAGATTGCCTCACACTGTAGTGCCCATTACACATTATGCCGCACACCGTGATACCCATTGCACATTATTGCACACCATAATGTCCATTACACATTGTCAAAAACTGCAGTACCCATTATACATTATGCCGCACACTATAGTGCCCATTACACATTGTTGCACAGCATAATGCCCATTACACATTGGCGCACACCAAAATACCCTTTACACATTGGTGCACACCGTACTGCCCATTACAAATTATGAGACATACCATAATACCCGTTACACATTATGCCACACACGTAATGCCCATGACATATTATGCCAGCAGCAATGTCCCTTACACATAATTCCCCAGTAATGCCCCTTAAAGATTGCCCACATTAGTGCCACTTACAGAATTCCCATATTAATTCCATATAAGAGGTGGATGAGAGAGCTCACTGCCACGTCCCTGTGTGGTGTGCGCTCAGCTCCTATGCTGCTGAGTGGCTTATACCATGACCGACAGACATTTCAAATATGGCACAGGCTAGGGAGCCAATTGGAGCTCATGGTCCGGCAGCCAATCACTAACTGAGGCTGCCTGTCCATGAGCTCTGATAGGCTGGTGGGTGGGAGCCATATATCAAATGTTTGTCTGCGCTGGTTTGAGCCCCTCAGCAGCCATGGAGCTCAGGGCACAGCCCACAGAACATGGCGGTGAGTGGCCGTGAGCTGCCCCCTACTTAAGACAGGAGGGTCCTAAGGTATTGTGCATCCATTTAGATAGTCCTACCTTACCTGCATCTCTCACTCCCTCCACCTCTCCATCCCCCCTGCATCTCTCACTCCCTCCACCTCTCCGTTCCCATCACCTCTCTGTCACCAATGAATCTCCGTCCCCCTGCACATCTGCGCCCAAATTGCCCCTGCACTTCTCCGCCCCCTATTCACCACCACTGCATAACCCACATACACCCCCTAACACCTATCTCTATACCCCTATACCCACCACATACGCCCCATATGTCTCTACACTTACATAACCTACTGCCGGTGTCTTCCCACATGCACCCCATATCCCTCTGCCCCAAATATTACCCCCATATACCGCTACCCCAAACACATCCTGCACTTCAGTCCCAGTTCCCCAACATACACCCCATGGGCCATAACTCTCTATCCCCACCACAAACACCCTATTCCCCCCACATACCCTTTACTACTCCCATATACAACCTAGTCCCCCTGTTCATTCCACATACACTCCATAATCCTCTACACAAACTCCCATTACACACCCTACTCCTCCTCTGTCCCCAACATACCCATCCCATAACCAATCACCTCCCCCTCACATCTCACACCAGGGTGGTGACCTCTTTTATGCTTCTTAAGCTGGACCTCACGCAGGAGCTACTACATGGTCCCACTTCGTAAAAGTAGTCAATGACTGACCAGTGCTTTGGGGAAGCTGGGCGGGATAATGCCAGCTAAGTCCAGTCCTTCCTTCCTGCAGATTGCTGCGGCGCAGGCCGGGCGTCTTCTTGTACCCCCGGCGCAGGCTGCCCAATCAGAGCACAGAAGTCAGCCACTGAATCTGCAGTGCCGGTGGCTGTGACGGCTGTCACAGGGGGGAGCAGTGCTGCGGATCCGATCCGTCACACCCCCTCCCCCCCACCGCATAACATTAAATCAGCCAGCAGTTCCCCATATCTGGGCCCCCACACCCACGCCGAACTTTAAAAAAAAACAAAAAAAACGGTATGTGGTGCAGACGACAACGGGCCCCATGAGCCTTTTGGGCCCCGGTGCACTGCACCATCTGCACCGCCAGTAGTTCCGCCACTGCCCTGTGGCTTTGGAGACCTGTAGTCAGCTAATTATGCTGATAAGGGGATGTCCACTTTGGGATCATATAATGAGCCATGTTAACCCCTCGTAGTTATTTGTGATGTCACAGCCCCCTCAGCTGACTGCTGTTTCCTGTGCAGGGGGGTTGTGACCGAGGGGGGAAGTCAGCCATGTACTGTACATCCTATGTATGACTCATACAGGACAGTCACCTGGCTGGGCCCACACTGGACAACAAGAAATTACAAATATGCAATAAACAGTACATTACCGTGACAGACACATATCAGGCTCAGGGGTATATGCCCTGATGGGCGCAATACTTCTAAAAATGAGGGACTATTTCCCACCGCAGGCATACATTTGGTATCTAATGGAATAAACTGCATGGATTATTCAGTGTAACATCATATTATTGTCCCACATACAGTCTGGCTATGTCCTGTTATCTCCGGCATTCTGCCATTCTCTTGCTGACACGCTAAAACAGTAGAAAAATATGCAGCGGAACATCACATTTCACCACAATTTCCACTATCACATCTATGCTGATAATACTGAAATCTACCGCTCCTTTCCTGATCTCTCTCCATCTATCCTTGCTCATATCTCCAACTGTCTCTCTGCTGTCTACTCCTGGATGACCCAGCCCTTTTTTAGACTTAAAATATCAAAGACTAAGCTGACCTCTTCCCACCCTCCAGCATAAAACCCGACCATCTTTCATCCTAACCTACTGTTTATGCCCACTTCTTCCCCTTCTGTGTCACCCCTGTCTGTCTAACCCTCCCCTTTAGAATGTAAGCTCTCACGTGCAGGGCCCTCTCTTCTCATGTACCTTTCTCAGAAAATATAAACCTATGCCACCCTAATGATTGCTTCAGTGCCCTGTTCCCTGATGCAACTATCCATAATTACCATGTACAGTACTTGTCCTAAATTGTCTTGTACTGTAATTTGTTATGTGTTTTTGCTCATTTGTGTATTGTTAGGTGCTGCGGAACCTTTGTGGCGCCATATATAACAATGATAATAATAATAATAATAATAATAATAATAGTGATACCCCCATAAGTGAGATCTTCATTCCCCCTTCAGCAGACATATGTGCTGCACTGGACGCAGGGGCAAACGCAGGATTTTCAGAAGGGGGTTTCCAGTGGGGCGGAGCAAAGCACGGAGATGGACACTTAGGTGACTCAGTATATGCAGAGTCAGTTACAGTATTATAGATAGACCAAATGTATATAAATAATAGTAATAATAATAATTAAACAAAATACAGTGTATATATATATATATATATATATATATATATATTTATATATATATATATATATATATATATATATATATATATATAAAAGATAGCTGGTCAGGCACTCCCTTCTCTCCTGACCAAATTAATGTTATTATCGAATTATTGGAACTGGTACTTACCAATAATTTTTTCCTGTATGATGGGCAATTTTACAGGCAAGCTCAGGGCTGTGCGATGGGTTCTAGCATAGCTCCGAGCTATGCCAATATTGTCATGTATGCGATTGAGGATGATGTCTTCTACAATCATAGCACTGTCATGGATAATATTGTATTTCTAGGCCGCTATATAGACAATGTCTTTATTGTTTGGTCCTCAACCCATGAATCTTTTGCTTCCCTGATAGCCTCTCACAATGCCTCTACCTATCCGATTAAATTTACCTTTTCTGCAAGTCAGGAAACCATGAATTTCCTAGACGTCACCGTCTCTCTTACCAACAGCTGCCTTAACACTACCCTTTTCAAGAAACCCACCGACAGAAACCTCCCCCTGTTATCCTCCAGTTGCCATCCGTCAGGCCTCAAACACGGTCTGCCATACTCGCAGATGATTCGCATCCTGCAAATCAATAGCAGCCGCGACACTGCTTTATTGCAGATTGAGGAGCTTATTGACAGATTTAAATTACGGGGATATTTGCATTCTGACCTGGTTAAGGCCAAAGAGAAAGTCCTGCAGTTTAACCAAAGCGCCCTATTAAAGAAAAAAGACCCTTTGCAATCCAATCGATCCAGACTACCATGGGTTAACAAGTACAATGTTGCTTCACCCACCATTAATACCATCACGAAAAAGCATTGGCCTGTCATTAAGTCTGACCCCCAACTGCCATTTTTCGACACCTCTTTAATGCCATGTTACTCCCGTGGGAGAAACTTAAAGGATTGGCTGGTTAAAACTGATCTTTCCAAGATCAAACATACTCAAGTGACAGAATCATTTTTGAGTTCAGCCCCCGTTAGGATGCGCCCGCTGTGGTTGTGTCACCTGCCAATTCATGTTAGCAGGTAAATCCTTTCCTCACCCCCACACAGGTAAAAACATTTTGATAAAACATCATGTCAATTGTGATACCACTTTTGTGGTTTACCAAATTTTATGTCCCTGCGGTTTATCCTACATCGGGAAAACCGAGTGCAAATTTAAAGAACGGATGGCAGCCCACCGTTCTGCCATCCGCAAAGCTTTGACTTCAGGTACCAGCGAGCAACCAGTGGCTCGCCACTTTGCCACTGCCAAACACCCATTATCATCATTACGGTACCGCATCATTGATACCATACCACGGTCCATTAGAGGAGGCAATCGTTCCCTCAAATTGATTCAGTGCGAGGCTAAGTGGATACATAAATTGGATGTCATTGCACCCAAGAGTCTTAATGAAATGTTATCATATGCCTGTTTTCGTTAACCCATGGCTGCCAGCACCGCTTTGGCGCTTCATGTTTTCTGTTTATTTGCACAACTTCATTTCATATGTAAATGTTTTGTGAAACATTCTCGCTAACCGCTGCTTTACATTATGATGTTGTTCAGTTTTTCATTTACAAGTTTACGCTGCATCTTATGGCTGTCCTTCTGTTTCGTTCCCTTGCCAGTTTCCATGGTGACAGGGTACACTGATCTGACGTTCATGACGCGGCTGCGCCATGACATCATCACTAGTGGCGGCTCCCGGATTGACGCTGTGTCCTGCCCGGCACCGTCCAGCACTGTTCACTCGGTATTGCATGTCTTCTATAAAGGTATGTTTTTCACTGCTTGTATTCATGTAAGACTTGAAAAAAGTTGTTTAATACAACTGAAACGTTGTCCACTACCAGAGGCGGATTGGCCCACCGGGAAACCGGGCCGTTTCCCGGTGGGCCGGACCAGATTTCACTCTGGCTGGGCCGCTTACCTTTGTTAGAAGCGGCCGCAGCCCAGCCTGGTCAAAAACGGCAGCATTGCCCAAAACAAATATGGCCGCCGCATATATGCATATATTAAATGCATATATGCGGCGGCCATATTTGTTTTGGGCAAGGCTGAACTCTCTGCGGCCGCTGGATGCCGGCGGAAGCGCGGCGGCCCCCCCCCTCACACATGAACACCCGCCCCGCCGCCCGTACGTCCGCCGCCCTCCTCACTGACCTGACTGACTGTCAGTTAGTCGTCCGCCCGGCGCCCACCTTCCCTGCCGCTTGCTGCTCCGCCCACTCCCGCCCGTTCAAACCCTCCAGCCAGCTCACCCCCCCGCAACAGCAGGAACCCAGGCAGAAACTTTGTGAGTAGTCGCCCACTGCCACCAATGACATGTGTTCATTGTTAAAAGTATAAGGCACATAAAATATATACACACAATATATATATATATATATATATATATATATATATATATATATATATATATATATAGTGTGTGTATGTATATATATATATATATATATATATATATATACACACACACACAATATATATATGTATGTGTGTATATATATATATATATATTACACACACACACACTATATATATATATATATATATATATATATATATATATATATATATATATATATAATATATCTCTATCTAGCTAGAAGAACACAGCGGCGGCACTCGGAGACTCGTGAAAAAAAATCAACTTTATAAAACCATCAAGCAGGTGCAAACAAAGACCGACGTTTCGGGGGGAAGTCCCGTTTTCAAGGTGCAGAAGTGTGCAGGTCACTTCTGCACCTTGAAAACGGGGCTTCCCCCCGAAATGTCGGTCTTTGTTTGCACCTGCTTGATGGTTTTATAAAGTTGATTTTTTTCACGAGTCTCCGAGTGCCGCCGCTGTGTTCTTCTAGCTACCTACCCTGTATTCGAAGGCACCGGAGCAGTACAAGTATCTGGGACTGAGTGCCGGTCCGCCCCATCCCGCTATATATATATATATATATATATATATATATATATATATATATACATATATACACACACACACACATATATAGTGTGTGTGTATATATATATATATAGTGTGTGTGTGTATGTATATATATATATATATATATATATATATATAGTGTGTGTGTGTGTGTGTGTAGTATATATATATATATATATATATATATATATATAGTGTATAGGCTAAACAGCACTTTCATACATATTTTGCAAAATGAAAGGTCGACACAAGTCGACAGGGTAGTGGACAATGTTGGAACCAGGGCATGTCTGGCTAAAACATAGTCCCGAGTAATTTTGGAATGGGGTACATTAAAATAACCAAAAAAGAACCCCCAGACTGTTGTTCAGCATGTTTTAATTTTAATATGCACTTTTATCGGCAGCAGCAGCCGTCTTAAGGGGTTAACTCCATAGTGAGTATCCCCCAGCACTTGATCACTGTACTGTACATGATTTCACATTAGTCACATAAAACACTGAGATTGTTTTTAGCTTATTGCACTGTTTTTACATTGTATTTATTACTGTATATTCACCCCGTACAGATTGTAAGCCCAGAGCGTCACCATGGCGACCGGGAGATGCCTCAGGACACGCTTCCACAGGAAGGACGTAACTGACCTAGGAAGGTGTCCAGGGAGTGGTGCCAGTCCCCGGAGTGGACGCCCGGGACAGAAGGAGGAGGGGTAAGTTTCCTTATAAATTGTTTGCACTATACACACTTTAATATAAATATTATAGATAGATAGATAGATAGATAGATATATATGAGCCAGCAATGTATGTGTTGCCGCCATAACATAATGTACATTGGTGGCCAGTGCCAGCGATAATGCATACATTGCGGACCTGCACCAGCAAGGTATGTTTTACCGCCATACTATACATTGGTGGGCAGTGGCAGCGGTAACGTATGCATTGCTGGCCTGCGCTGCCACTGACCATTAATACAAAATATGTTATGGTGGTGATGCACACGTTCCTGGCGCAGGTGAATGGGTTTCTACCTATATTCCAATTGTAAAGCGCAACGGAATATGCTGCGCTATATAAGAAACTGTAAATAATAATAATAACGCATGGCTGCAAATGAAATTGTAGCCATGCACATGGGCAGGATTTTCACCCAGACAGGGCGGGACCTGATTGCTGGGCTCTGACTATAAGCAGGCCAGCAATAAGTTCTGAATCAGGCCCTAAGAACAGGAATGCACTGAATAAAATGGCCCCTGCTCCCACCCTTGGAATTCAAACCCCGCCCATTATGTAAATAACCTTTACCTCCTAAAAATCTCTCGCTTTTTGGCGAAAATGGCTCAGTGTGTACGCACTACTTTGTTGATAGATATATCTTTCAGAGATTTTGGCAAAGTCTTTTGAAATGAAAATCTTCTAGTGTGTATGGGCCTTAAGATGTAATATAATACATTTTACAATGTTATACTGTCAGCTTTTATATTGAGCTAAAGAGGTGTTAGTGGGAGATGTAAGATTAGAAAATAAAGTACCTCTAAAAGTAGTATCAGATGCAGACAGAGATGTGGTAGAAGTTTTGAGAGGTTTTCGGACCTACTGTATTTACCAAATATTATTTGTAGGATATTCCCCAAAGAAGCCATTTTTAGGAGACCCCCAACCACACCCCCAAAGTTTTCCATAGAGACTGCAATCAGATTCATCAAGCTCTAGTCTAGAAAGCAATGTATTCCAGAACTTTGGTCCAATAGAATAATACGATCTCTAGACACCAATAATAATACGATCTCTAGACACCATTATCCTTCGTAACCCAATCCGCCCCTGTCAGAGAGAGCTACTAGCCATGCCCACACAGCGGCGAAAATGGGGCGTGACCTCGTTTAAATAGGCCACACCCACAAAACACTAGACCACGCCCCCTGAAAATTTGTGCGCGCCTCCGGCGCGCAATGGCACCCCCCCCCCCAGGGCTGCTTCAAATTATTTCCCGGGCTGCTTTTAATTCCCAATCCGCCCCTGATGTGATGCAGTGTCCTCTTTATATTAGACCACACCCCCTTGTGAGACAGCCACATCTCTGGCACAGGGTGAGTAATGCCGAGTGTGCACCAGTTGTCACCATCATGGTTGTATGTGTGCAGACAATTTTTGGGGAACAGATTCATGATTGATCAGGACAGTGCATATTCACATATATGCCATACGTCACATTAGCACAGAGGTTCTCAAACATGGTCCTCAAGGTACTCAGCCAAAGGAGACATAGCACATCAGTCAATTTGATTTAACTATCTGTGCTGAGCCATAAATATACCTAAAACCTGGACCGTTGGGACACCATTAACAGCATGTTTGAGAACCTTTGCCTTAGAGTGTATTGAAGAACATGGAAAAACTATGTGTAAATAGACCCTATGGACAGAGGGGCTGTGTGCACTGTAAACCGTGTATCCATTATACAGTAGATACAACACCATTTCAGAGAAGGACTGACCCTCTATCTTGCTATAAGTGCCAGCACGATATTTCTTCATCTTGGGGGTAGGGTGGCAGGTCAGAGGTCAACTTGAGTCACAGAATGTGCTGTCTGACCGCACTTTTTCTCCTTCTTCACTGGGCTCCTGTGCACCTGAGAACATTCCCCCCTTCCGCATGGAGCAGGGACTGCAAGAAATGACCGTACATATCCTGTCCCTTTTTTATGACTCTCTCCTATCTGTATTTTTTTCCTTCTCTGGTTTTTGTGGCATAATTTTGTACCCATCCTTGACTGTCCACACCGGCATCAGTGCCCATCCCTGTGTGTGTCGCCCCCCTCCTGTCCTTTATTTCTCCTCTTTATGTTTATGTATGTATATGCTCTTTCAAATGTGAAACACAGTGTAATTTTAGAATCTCCTTCTGATCATACCACTTCCTAAACGTGGCTGTCAATGGTTGGTGCACATTCCTGCTTTTTCAACTCATTTTGCATTTTCTCTATAATTCTTGTAAGCTCCTTTCAGCTAGTACATGACATGTTTTACAATACAATACACAGATCTTATCTATCCCCTAATAGAAAATGCACACTCTACATTCTCCCATTATGTCGGAGGCATGTCCAGCCAACAAGGGGGGTGTAGCCTCATATATAGAGACTTTATCAGGAAATCACTGTTGAATCACCACAGGCATGTCCAGCAACCCCATTAATGCCTATTCCTAACCGTCACCCCTAACCCTAATCCTCCACACCCTAAGCCTCCCTGCCATACCTTCAATCGAGAAACCGACAGACAGGTTTCCGCCACCAGCATTATAAGCAATGTCAGGATCCTGCTTGATACTATTAATTCTTTATAGCCACTCCTCTTATTATAATAAATTACTTTCCAAATTTATAAAAGTTCTGCAAGGGTGTGCAGTGATAAATGTAGTTATGTTACATTTATATTTCACAGAAAACCAAAAAAGAAAGAAAATAAACTTGTTGTGAAATGTGCTCCACTCTGCAGAGTTGATAATAAATATACCTGGTACTATGCTTACCCAAGGCCCATATACACTAGATGATATTGGTCACAATATCGCTCAGAAAGGGCTTTCTGAGCAATATTGTGGACAATATCGCCTAGTGTGTACGCTCCCTCTCGCCCAAGCATGTCCAGATGAGGGAAGTCATCGTTAACGAAGGACATGTTGCATCACAGCATGGCCATCGCTACTCCTGCTGGAGCAGGCATCGGCAAGTGTGTATGCACTTGCCAATGCCTGCACCCCAGCTGGGTCCTCTGGGACATCGTTAACTGTGTATGGGCCTTTACAATATAAATTTATGTTTTTCCACTTGCATTTCAAATAATGCAATAGTGTTCTAAGTTACAGGGCACCTTCATAGGCCCTTCTCTACGCTTACTTCTATGCTGGTTCAATATCACTGTAATTTGTAATTACTATAAAGCCTTTCTCTTAAATAAATGGGTAAAAACACTTTTAAAAATGTTGTATATTTTATAAATCTCTACATTGCAATTTATTTATAATTGCGGTGTGTTCTTACCAGTTTCCATTGTTATACAGACATTTAATAGGCAACATTTGTGTCAACGGGGTAACTGGTTATTGTGTTTTGATTTTGGTTGCGGTTCTAACTGAATCGGTTGCGGTGAAGTAATATGTGAACAGGAAGTTTGGAATAGGAAATATTTTTTGTTGTTACATTGTAAAGAACGTCATCATGCTTTAAATGCAGTCTATAAACATTTCTATTTGATTCTGGTGTGATGTTTATACCCTTTGGACCTTTTTGTGGTCCACACTCAACGCTGCAAAATTTGCAGCATTGCATGTGGACTAAATGCCGCCCGCAGTGTTGGCAAACTCCCCGCACCGCCACCCCCTCGCACACCACCATCCTCCACAGGGCTACGAATGGATGATTTGCATAATCATCCATTCACAGCCTTGGGTGCGGGGGAGAAATCATTTGATAGTCGGCGACCATCGAATGATTTCTCCAGCGCTCGCAGATCAGAGACACCTCTATGGTGTCTCTGATCTGCGAGTGCCCTATGCGGGAAGCAGGCGGGCAGCTGACATAAGCTACCTGTCCCAGCACCCCGCACCTGCGTCACTGGGTGATTACCATGAAAACTCCCATGAAACACTAGGCGTTCCCATGGGCTGCCCCCCCCCCGCCCCATGACCGCTGCCCACGCTGCTAGGTGCGAACGGGACGACGACCATTTAGTTCACCGTGCCCACTCGCACCCTGCATCTGCACATGAACGAATATGCCGCATGCGCAGACGCAAAACATCAGTCCCCTATGCAAACGCGCGATGGACCGATCAAAGCAGAATAACCCCCCCATTGTGTCACTGGAGGTTAGAGAGGTACAACAAACATCTCATAGGGCCTAGGTCGAGAACCATTGGTCTTGGGTTCTGGTGTTATGCTTATGTTCTCGTTGTCCACTGCGGTCTTCAGTGTAAACCGTTGAAGTATTGTAGTGAGGAAGAGGAAGAGTTCCATCCGAGCCAGACCCTCCCCCAAACACATCCGTTTCCCTGGGGAGACAGAAGGAAATATATGTTGGACAGATTTTGATGAGGTAAATGATACAAAAGTAGACTTTTAGGATTATTTTTATGAAACTTGGTAAAAAATGGTCTGTTCTGGTCCAAATTCCTATATATTCTGCATATGATAAGGGGAAAAGCATCTGTAAGACAAGACTAAAGCTGGGTACACACTATGGGGGAGATCTAATAGGATGCAATACAGATGGAGCTGCTCCCATTCGAGGATCACCATCCGCCAGCTCCCACCAGCCCTTGCCATCCGCCGAATGGTGCGTGCGTGTCCTCCCACTCTGCCCACATCCGCCAGTGCTTGCAATCCTCCAGATTCCAGCGGATTGCGGACTGGCAGAGTCTGGGCCCATCTGTATTTTAGAACAAGCCAGAAATCACGTGGCACACCGTTTGGGAACCACTGCTTTAGGGGCAATATTGGAACAGACAACGCTGTGGATAAAACCGTCTTTAAACAATAGGTGCTTTTCTGAGGTCAATTACAGTGTTTATTCATCCCTTTTATTGTTATTGTGTTTTATTTATGTGAATACTGTATGATGATATTATGTGTGTACCTGCAGAAAATGGCATGAATGCATCATTCTTCTTAAAGCCACCATTCGCATCAAGAAAGTGTCCAGGATCAAACTTATCTGGGTTCTTGAACTGTTTGGGGTCTTTCAGGACGGAGGTCAGGACTGGAAACACCAAGGTTCCCTGAAATCATTTTAGAATCTTATTTTTCAACCTGATAATACAGTAGATACAGCACATAAATAATGTCAGCATGCCAGGGTGGCCAAAACCTGTCCTCGAGATCTACCAACAGTTCATGTGCATCAGGCATCCTTGGGATCTATAGTAGGAATGAATAAAGCAGGTATGGCAATGTGACAAGGAGTAATGACTACAGCTGTACACCAGCTAGGTGATCTGGAAAACCTGGACCGTTGGTAGATCTTGTGAACCGGGTTGGCCAGTCCTGGCTTAGAAGATGAAGCGGTTTGGTGGTAAATAAATAAAAATAGCCAAGGAAAGTATAAGAATAAGCTGCATATGTTCAAGTAAGACTAAACAGAGGATAGTAATTTATAATAAAGTAATTGTTGTAATAATAATAATAATAATAATAATAATAACAATAATTTTATTACAGAAACCACGTAATACTGTAGAGAGAGATTTAGATTTGAAAAGATGAAATACAGAAATCAGAGAGATACTGTACAACACTACAAATGTATATCAGTCATTTTGGGTAATCAATTGAAATTAGTATTCATCCTACCCATGAACCCTAAAAATAGTAGGGGGCATATTTATCAATATTTTACTACAATAATGTGGAACCTGGTAATGTTTACATCTTTTTGACATAATGTTAGCATCCCCTTAATGTATCAAAGCGTTTTCATTTAATTCTCTTCTAAGCCTTTCAAATCACATTTTTTTTTTTAGCAAGCGGATTATATTTTCTATAGGAAACGTTTTTAGTAAGCAGATTACATTTCTATAGAAAATACCTACTGTAGAATTGTAAAAAAAAAAAAAATGTACCAGAGGTAGTCTTGCAAAAATAACGCCAGCTTCAGATGGCATTATACAGGCTTCCCACTGTTCTTACTACTCCTGCTCTGTTCTTGCTGCATGCTGACAGGCAGGGCAGAGAACAGAGTCTGTAATCAGCATATGTGTCGAAATAGACCACAGGCTGGTCACACAGAGATAAAAATGTTTTCCTGCAGACTCTGACTATTAATTGGTCAACTGATCTGCACAGTCATTTGAGGTGCAGTGAGAGTGTCTGCTGGGCATTTTCAGTTGACTGCACAGATCAGCTGACATGATCACAAAAGGAGATACAGGGCTTGATCTACCATTAGGCAGCTGTAGGGGCTCCACAAAATGGGGGTGGCCCTGTATGATTATCACATAAGGATTTTAACCTAGGGTTGGGGTGGGGGGAGGGTAAAGCAAGTATTTATGGGATAGACATAGAAAGCCGTAAGGGGAGGTATAATAAGTGTTGAGGAGATGGAGAGAGTGGAAGGGGAAGCATAACCAATAAGGAGAAGCCTTTGATGACACCAATATGTAAAACAATCATATCAAAGCAAAAAGAAAACCAAGGGTAGGAAATAGATTAAGGTGTATTCTTTAAATTGCAAGAAGAAGCCTATCAGGTAAAATATGGGAGTTAGAACTAGTAGCAGTGAATGAACAATATGATATTATAGGCATACTTGCCTACCTGACCCTCTGCATGAGGGAGAAAAGGCTCTGTTTCTGGACTTCCCTGGTAATGTATGATTGCCATCACCTGTGAGGAGCTAGGTAATTGATAAGAAAGGTGTCACCACAGATGATGGCAATCATACATTACCAGGGAAGTCCAGGAACAGAGCAATGTGTCCCTCATGGAGAGGGGCAAGTAGGCAAGTATGATTATAGGTATTCATGAGACATGGTGGGATGGTACTCACGACTGGGCAGTCAGCTGGAGGGGGGGTGGTTACTCTCTACAGAAGGGATAGGGTTAAACAAGGGGAGGAGTAGTATGTCTTTATGTTAAGTCAGTGATAACAACACGCATAAAGTTACCTATTTATGAGGGTATTGGTTGTAAAACAGAGGCATTATGGGTGGAAATATGAAGTGGAGGTAAATATTTAAAGCAGTTGCTGATGCTTTAAATTAGAGATGTGCACCGGCCACTTTTAGTGTTTCGGGAAGCGTGTTTTGGATCTGTATCTCTGGCAGTGTTTTGGATCTGGATCCGTTCCAAAACACCACCTTTCAGTGTTTCGTGTTTTGTGTTTATAATTTTTCTTTAAATATAAAAATTACTAAAATCTCAGAATTTTTATTTTTTTGCTCCTATGCTATTATTAACCACAATAACATTAATTTCCATTAATTTCCAGTCTATCTTGAACACCTCACAATGTTGTTTTTAGGCCAAAAGGTTGCACCCAGGTATTGTAGCTGGATGACTATGCCAAATGACACATGTGTGCGGCGCAAACACGTGGCCCATCTAGGAGTGGCACTGCAGTGGTAGACAGAATGGCAGTTTGAAAAACTAGGCCCCAAAGAACACATGATGCTAACAAAAAAAGAGGTGCAAGATGGAATTGTCCTCACCCCCTTCAGTGTGTACTTCCTCACAGATTTTCAATTCCACGCTGGACTCCACAATCACAGGTCACTCTGTAGTCTCTGAAGGCAATTGCTGGTCTTCATTGAAGAATTGATACAGTAACTCATTTTGATGAACATCATCTCCACATTTTGCGGAACCAACCACCTACGGCCTCGCTGACCAGGTTCCCGGCTGCACTAAAAACTCTTTTTGGAGTACACACTGGAGGGGGACAACTCAGGTAAATAGAGCCAGTTTGTACAGGGGCCTCCAAACTGCCTTTTTTTTTCCTGCCACTTCGGGTATGGCGTGTCTGACATGTCTACTTGGATGCTGTCACCAAAGTAATCCTACACCATTTTTTCAATGGTGACAGCATCTTATGCAGTGACAGTAGACATTTCAGCAATCGTTGGCAGGTCCTTCAGTCCGGACCAGATGTCCAAACTTACTCCTGCCTACCCTGCATCACCGCCAGTGAGTCGGATATGAACTTTGAGCTGTTTCCAGAACAACTCCTCCTTATTGAAATCAAGGAGGAGCTGTTGCGTGTCATAGTCTGCTTCAGATGACAATTGCCTGACCAGCAGGTCTTTGCACCGCTGTAGACTTGTGTCCTCTGGAAACAGAGACACAACATACGCTTTGAACCGAGGATTGAACACGGTGTCCAGAATATATTCCTTTGACTTTAATAGACTGACCACCCTCATATCCTGGCAAAGCATATAAAGGGCTTCATCCACAAGAGCTACATGGTTTGTGGAATCGCAATGCTTTAGCTCCTCCTTCACATTCTCCAGATGATTCTGCAACAGCCTGATCAGTAGAATCACCTGAATCAAGCTGACAGTGGCGGAGCTGACTTCTCGTGTGGCCTGATCTTGAATACAGTGTTTAGTTCTGGGCACCACTCCATAAAAAATACATTTTGGATCTAGAAATGATTCAGAGGAGAACAGCAAAATTGATTAAGTGTATGGAGTCATTGGGTTATGAGTAAATGTTAGCCAGTTTAGTCATGTTTCTTTAGAAAAGAGGGGGGATGTTGTAGGAAGGAGGAGCATCTAAGAGGAGATATGATTACAATATACTGTACTGTACAAATACAAAAAGGGCCACTACAGAGAACTATCAGGTTAACTGTACCCTCAATGTGTGTAAGGTTAGAGGAGAGGAAGTTTCACAACCAGCGAAGGAAAGTCTCTTTACAGTAAGGGCAGTTAAGATATTGAATACTCTGCCAGAGAAGGCTGTGATGGCAGATTTAATTGATATGTTTAAGAAAGGGTTAGACAAATGTTATAGTATCCATGGAATATCCAGGCCAAGGTAGGCTCTAGAGGAGGGACTAAGCACAGTTCAAAATTCAAATAGGGGAGTCACACCATCTGCCATTCCAAACTGACTCACTGGCACTTGGAGTTCTCCCTTATTTGATTTTGAACGGTGATGAAGATCCACCTTTGGAGCTGACACTGGGGGTTATAGGCATTAATTACAATGTATAGTAGTGGGCCCAGAGATAATTAGGACTGCTATCTTGGGCCATCAGGAATACTGTTATACAGTGGTGATCTTGAGTACCCCTGCGCACCCCCTTGCTGCTTAGGTCTCCCTCCTTGGTGTTTCCCTGACACCGGTTTTGCTGAATATAGAGAGTGGGTGAAGGGGACCTTTAGCGCACTGGGTAAAAACAACAGCATAAAGGTTTTTGACCTACAAAAAATTCAGTGGAGGTTTCCTTAAAATTCAAATTTCATTTATTCCATACAAATAGACAAAAAATTGCACACAGTAAAAATGTACACAGTAAAAATGACAGCAAATCTCTCCTTACCCAGATGGAAAGGTGGAGCCTAGGATGGTAAAGACAGAGTGTTCCAAAGATGGGCTAACCCTGTCGGCTCCACAGATTGACAGGCCTTGATAAAGAGTCTCCAAGACTCGAAACGCGTTGGGCCCAAAGGATTGCAGATTACCAAGGAGGACCTCTGCCCAGCCAAGAAATCTGTGGAGCCGACAGGGTGAGCCCATCTTTGGAACACTCTGTCTTTACCATCCTAGGCTCCACCTTTCATTGTCTTTTTTACTGTGTACATTTTTACTATGTGCAATTTTTTGTCTATTTGTATGGAATAAATGAAATTTGAATTTTAAGGAAACCTCCACGGAATTTTTTGTAGCTCAAAAACATTTATGCTGTTGTTTTTACCCAATGCGCTAAAGGTCCCCTTCACCCACTCTCTATACATCAGGGATACTGGTTGGAAGCAGATTTGTAGTTACTTCATCTGGGTCTTTAGAAATATAAACTGTGCACTGCAGGTGATCCAAGGTAAACTTGATAGACTGATGTATTTTTTTCAACCTCATCAACTATGTTACTATGTTACTCTTACAAAGGCATCCTTGTTAAACTTACAAATGGCAGGTGTTGTACCTCCACACTTTCAGCTGAGGTTTTGGAAAGTTGATGTTGGTGTGTGGGATATTGGAGAAGTTTTCCCTAGCGTGTCAAAAAACCTTAGCGCTGGGCCTGTACAGATGGCATTTAATTATCTGACTATTTTCTTTACATTGTCTATATTAAAACTACCTTTGCAATATGATATCCCCTGAAGGTTGTGTCTTTACTTGTTGCATGAATCACTCCTGCAGGAACAATATCAGCAAATCTCTGGATCTCATGAATAACAGCGTCTGTGTATGGCATCTTACTCCTGTCCTCCACTGATGGGCAGCGATCTCTGCCTTTTACATTGTCTATTTCCCCATGGATCTTCTCTGAAATATATATTCCCATTTATTGAACATTGATAAGATTTCATTTCTGTTTTTTCTTTCTATTTTTTTCTTCATAATGCATCAGGAACAAAACACATATAAAATTGCAAACATTCCAAAGTTACAGTAAGTAACATATAGAGGGCGGGATGTTCTAACATCCGCTGCCCTGTATCGCTGGGCATCGCATTATTAATAACCACATATGCTCTAACATATGCGGTTATTAACACAAGGGACAGCTCTTGCGATAAGAGCTGTCCCTTGCGATGCGGCGCCGGTGTTGGACTTCCGGGGCTGTGACCCGGGAGTCCATCTGTGCATGTTCAGAGCATTGCGCCAGCTGCAGGGAATGCTGGGAGGGATCCATGACAGATTAGTAAATCTAATTAACAAATATTAACTGTTTTCAGGCTTTTCTCCTCTGCCCCATCCCAAGAGTCTGGCAAAGGCATCTGTCCAGACGGCCATCGGCTATTTTCCCTCGTGGGGGTCCACGACCCAAGGGAGAATAGAATAGGTGGCGAGCGTAGCTCGTCACCGTGCCCGCAGCGTGGCGAGCGCAGCGAGCCCTCAAGGGGCTGAGTTGCACTGGCCACGCTGTCTGGGTCCGGCCAGTCGGGATAATGACTGTCAGGATCCCAACTGTCAGAGAACATACCACACCCGTGTAAACCCACAGCATCCAATTTAATTGTATATTTCACATTTTTTTGTCCGTAACTAGACAACATTTCTAGAGAATTTGTGACTGTCTGGAAACAAGGTAGCAATGTTACCTTGTATCTCAGGGTACTTGAGCAGAATCAGGAATCCATATCTCAATGTCAAACTTGTTGTTTCCGTCCCAGCAAAGAACAGGTCAATTACTGCCGACAGTAAGTTGTCATCATGAAATTCTGTATTTGGGTTGTTTTTTTCCTAGAAGATAAATTAATTATTTAGTTAACAGGGTTCCCATGCTTTGTAGAATCAGCAAGTTATCATACGTGATCCATTTATATTGCAAACAATTTCCCAAAACTCACTTCTTCCATCTTTATGAGGAAGCAGTCTATGTAGTCTCGTGGGCAGTCCTTATCCAATGTGTTTCGGTGAGTCCTCACCATGTCCTTTATAAAGTCCTTCAGTTTTTCGAAAGTTGGGAAAAGTTTCTGGTGAGGGCCAGGGACATAGCTCATCAAGGTTGGGAAGATATTAAGTAGCTGCAAAAAAAAGTTAAATTGAGGAAATAAAATTGAAAATGTTCACAATGTTAACAACAGAACTAGTGCCAAGTGAAAAGTCAATATTCTGAGTTAAGGTTAGGTTTTGATGGGAGATAAAGTTAAGGTTGCAGGGAGGGAGGAGGTTATGGTTGACAAATAGGTGGAGGGTTCGGGATAGTGGAGAACTATATTTTGGAACACCACTTCTAAGATGTCTGCACTTGAACTGAAGCTCATGTGATTGCCGGGACCCATGAGAAAGACAATGCAGCTTCTGCAACTGCTGGGACAAGCTGCGACATCACTAGACTGGGGAATGTTTTTTGGCAGTTTATCATGTCAACATATAGACTTGTCAAATATGAGCACATAACCCTTCTAAATGCAGCCATCGCTGTACCAATATCATACTTTGGGCGAAATGTTCTAAAGAAAAAAATGCGAAAAATGCGGTGAAACCCCCGTTTTCAGGGGCTTCACTGCATTTTAAAATGTACTAAGACCGGGCCACAGCGATTTTTATACATCCATCCTTTATGTTCCAGGTTTATATCAGTGATAGATCACAATTTCCCCTATACAGAGTAAGCATATTAACAAACTCCTCTTACCTCTAAGGGCCAGATCTATCAAGCTTCAAAAGTAATAAAGTGGAGAGTGATAAACAACCAGCCAATCGGCTCCTACCTGTATTTTTTCAAACCCAGCCTGCAACATGACAGTTAGGAGCTTATTGGTTTGTTTATCACTCTCCATTTTTCACCTTTACAGCTTGATACATCTGGGTATTCAATCTTGGCCGTTATTTTTACCAGGGGAAATGGCGGTCGTTCCCTATTCAATGCTGCCTTTTCCAACAGCATTGAAGGTGGATTCCGCCAAAATAGTTGGATCTGTTTTGTCGTAAACGGCTGTGGATTGTCGAATTCATGGCCGTCTTTCCACAATCTGTGGCCATTGTTGCCGGCACGCCCACTTTTCGACACTGGAAAGGCGGAATATTGAATTCCGCTTGTCGAGTATCTGTTGAACGAAATGGCCTTGGATTCTGACTTTCGGGACATTCCAACTGTCGGAATCCCAGATTGAATACCGCCCTTAAGGGCTCTACATAGGCAGAGATTTGTGCCAGAGATTCATAACGGGAGATTCAGCATGAGAGATTTCACTTTCTTGAGGTGCGTACACACGGGGCGATATATCGCTCAATGCCCCCTTTTCATCGGCGACCACAGATGGTCGCTGACAGGGCTATTTTTGTGCAGGCTCCAGCAGGAACTGTGACCCTTATTCTTGTTCACTCTTTCTGACAAAATATTTCTTAGATGGACAAAACCATTTGCACTGCAGGTGAGGCAGTTGTAAAACCCCACCCGAATCTAATTATCTCTGGACAAGTAACACCTGCCTCACCTGCAGTGCACATGGTTTTGTCCATCTAAGAAATATTTTGTCAGAAAGAGTGAACTAGAATAACGGCCACAGTTCCTGCTGGAGCCTGCACAAAAATAGCCCTGGTCGCTGATAAAAAGAAACCTCTGCCGGAGGTGCCGCAGAGGTAATCAGCTGGTCGCAGGAGCTTGCGATTAGAACTGGGCTGAAAACGGGAGCGCGCACCCAGCGATTTATCGTCGGGGCACACTCCCATCACTGGCAATATGGTAGCCAGCGACCATATTGCCAGCGATTTCAGCAAACATCGCTGCCGTGTGTACATGACTTCAGATAATGAGCCACATACAGATAGATTTGTGTCAGAGATTCATAATGGGAGATTCAGCATGAGAGATTTCAAATCTGTCACAACTGTCACAAAGTGACATAAAAAACTGCACGTCTTCACAAAAATAATGTTATATGGTATAGACAGTAATTTCCCCAATAAACTTATAAATAAATATAATACATTTCCTTAATAAATACATTTCCTTAACATTATTTTTTGGGAGAGTAGACTTTGTTATAATTTAAAATGTCTCTTTTACGCCAAAAGGAAAAATCTTTCTTCTCACGTATTGCTGAAAATAGCAAAAATACATTTTAAAATACGGACACAACATCATCTAATGTAAATATAGACAAAATAAGTAGTAAAATTGGCACTGCCATCTTCAGGTGGTGGATCTGCAATCAGCCAACTAGAAATTCCTTCTAGCTCTGATAACTGGTATTATGCGAATTTGAACTTGAACTCAAGTCGCTACTAACTGCTACTAAAAAGCAGTTCTCCCTCTGTTACAATTCCACAAAATACAGTACCAGCCAGTTGGCACATAACTGACATTTTTCAAACACTGCCTGTAACATGACAGTTAGGAGGTGATTGACTGCCACTTTATCTCTTTCTACTTTATCAGTCGTTGAGGCTATTTAAACGATTTATCTTCGGTAACAATAATTTTCTTGGAGAAAGAGAAAGTGGGTGCAGATACTGACCATTTAAGATTCTAACCATCTATGATATCAAAACCTGTAACCAGTTTATTTTAAACACATGAGGAAAAAATGTATAGCATAATGATGACACTGTACCCTTTTAGTTTCCCTTTTTGAATTGAATATCCATTAAAGTTACACCGGTATTTGCTCTCTTTGAACTAGAATTTAAAATCTATTTCCGTTTTTTAATTCATGTTGCACGCTATTAGTCAGGTCATGCAACGTCTGATCCATCTTGGTAACCAATAGTTTCACTTTCCAATACTCTGGGACAGGCCTGGCCAACCTGTGGCTCTCCAGCTGTCGTGGAACTACAAATTCCAGCATGTCTTGCCACAGCTTTGCTATTAGGAAATGCTAAAAAATTTGCATGCTGGGATATGTAGTTTCACAGCATCTGTAGAGCCACAGCTTGGCCAAGCCTGCTTCGGGATATGACACCTGGATTTAGATTGACTACAAATAATGAATTTTGGAAGGAATTTTTGGAGTCACTATAGAAGACAAAGTGATTTCTTGTGTACTGTATACATCCATTAGGTTTTCAATTGTTTCTTTATATTTACCTGACCAAAGGCAGAGTTTATTATTTGACCAACATCTATAATATATGACATAAGGGCGGTGAATTTCTTGTCCTCGTAGTCAAATCTCTTGCCAAATACAATTGAGCAAATAACATTGGAAACAGCCTGTCTCAGTAGATATGCTGGGTCAAATGGGGTGCCTGTTAAATCGTAAAAAAGATCACCATTATAAATACGATCATAAAAATATCTTGCATATTGTCTAATGGTAAATTAAAAAAAAAAAAAAAAATAATTTTAGCCAAACCTTTAAATTTTATTGAGAAAAAGTCTGTGTAAAACAATAAATACTAAAAATAACTAAAGATTTTTTTCAGAAACAGGTGCCTGTATATGGAGTGAATATTTTGATTTCAGGTTATAAAGTTAACTCTTCTTTTTTTTAAATATATTCCAAATCATTTGTTCATTTTTAAAAGGCTTTCAAAAAAGATGCAAGAGTGTTGAAATGTCACATGGTAGGAGTGATGCTGCTGATGGTACCAGAACACACTTGTTTTTGTGGTGCCCTGTGTTTCTTTTCTTTGGAAGGTGATCTTTGTCTGCCATTGATTTGTATGTTTTGTAAAATTCTTCTGCAGCCCGGCTCCCTCAGCCCAGGTCCTGGCTCCCTCCTCCTGCAGCTCCCCGAGAGTTACTTGCGATAAATCACATGTAAAAATGGCACATCTAGTGCAAAAGTGTATGTGAGCCCTCCCGTGGAGCTGCCAGGCAAATCAAGTCCTAATTTATGGGCTTGTGGCTCCCCAGCTTCTGGCTGGGGAGTTTGACAGAGTCAAACACAGATCAGTAATATCGGTGCATGCACTTCTGTCAGGGAAAGTAAAGAAATAGTTAAAAATGTAAAATAAAAAAATGACTTGGGGTCCCCGGGAATATGTCTATATAAGTTCTGCATAACCACCCACCGGAACTAGTATGCTCTGGCCAGGTGGTACTGGGGCAGTTTGAGCCTCCCAATAAAGGGGCCATCACCCTTCAGGGCACCCATGGCAAGGGACGAAGCCCAGGGCTATGCTTGCCACCCCTGAGCAGTGGGTGTCGAATTCCTAGCATTAAAGGGTATGGATTTGAACCAGCAGTTTGTGGTAGATGACAAGGTTAATTGAGGTCAATCATGTGGTTGCCCTCAATTAACCTTGTGGTTTGCAGTAAACCGCTGATTCAAAACGTCGACTTCAATGGAGATTTTTCCCAATAAAAGAATATGGGCTCAGCATTGGTGGCAGCTCAGCAGTACCAAGGCCAATCAGGAAAGTGCTACTACATTGCACTCCCTGACTTGCTGCACTTATTGCCAATAAGAGACTCCTCCCACCTTGCATAATGTGAGTATTGGGAGGAAGTATCCCAAACAGAGTGCATTCTGGTGTGAAAAGAATATAATTGACCAATAGCAATTAGAATTTGACAAATCATAATCTTCGATGCATCAAAAAGTAAGCCCTGTGTCATATGTATAGGAACATTGCAGGGTAAGAAATATAGGGGAAAAGAGTGCACGCTTGAGTATGAGACCAAATTAAATTAACGGCTGACACACTGGAGAGCTGAGAAATCAAGGTGTAAGATGTGGAAGAATTATCAGGTATAAACTTTGTGGTAAACTTTGCAGAATTGTATCTAGAGGGCTATCCTAGTCTGAGCTTGAGAGAGAGTTCATGCGACAGAGGGATAAAGTAGCCAGCACGGGAAAACTGGATTTATTGAAAAGCACTCCCACAATTCCCACCTCTTGCAAACAACATATGTTAAATGGGTATAAAGCCTGTCCATTTGGAAAATCTGGGTTAGAAAGAAAGGGAAGAGGGATTTATGTGCCTGCAACTCAAAATTGTGCCTAATAAGTGCCAGGTCTTTCGTGTATGTTCTCAAAAAACCGAGTGGGATCACCTGATCATGAGTGTGCAAGAAACTAGTGAGGTCCCCTCCTTCACAAATTCCCTCAAGAGACGTATTTGCAGGTCTTGGTCACATAACCAGTCCTTAACCCCTTCCTGACAGAGCCAGTTTTTGCGTTCCTGACAGAGCCCTTTTTTTCAAATCTGACATGTCTCACTTAAGTGGGGATAACTTTTTTTTGCTTTTACTTATCCCAGTGATTTTGAGATTGTTTTTTCGTGACACATTGTACTTCAAATTAGTGGTAAATTTGGGTCGATACAGTCTGTGTTTTTTTGTGAAAAATACCAAAATATCGTGAAAAAATGGAAAATTTAGCGATTTGCAAAATGTTAAATTTTCTGCTTGTGAGACAAATAATCTTACCACTCAAAATAGTGAATAACTAACATAGACCATATGTCTACTTTATGTTGACATCATTATTTCAACTTCCTTTTAATTTTTTGGGACACTAGGAGGCTTACAATATGAATAGCAAATTCTCAAATTTTCAAGAAAATTTCAAACACTGATTTTTTTAGGGACCAGTTCAGTTCTGATGTGACTTTGAGGGACTTGTATGTAAGACACCCCCATAAATGATGCCATTTCAAAAACTGCACCCCTCACAGTATTCAAAACAGCATTTTGGAAGTTTGTTAACCCTTTAGGTGTTTCACAGGAATTAAAACAAAGTGTAGGTGAAATTTCAAAATTTCTTTTTTTTTTGCAGATTTGCAAATTTAATACATTTTTCTAAGGAACACAGTACATTTTACTAGAGAAATGTGACTGAAAATTGATTCCCCCAATTCTTTTGTTTTCATAAATATCCTATATGTGGCCCTAGTGTGCACGGTGACCAAACCACAGGCTTCATAATAGAAGGAGCACCTACTTGATTTTGGAGCCTCCTTTTTATGAGATTATTTTTTAGGCACCATGTAGGTTTCTAGGCACCATAAGATGCTAAAAGTTAGGAACCCCCCCACAAGTGACCCCATTTTGCAAACTACACCCCTTAGGGAATTCATCTAGGGGTATAGTGTACATTTCAAACCCCCAGGGGTTTCACCAATTGTGGTACAACTGGGCAGTGAAAATTAAAAATTATTTTTTTTACACAAAAATACAGTTCTGGCTCCAAATTTGTCATTTTCAGAAGGTATGAAGGAGACAAAGCACCCCAAAATCTGTGCCCCAATTTCTCCCGAGTACGGCAATGCCTCACATGTGACCAAAAAATACCAGTTGGGTGCATGGCAGGACTCAGAAGGGAAGGAGTGATTTTTGGATTTTGCAGCTCAGATTCTGGTGGAATTTTGGTGGGTGCTATGTCGCATTAGCAAGACCCCCCAAGCACCAATACAGTGGAACCCCCCCACAAGTGACCCCATTTTGCAAAGTACACCCCTCAGGGAATTCATCTAGGGGTATAGTGTACATTTCAAACCCCCAGGGGTTTCACCAATTTTGATACAAGTGGGCAGTGAAAATGAAAAATTACATTTTTTTACACAAAAATGCAGTTCTGGCTCAAAATTTTTCATTTTCAGAAGGTATGAAGGAGAAAAAGCACCCCAAAATCTGTGCCCCAATTTCTCCCGAGTACGGCAATGCCTCACATGTGACCAAAAAATACCAGTTGGGTGCATGGCAGGACTCAGAAGGGAAGGAGTGATTTTTGGATTTTGCAGCACAGATTCTGGTGGAATGAATGGTGGGTGCTATGTTGCACCAATACAGTGGAACCCCCCCACAAGTCACCCCATTTTGCAAAGTACACCCCTCAGGGAATTCATCTAGGGGTATAGTGTACATTTCAAACCCCCAGGGGTTTCACCAATTTTGATACAAGTGGGCAGTGAAAATGAAAAATTACATTTTTTTACACAAAAATGCAGTTCTGGCTCAAAATTTTTCATTTTCAGAAGGTATGAAGGAGAAAAAGCACCCCAAAATATGTGCCCCAATTTCTCCCGAGTACGGAAATGCCTCACATGTGACCAAAAAATACCAGTTGGGTGCATGGCAGGACTCAGAACGGAAGGAGTGATTTTTGGATTTTGCGGCTCAGATTCTGGTGGAATTTTGGTGGGTGCTATGTCGCATTAGCAAGACCCCCCAAGCACCAATACAGTGGAACCCCCCCACAAGTCACCCCATTTTGAAAACTACACCCCTCAGGGAATTCATCTAGGGGTATAGTGTACATTTCAAACCCCCAGGGGTTTCACCAATTTTGATACAAGTGGGCAGTGAAAATGAAAAATTACATTTTTTACACAAAAATGCAGTTCTGGCTCGAAATTTTTCATTTTCAGAAGGTATGAAGGAGAAAAAGCACCCCAAAATCTGTGCCCCAATTTCTCCCGAGTACGGCAATGCCTCACATGTGACCAAAAAATACCAGTTGGGTGCATGGCAGGACTCAGAACGGAAGGAGTGATTTTTGGATTTTGCAGCTCAGATTCTGGTGGAATTTTGGTGGGTGCTATGTCGCATTAGCAAGACCCCCCAAGCACCAATACAGTGGAACCCCCCCACAAGTCACCCCATTTTGAAAACTACACCCCTCAGGGAATTCATCTAGGGGTATAGTGTACATTTCAAACCCCCAGGGGTTTCACCAATTTTGATACAAGTGGGCAGTGAAAATGAAAAATTACATTTTTTTACACAAAAATGCAGTTCTGGCTCAAAATTTTTCATTTTCAGAAGGTATGAAGGAGAAAAAGCACCCCAAAATCTGTGCCCCAATTTCTCCCGAGTACGGAAATGCCTCACATGTGACCAAAAAATACCAGTTGGGTGCATGGCAGGACTCAGAACGGAAGGAGTGATTTTTGGATTTTGCAGCACAGATTTTGGTGGAATGAATGGTGGGTGCTATGTTGCACCAATACAGTGGAACCCCCCACAAGTCACCCCATTTTGCAAAGTACACCCCTCAGGGAATTCATCTAGGGGTATAGTGTACATTTCAAACCCCCAGGGGTTTCACCAATTTTGATACAAGTGGGCAGTGAAAATGAAAAATTACATTTTTTTACACAAAAATGCAGTTCTGGCTCAAAATTTTTCATTTTCAGAAGGTATGAAGGAGACAAAGCACCCCAAAATCTGTGCCCCAATTTCTCCCGAGTACGGCAATGCCTCACATGTGACCAAAAAATACCATTTGGGTGCATGGCAGGACTCAGAAGGGAAGGAGTGATTTTTGGATTTTGCAGCTCAGATTCTGGTGGAATTTTGGTGGGTGCTATGTCGCATTAGCAAGACCCCCCAAGCACCAATACAGTGGAACCCCCCCACAAGTGACCCCATTTTGCAAACTACACCCCTCAGGGAATTCATCTAGGGGTATAGTGTACATTTCAAACCCCCAGGGGTTTCACCAATTTTGATACAAGTGGGCAGTGAACATGAAAAATTACATTTTTTACACAAAAATGCAGTTCTGGCTCAAAATTTTTCATTTTCAGAAGGTATGAAGGAGAAAAAGCACCCCAAAATCTGTGCCCCAATTTCTCCCGAGTACGGCAATGCCTCACATGTGACCAAAAAATACCAGTTGGGTGCATGGCAGGACTCAAAAGGGAAGGAGTGATTTTTGGATTTTGCAGCTCAGATTCTGGTGGAATTTTGGTGGGTGCTATGTCGCATTAGCAAGACCCCCCAAGCACCAATACAGTGGAACCCCCCCACAAGTGACCCCATTTTGCAAACTACACCCCTCAGGGAATTCATCTAGGGGTATAGTGTACATTTAAAACCCCCAGGGGTTTCACCAATTTTGATACAAGTGGGCAGTGAAAATGAAAAATTACATTTTTTACACAAAAATGCAGTTCTGGCTCAAAATTTTTCATTTTCAGAAGGTATGAAGGAGAAAAAGCACCCCAAAATCTGTGCCCCAATTTCTCCCGAGTACGGCAATGCCTCACATGTGACCAAAAAATACCAGTTGGGTGCATGGCAGGACTTAGAAGGGAAGGAGTGATTTTTGGATTTTGCAGCACAGATTCTGGTGGAATGAATGGTGGGTGCTATGTTGCACCAATACAGTGGAACCCCCCCACAAGTCACCCCATTTTGCAAACTACACCCCTCAGGGAATTCATCTAGGGGTATAGTGTACATTTCAAACCCCCAGGGGTTTCACCAATTTTGATACAAGTGGGCAGTGAAAATGAAAAATTACATTTTTTTACACAAAAATGCAGTTCTGGCTCAAAATTTTTCATTTTCAGAAGGAATGAAGGAGACAAAGCACCCCAAAATCTGTGCCCCAATTTCTCCCGAGTACGGCAATGCCTCATGTGTGACCAAAAAGTGGCAGGACTCAGAAGGGAAGGAGTGATATTTGGATTTTGCAGCACAAATTCTGGTGGAATGATGGTGGGTGCTATGTCGCATTAGCAAGACCCCCAAAGCACCAATACAGTGGAACCCCCCCACAAGTGACCCCATTTTGCAAACTACACCCCTCAGGGAATTCATCTAGGGGTATAGTGTACATTTCAAACCCCCAGGGGTTTCACCAATTTTGATAAAACTGGGCAGTGAACATGAAAAATTACATTTTTTTACACAAAAATGCAGTTCTGGCTCAAAATTTTTCATTTTCACAAGGAATGAAGGAGACAAAGCACCCCAAAATCTGTGCCCCAATTTCTCCCGAGTACGGCAATGCCTCACATGTGACCAAAAAATACCAGTTGGGTGCATGGCAGGACTCAGAAGGGAAGGAGTGATTTTTGGATTTTGCGGCTCAGATTCTGGTGGAATGAATGGTGGGTGCTATGTGGCATTAGCAAGACCCCCGAAGCACGGTGAAATTATGAACCTAATATTCCATAGATGTGTGGTATATTTTAAAACACTCCTTTATACATAGGCCGGGTTTGTCGGGGCAAGTGTCACACTGGAAAATAGTTTGCTTTCTTATTCCCTTTTTATAGCAAACTTTGCACCTTTTTTGTGTCCTGCCCTTTTTTCCAGTGGAGGGGATTTCATCAGGAAAATGCTGCCCTGGTACAATACGGGGGCCAGTACTAGAAGTACTGGGGCCCTCTGCCTGCTGGTTCCCAAATATTAGGCCCTTTATGACTTCCTCTTGAAAGTGCATAAATGTCCCCCTCTGGCCGGTAGAACGGAATAGCACGTAAGCGTTATACAGTGCCATCTGGATGATATACACGGCCACCTTCTTGTACCAGATTTTTGTTTTCCGCAGGGCACTGTACGGCTTCAGTACCTGATCTGAAAGATCCACTCCGCCCATGTACCTATTGTAATCCAGGATACAATTAGGTTTTGAGGTGTGGGTACTGGTACCTCGTACAGGGACGGAGGTGATACTGTCTCCGTGAATTGTTGTCAGTATAAGGACATCCCTCTTGTCCTTATATTTGACCAACAACATATTTTCGTTGCATATTCCCCTGCTTTCACCCCTTCTCATTACTTGGGCAATGTGCGTTTTTGGGAGGCCTCTTTGGTTCTTGCGCACAGTACCGCAAGCTGCTGTACCTCTTGAACCAAGGACCTTAAACAGGGGGATGCTAGTGTAAAAGTTATCCACATAGAGGTGATAACCTTTATCCAGGAAGGGGTGCACTAAATCCCAGACAATTTTCCCACTAACACCTACGAGGGAGGGGGGGCATTCTGGCGGTTGAATTCTTGAATCCTTCCCTTCATAAACCCTAAACCTGTGGGTGTACCCTGAGGTGCTTTCACACAGTTTATACATTTTTATGCCATACCTTGCCCTCTTACTGGGAAGGTACTGGCGGAATTTAACCCTTCCTTTAAAATGTATAAGGGACTCGTCGATACAAATAAATCTTTCAGGGATGTACACCTCTTCAAATTTGGCACTGAAATGATCAATGACCGGCCTGACTTTGAATAGCCGGTCAAAGGTGGGATCATCTCTGGGTGGGCACTGTGCATTATCGGTGTAATGTATAAATTTAAGAATTGTCTCAAATCGAGTCCGGGGCATGGCCATACGGTAAAATGGAGTACTGTACAGAACATCTGTACTCCAATATTGCCTAATTTCTGGCTTTTTTACTATGCCCATATGAAACACCAGACCCCAAAACGTCATCATCTCTACTGCATCTACAGGGGTCCACCTAGCAAATGATGACGTGGGGTTTTGAGCAATAAACTGCTGGGCATATAAATTAGTTTGGTCCACCATTAAATTTATAAAATCATCAGAGAAAAATAATTTGAAAAAGTCAATTTCTCTGAGACCTGTGGAATCAAATTGGATTCCTGGCATGGCCAAAAACTCAGGAACCTGGGGCTCAAAATTGTCTGGTGGTGGGGTCCATACTAGATCAATTATTGGGGGGGGAATCTCAGCTGATCTACGGGGGCGTCTTTGAGGGGGTCCCTCATCACCAGAGGAGGAAGAGGAGCTTAAGACGAATCCTTCAAATTCCCCGCTTGCATCACTGCCTGTGTCAGAGTCAGAGGCAAGCATGGCATATGCCTCCTCCACTGAATACATTCTCCTGGATGACTGGGAGGACATTTGGGAGGACATTTGGGAGGACATTTGGGATGCCATTTTTATTTTTGTGTTACTGGTAGTGAAATGTTTCAACACGTGTATAGTGTAGGGGGGGGGGTACAAACTTTATTTCAATCCGGGGGGTATGTAGTGTGTAGTGTGTATGTGGTGCAGAAAAAAAAAAATACTTTATACCAATAAAAAAAAAAAAAAATGAAGGGGTTAAAAATAAAAAATTGAAGGGGTTAAAAAAAAAAAAAAAAGGTCCTGCGCCAAAAATTGAGCACAGATGTTGGTCAGTAACGTCTGTCACTGAACAGCGCTCAAAGGCAACAGGAATCTGATCAAAAAAAAAAAAAAAAATTGATCAACCCTGTGCCGAAAAAGCTGATCAGTGATGTACGTCACTGATCGGCGCACAGTGGCCACAGGACACCCACAAAATCAGTGTGTGTAAAAAAAAAATTAAAAAAAGACCCCACAGCACTCACAAAAAAAAAAAAAGGTGATCAGTGATGCGACACTGATTACCAGTGAGGGACAGCAGGTGCACAACCTTTGGTGCAACTGACAGTGCAACTGGCAGCAACTGACAGGTATATATATAAAAAAAAAACCTCTGCGCCCCCAAAAAGTTGCTGATCAGCACAGATATACTGATCAGCACAAAAGGGGGGGTAGCAGACACAAAATATACACTCTCTATCACTCTCTGTCACTATCTCTCTCTATCTCTCTATCTCTCACTATCTCTCACTATCTATCACTCTAGGACACTGCAGCAGCAGCACTGACAGTTATATGTATAAAAAAAAACTGCACCCCCAAAAAGGGGGGGTAGCAGACACAAAATATACACTCTCTATCACTCTCTGTCACTATCTCTCTCTATCTCTCTATCTCTCACTATCTATCACTATCTATCACTCTATGACACTGCAGCAGCAGCACTGACAGTTATATATATAAAATAAAACCCCTGCACCCCCAAAAAGGGGGGGTAGCAGACACAAATCTCTCTATCTCTCTACCTCTCACTATCTATCACTATCTATCACTATCTATCACTGTATGACACTGCAGCAGCAGCACTGACAGTTATTTATATATAGAAAACCCCTGCACCCCCAAAAAGGGGGGGTAGCAGACACAAAATATAGCTCTCTCTGTCACTATCTCTCTATCTCTCTCTATCTCTCTCTATCTCTCTCTCTATCTCTCTATCTCTCTATCACACTGCAGCAGCAGCAGGAAGTCTCAGGAAGTCAGATCCAGGAAGCGTCCAGCACGCTACAAGCAGTGATAAGGTGATCAGGTAAGGTATTTGCAAGGATCAGGTAAGTATTAGCAAGGATCAGGTCGGTATTCACGGCAGGCAGGCACGGTGACCGTTCTGCACGCTATTCCAGACCGGAATGGCGTCTGCAGCGCAGTCACCGTCAGTTTAAATGTCGCGCCTTGGCTGTGATTGGTCCGTGGGTCCCACGGACCAATCACAGCCTTGGGGGCAGGTGGGGTGAGGGTGGGGTGAGGTGTCATCGTCACCGATGACCCCCTCATGCCCCCTGACGTTCGGCGGTGATTGACACCTGTGTTACCGAGCGTCTGATTCGCTGGTAACACAGGAAAACGCTGTGAATGGCTGTTCACACTGAACAGCCAATCACAGCGATCGCCGACGGGGGGGCGGCATCGCAGCCCCCCCTGGGCATGCAGGGACATGTCTGCTGTCAGGGACAGCAGACATCGTCCCTCTGTCACTGCGTCTCGAGACGCAGTGACAGTTTAAACTCATGACGTACATTTATGCCATGTGTCGGGAAGTACCTCCCGGCCATGACGTAAATGTACGTCAAATGTCGGGAAGGGGTTAAGAAACCTCCAAATAGACTATAAACCAAGCGCAGGAAACACAAAGTTAATAATAATTGTCCTTGCTGCTGTCTAAAAGGGATAGTCAACCCTCCTTGAAAACACAACAATATGTGCAAAAGTAGACAGCGCAAATGGACACACTGGATACCAATTGGTTAAAAAATCAATATAAATTTATTATAGAAATTTGTTTTAAATAATTTCAAAAATTTCACCGGCCGGTGGGACCAACACAATGCCTATGTAACTGTCATCTTAATATTATTTTAATTGTGTTGGTCCCACCGGCCGGTGAAATTTTTGAAATGATTTAAAACAAATTGTTATAATAAATTTATATTGATTTTTTAACCAAATGGGATCCAGTGTGTCCATTTGCGCTGTCTACTTTTGCACGTATTGCCTTAAGAAACCTGTAGTGGGCATCATAAGAGAACATTAGAACTGGGAATGTTCATTTCCCCCACGGGCTTTAGTGTCTTGTCGTTTATTAAGCTCAATTCTTGGGCGTTTCCCATTCCAGATTAATTTTCTAAAAGAGTAATTGATTATTTGTCTTTCTTTATTAGAAGGTAAGAAAGAAAGAACCTGGATTGGGAACATCAGTCTAGGAAATTAGATCATTTTTATAAGACTTGTTCTATGTTTTTCCAACCCTCAAGCTACACCAATATGGACCAAATCACAGAGGAAAAATGAAGGTCATATAGTAGGAGTAGAGTGTGCAAAATTTGCACCCCCAATAAGCTAAAATAAGGTCCCCGGATATACAAGAGGTAAAACAAATTCAGAAAGAGGGTTGGACAGGATGAAGTTCCACCAACTTTGAAATATAAACCACAAAGCCAGATATAGAACCAAATTATGCCAAAACAGGAAATATGTGAGCATGGGCATTGAGGGGTCAGATATATACGGCAGAACATCATCTGCAAAAAAAGTCATTTTAATTTCCTTATTTACAATATGTTTACCTTGGTAACAAGCACTATTTTGTAAACTTTGGAGAAAGGGGTCAAGAGCTAAATTAAACAAAAGGGGAGAAAATGAACACCCCTGTCTAATGCCTTACTAACAGAGTAATGGGTGTGGTATGATTCACCGACAGTGGGGATCCCGACAGTCATTATCCCGACATCGGGATCCTGACTGCCTGGCCTCAGACAGCGTTACCAGTGCAACAAAGCCCCTTGCGGGCACGGTGGCGAGCTACGCTCGCCACCTATTCTATTCTCCCTCTATGGGGGTCGTGGACCCCCACGAGGGAAAATAGCCGATGGCCGTCGGGAACCCGGCCGTCTGTGTTTTAACAGTCGGGATCCCGACGTCGGGTTAATGACTGTCGGGATACCGACTGTCGGGACCCCGTCCGGCACCCCAGAATAATGAGGTTATCACAACAACCATTAACTGAAGAGGAATAAATTTGTATTTTTTTTCATCACAAATTGAAGTCTGGAGTATATTTTTATCCCCTCTGAGGATTTACATGACTTTGTGATTTGGATTATTGTTCACAATATTACTGATTTCAGCAAAACCTAGGACTTGCTGTAACTTTTCCTACATGAACCTACAGATTTTCTGTAAATTCATTAATACAGTTCTGACTTATTATTAAGGTATAGTAATACTGAAATATATTAATGCATACTGTATGCATACATACATGCAGGGTACACACAAAAACGATTTTGGCACAATCCCATCAATCTGGATCCAATTCAGACTGATTGGATGCAGATTGGATGCAGATTTGGTCAAAACCGTTTGGTTGGATCTGAATTGGATCCGAATCCGATCCTACCTGCTGCAGGTAGGATCAGTAAAAGATCCATTCATCTGAATACAGAGGGGATCAGATCGTATGCAAATCGTATGCAAATCGTACGATCTGATTTGCATACGATTTGCATACGATTTGCATCCAATCCAAATCGTTTTGGTGTGTACCCAGCATTAGGGAATTTCTTATGTAATTGGGCAGTATGAAAATATATAAAATTATGGATTAAGTAGTCTTTAGAAATAATATGTTTAATCAAAACAAAATTCTGTATATCTGTCCACCTTTATTCTTCATTAATGTCTCCGCAAGACACCGGGCCTCCTCCTGGATCCTCTCCTCGATGCTCCTCTTCCCCATTCCAAAATTCCTCATAGTCATGAGAGAGAAGCGACGCATTGTCTTCCACCTTTCCCCATTGCTCATGATGATCCCTAAAATGTAATAAATGTGTTCCCTTACTTCCAATAAAAGCATTTGTCATAACTTTACTTATCATAAAATAATAAAAAAACTGTTTGCATTCATTTAGATGACAGATAGATATAAAGTTGCCACATCCTAGGTTAGGCAAAGCCGGTGCACAGGACATTATTTGCTTTACCACGATGACCTCTCTGAACTCTTCATTAATCCTAATTAATTATGCAATTTCCAGGTCTTAATCTGCCTCTGCCATTGTGACTACTTGGAAATCAAAGTTTACCTTCATCTCCAAATGTACCTGCATTCCCCGGCCATTCTTTCTTACTTTATTCTCTTGACTATATTACTATAATCTGTGCTGTCTTGCAGTAAAAGGGTTCAGGACACTGTGCTCAGAGATCCAACCCCCCCTCCCTGAACTTCACAATCCATGATGGGAAAAGAGTCCAGCAGGGTTTTTCTGGAAGTCTCGGATTCCAGATTGAGGCAAAACGTCATCATCCCGCTGTTAGATTATTGCGGATTTTGGATTCTGTATAAATTCCCTGCCGATCGGCGCCATCTTCACTCCAGCATAGGAGAGGATGCAGGACCGACCTCTGTCTCTCTGTGGGTACAGGAGTTGGGTGTCTGCTGTCTTACTCCAGGGTGCCCTGTCTGCAATTTTGGGGACAAATCCCACCAATCCGGAACCCAGGATTGATAATTGTAACCAGAACACTACTGGAGAGCTTTGGTTATCACTTCTTAATCAAGGATTCTCACTATACTTTACATCAAGTGTTAACTACTGTATAATCAAGTTAGTTTATATTATGTGGATAGACTTTAATTATGATGTGGATGCACTTGGACTCTGGACTTTGACCATGCTAATCCAGTGTACTCACCTGTCAGAATGTAATTTCCAATCTACTTTAAATAATCAGTGCAATATCTGGTAATTGGGACCAAATGAGTTTACTCTGGATTAACACCACAATATCCAATTTATTACTGTTTGTTGATGTTTAACTTTGTTTTTATTGTTTGGGTTTCTAGAAAAAACCCTACTTGTGTACAGTACAGCTATACATTCAAATGTGCAAGATGGTTGCATTCAGCCCCTAATTCTGGTTCACTCACAAAGCAAATTATCTATCTAATAAAGAGGATAAAAAACATGTGCACTGCAGGTGGGGTAGATGTAACATGTGCAGAGAGAGTTAGATTTGGGTGTTATTTGATTCTGTAAATACTGGCTGCTTTATTTTTACACTGCAATGTAGATATCAGTTTGAAGTACAAACCCCACCAGAATGTAACTCTCTCTGCACATGCTACATCTGCCCCACCTGCAGTGCACATGGTTTTGTAAATTAGAGAGAGAATTTGCTTTTGCGAGTGAACCAGAATTAGGGCCTCAGTGTCCATATATACTGTTCTTATACAGATGTAGCCCCTGCCATCATTGGCCGGGGCTCTCTAGACCCTCCCCTCTGGTGAGTGCCGGTGGACAGAGGCTACACTGAATGGGGAGGAGCGTGCGTCTCACACGCACACGAGCGTCCCAGTCTCTTGACGGCGGCACTGCAGGTCCCTGCCCGTCTCCGCTTCAGGGAGATGGGCAGGGCTCGGGGGGGGGTATCAGAGCAGCGAGGGGCACCGGGGGGAGTCGGCAGGCGACGGAGAAAGCTCCGTAGCCACAGGGTGTGTGTGTCTCGTGCGAGCGCCCCCCTGGCGAGAGACGGCCACTGGCGGGGCTGGCAATAGAATCGCCAGCGCCTGCAAGAAAGAAGCTGGCTCCATCTGTACATCTAGCTTCAATATGCCACACAGCGCAAGATGCATTGGCATGAATGAGCTGCTACAGTAGGTCCTGTGCAGATCTGCTTGCATTGTGCATCTTTTTTTGCATATTGGTGACAATGAACAAGAACTATGCTGACTAATGATATATATCACTTGGATTTGGTATGAAATACCGACAGTCAATATCCCGACGGTAATAATACCGACAACCATTGACCGACAGTCAAAATACCGACAAGGTAAAAATGCCGACATTTAAAATACCGACACGGTCAAAATACCGACAAGGTCAAAATACCGACAAGATCAAAATACCGACATTTAATATGTACACAGGTCCAAAAGTATACACAAGTTATTCATATTTTGTTGGTCTGTATGTTGACATAGGTCCACATGAAACCCGTATGAGTGTACCGCGTCCCCTCGCATGGCACTCTGCGCTCACCATGCTGCAGGCATGGTGCTTTGCTACGCTCGGCACACTATTATATTCTCCCTCCACGCCCTAGTGGATGGTAGGGCATGAAATTTTGCCTGTTGGCACATGTTGGTGCGACATGGACAGTCCAACGTAGTACCGCATCCCCTCGCTGTGATCCCTAACACCTGTATATCTTTGTCACTCGATACAGAGAATAAGAGAGCTTTGCATCGAAAAAAACATCTGAAACTGCATTGTACACTTATACATAATCAGAGGCTTAATTACACACAGACATCCAAGTTTCATGTTGTAAATGAATCAGCATAGTCTACCGGTGTGTCCTGGTCATATCACATTGCGACTTATGCTGGCCACACATCAAACCAACTTTTCTCCAACCATCCGGCTAGTTGGTTGGTTGGACTGAAAATATGGTACTGTATGGGGGCAAATGCCAATAAGCAAGGAGAATGGACAAAAACATTCAGTGAAATTATATAAATCAAATAGGTCCACCTACAGTACATTGTCTGAGTGACAGGTGTTGGCCATTTCCCGATTTGGGAAACAAATGACTTAATTACAAATTACATTTGCTCCTATCCAGTAACAGGTTTTTATTCCATCCAACCAACTAATTGGATGGTTGGAGGAAAGTTGGTCTGATGTGTGGCCAGCATGCATTTTCCGCAAATCAATGCTTAAAAAATGCCCAAAAGATGCCCAATGCTAGTAAACCCTTTAAGTCCCATGTGAACTTGTCAAAATAGGTGTGAAAATTGGCAAGCAAATATTTTTATTCGTCATAATGATTTATATTTGTTTACCTTATATAGTAAATATAATCTTTGTTTACACAATTTTTTTTTTATTTCAATTGATATAACAAATGAATGACATTGGCACTTTATTGGATGTTTTGCACATCTCTCAAAGAGATTTTGACACTCAAAGGGTTAAATCTTTCAGGACCTGGCATGCCAAGGGGCTCTTTGTCGCAACTACAGCATTTAATGTATGTACAGTATAAGGACACATCTGTACACCTTGGGCAATCTATCTAGCTATATCTAGTAGGAGCCGGCCTCTTTCATCCAGGGGCTGGCTGTTGGATCGCCAACCGCCAGCCTCCACCAGCCACCATAAGAGGACGTGCACGCATCCCCTTCTAACAGAGCTCCTCCCGTGTCCCCGCCACCGGGGACGGGCAGGGTTCGTGCCTCCACCACACGGTAACTGGGGTGCACGTGCGTGTGGGGCGCTCACGCGTCCCAGTCAGATGGAGCACCATCTTGACAGTGGGGGCAAACGGGCAAGGCCCGCTGCTGGCTGAGAGGAGCTCCACCTGTACGTATCTTGGTGAATTTAAATACTAATATTATTTTTTAAAATATCATACCATAATCCTTTAAGAACAGATCAGATAAGTCTATTTCCCCTCTGGCACTAAACGCATCGCTGCGGTCAACAAGCGCCTCCTTCACAGCATCGTAGCCAATGAGCATGACAGCAGGGTTATTGGCGAGGTAGATGTTATACACAGGTCCATACTTCTCACTCAGCTATAGAGAGACATGATCAGTGCATTATAGCGGTTGTACTTATGTTGCATAAAGAGCGTTTTAATGCTAAACAGTTGGAATAAATATCTACACTAGGGGCCTTATTCTGATTCACTCCTTCTGGCAAATTCCTTCTTAGATGGACAAACCATGCTGCACTGCAGGGGGGCAGATGTAAAATGTGCAGAGAGAATTAGATTTGGGTGAGTTATTTTGTTTCTGTGCAGGGTAAATACTGACTGCTTTATTTTTACACTGCTATATAGAGCTCACTTTGAAGTAAAATCCCACCCAAATCTAACTCTCTCTGCACAAGTAACATCTACCCCCACCTGCAGTGCACATGGTTTTGTCCATCTAAGAAGGAATTTGCCAGGAGTGAACCAAAATAACCCCCTAGGTACCATACACAATTTTTTATTTGGCTTACTACAATTCTATTTTTACTATCATTGCATTATAGCAGTTGTACTGGATGTTGCTTAGATGCTGTTTTATAGCTAAAAACTTGGAATAAATACATTATATACCATACACAATTTTATTTAGGCTTATTTCAACTCTAGTTTTTATTCTACTAAACATGATGGGGAAAATTTACTAATACCCCTTTTACACCGCTGCAAAAACCCGGGTCAGCGGCGGGTCAAACTCGGGTCAGGGGCAGTGCAAATGGGTCAACCCATGTCCATTTATCCTGGACTTCTACTTAGGTCCTGACCTTGGTTGAACACGGCTAGGACCTGGGTAGAGGGCAGTGTAAACTGGTACGCCGGGTCATCCGACCCGGCTCCCGTTTACATCATTGGGGGAAGCCAAACCTCCAGACTGCAGCGTCCTACGGTCAACATGGAGGATGGACGGGGGGATCACACAGCCTCTACTGCTGTACTGTGCAGACAGCGGCGGAGGCAGGGAGGTGGTGAAAGGAGGCCTGTGTGTGGCATCCACTCACCTCGCGGACGGGGGCTGGGGGGGGGTGCATAGGGGCTGGGGGAAGCCAATCAGCTTACCTTGGTGCTGATCTTGCCTCCAGCGTAGCGATTGGCGGTCCCAGCAGGAGTGATCACCGTCGCAGCGCTTGTCATACATAGGCACCGCAGTGTAAACGTTGCAAATCCCGGATCCGACCTGGCTTGGATCCGTGTTTGAAATGCCGGGTCAGATCCGGGATTTTGGTTGTAAAAGGGGTACAAAATGGAAGGTCTAGCTCACATGTTGCTATGGGCAACCCACCAGATCCTATCTATTATCTTCTAGAAGGTAAAAATCATAAGTAGATTCTTATAAATGTTCCCCGATGTATCTTGTCATTATATATTCGACTGTGCCGCAATAGTGAATATGTGAAGATGATAAAGTCTATGATAAACCGCAATGCATATACTGTACTTGAGATAACACTTCAGTTATATATTGTATTATAATAAGTAATAAATGCCCCGGCTTACCTTAACTAAAGACTGTGGAAATTCTGTGGTGCTGATCTGCATAATGTTCCCCAGCAGGGGCAGAGGGGTGGGCCCCGGGGGCAGGTTCTTCTGTGATATCTTCCTCCACCAGTTAACAAGGTATATAAGAAGAGTGACCCCAGTGGCCAGGAGAAGGGTCCCCGCTACATTTACTGCCATTCTGAGCACAGCTGAAGTACAGGAAAGTCTCTGCGCTCTGTCCCTCTGTGTTTCTGATAAATAAAAGCTTTGACACTGAGCTTTATTCCAAACAGCACGTGATCATTAATGACAGGTTAGATGAGTTTGAGAATGGTGCAGAGTTACATTTATACAGTATTGTGTAAGGAATTGTAAATGTTGAGTAATCCTAATAAGGTTGTTAAATGCCTTTTAGGCAGGGTTGCCTACTTTTCTAGTCTCTGCTCCGGGAGAAGACTTTCAGCAGCACTTTGGGGGGTGGGGCTTGATTGCAACATCATCAAGCTCCACCCCCAAGACAGCCAATAACCCGATTTGCAGATGTCCGTGGAGGGGATGGGGCTAAAATTACACAATTATGACAATTTTGCCCCCTCCTCGGGGACCCGCAGATTGCGGTACTTAAACACCAAGGGGGGAAGGGGGGGGGGATAGGGGGAAGGTGGGGGGAGTGGGGATCCCTCAGAATCCGGGAGTGTTGCCCACTTTTCCGGGGGGGCGATTTCCGGCAGGGTAGGCAACCCTGGTTTTAGTTACACAGCGTATTTTCAGTTTTACAAAATAAACAAGTGCATGAAGAAATGCTGTATAGAAGTAGTGCTGATAGCAATATGGGAGACATGACAGGTATGTAATAACGCAGACCTTGTGCAAGTCTTCAATGTGATTTATGGGGTATAAAATATTGGTACTATGACTGAGCTGCAGACGCAAGTGTGAATTTAGTTAAAACATAATTCACTAGTTTCACAAACTACTGAAAGTGGTATAAAAAAAGGTGTATGATTGTAATCTCTTTAGTACTGCAGAGTTTATAAAAGAGGCATTGGGCCCTATTCAGATCTGCCAATTGGAAAGACCTGGGAACTGCCCTCCCCACCATCCCTGCAATCGGCCATCGCTCACACTTATTACGTCTACAGAATGGAATACGTGACCAGTATCATTAGGCAAACTGCCATGGCTTTCAATAAGGTCTGGGGACCCTGGCTTGCTTCTTAACATGCCCCCTACCCATTAATTTAGGCTATGTATCCCTTTTTTTTTTTTTTTTTTTTTTGCATAAGCTGCCTGGAAAAATTGCCAGTTAATAACACATTTATTGTTAACATAGGGCCTTATTCTAGTTCACTCTTTCTGACAAAATCCTTCTTAGATGGACAAAACCATGTGCACTGCAGGTGGGGCAGATGTTAATTGTGCAGAGAGCGTTAGATTTGGGTGGGGTTGTACTTCAAAGTAAGATCTATATTGCAGGGTAAAAATAATGCAGCCATTATTTACCCTGCACAGAAACAAAATAACTCACCCAAATCTAATTCTCACTGCACATTTTACATCTGCCCCCCCCCCCCCCCCCCCTGCAGTGCACATGGTTTTGTCCATCTAAGAAGGATTTTGTCAGAAAGAGTGAACTAGAATGAGGCCCATATTGCTAGCACAATCAATACTTCTAAAAAATATAAAAATATCTATAAAATAAGTGCATTCAATCCATTGCTGCCCTTTCTGGTCAATAGGAATTTTTTATGAATGGTGGATCTTCTTTTCAAATAGACAAAAGTGTGGCAGTTTATTGGCATAAGAAAACAGTCTCACCACTTGTGGATGGGGGATGGTTCCCAACTCAGGTCCTTAGTCCTCACGATTCTTGCGGAACTGTATTTGTGGTGTGGGAGCCGCTGGAAGCAATTTTTGGGGGACCTTGTGGGGATTTCTTGGAATTTGTAATCCATTTAGATGGAGGTGGTTGCCAATTGGGGTCTTCGGTCCTCACGATTTCTGCGGAGATGTTTGGGTTTACAAAGCCGCCGGAGAAATATCAGGGACTCTTGTAGGGCTTAGCATGGGTGGTGTTCCATTATTAAGATGAATCATGGTGCTGATTGCTAAACAGATTGCCAGTGGGGGATTTTGCCACAGGAGAGGTTGCCAGACCTTGGAGAATGTATCAAAGTTTCTTGGTGCCAGAAAGGGTATTAAAATCGACTGACACGTTTCGCTGAATATATCAGCTTTTTCAATGTAATTTATTGCCGCTTTAAAAAAAAAAATGGGAAAGCTCACCCAAAACCTCTCACTTCTGATTATCACACCCTAGTACATTTGGCCCTAGTAGTTGAAAGAAATGATTTACAATAATGGTTCATTTTATTTTACACTGATTTCATATATACATTTGCATTAAATTTAGGGGGTGACTCAGGATGATCTGGGTGAGTTATTTTATATCTGTGCAGGGTAAATACTGGCTTCATTATTTTTACTCTGCAATTTTAGATTTCAGTTTGAACACACCCCACCCAAATGTAACTATCTCTGCACATGTTACATCTGCCCCACCTGCAGTGCACATGGTTTTGTCCATTAAAGAAGGATTTTCCATATTCAAACCAATCTGAATCACCCCCTTAGTTGGATGAGTTTGTTTTTTTCACGAAAATAATAAAGCAATATA